>NC_092133.1:99590799-99903468 GCF_043159975.1 Macaca nemestrina | reverse complement strand
ACAGAACACAAAGAAGTTTCTCAGAAAGCTTCTTTCTCTTTGTTATAGGAGGATATTTCCTTTGGCTCTATAGTCTTCAAAGGGATCCGAAATATCTGTTCTCAGATTCCACAGAAATAAGGCTAGCAAAGAGATCCATGAAATACACATGTAACTCTGTGAGATGAATTAACAGAACACTAAGCAGTTTCTCAGAAAGTTTCTTTCCGGATTTCATCTGAGGATATTTTCTTTTTCACCATAGCCCTCTATGGGCTTCCAAATATCACTTTGCCTATTCCACAAGAACTGTCTTAGCGAAAGGCTTCTTGAGGGGAAAGCTGTAACTCTGTGAGATGATTTCACAGAACACAAAGAAGTTTCTCAGAAACCTTCTTTCTCTTTGTTATCGGAGGATATTTCCTTTGGCCCTATAGTTTTCAAAGTGATCCGAAATATCTTTTCTCAGATTCCACAGACATAAGGCTAGCAAAGAGATCCACGAAATACACATGTAACCCTGTGAGATGAATTAACAGAACACTAAGCAGTTTCTCAGAAAGCTTCTTTCCAGATTTCATCGGAGGATATTTCCTTTTTCACCGTAGCCCTCTATGGGCTTCCAAATATCACTTTGCCAATTCCACAAGAACTGTCTTAGCGAAAGGGTTCTTGAGGGGAAAGCTGTAACTCTGTGAGATGATTTCACAGAACACAAAGAAGTTTCTCAGAAAGCTTCTTTCTCTTTGTTATACGAAGATATTTCCTTTGGCCCTATTGTCTTCAATGGGATCCGAAATATCTGTACTCAGATTCCACAGAAATAAGGCTAGCGAAGAGATCCATGAAATACAGATGTAACTCTGTGAGATGAATTAACAGAACACTAAGCAGTTTCTCAGAAAGCTTCTTTCCAGAATTCATCTGAGGATATTTCCTTTTTAACCATAGCCCTCTATGGTCTTCCAAATATCACTTTGCCTATTCCACAAGAACTGTCTTAGCGAAAGGCTTCTTGAGGGGAAAGCTGTAACTCTGTGAGATGATTTCACAGAACACAAAGAAGTTTCTCAGAAAGCTTCTTTCTCTTTGTTATAGGAGGATATTTCCTTTGGCTCTATAGTCTTCAAAGGGATCCGAAATATCTGTTCTCAGATTCCACAGAAATAAGGCTAGCAAAGAGATCCACAAAATACACATGTAACTCTGTGAGATGAATTAACAGAACACTAAGCAGTTTCTCAGAAAGTTTCTTTCCGGATTTCATCTGAGGATATTTTCTTTTTCACCATAGCCCTCTATGGGCTTCCAAATATCACTTTGCCTATTCCACAAGAACTGTCTTAGCGAAAGGCTTCTTGAGGGGAAAGCTGTAACTCTGTGAGATGATTTCACAGAACACAAAGAAGTTTCTCAGAAACCTTCTTTCTCTTTGTTATCGGAGGATATTTCCTTTGGCCCTATAGTTTTCAAAGTGATCCGAAATATCTTTTCTCAGATTCCACAGACATAAGGCTAGCAAAGAGATCCTCGAAATACACATGTAACCCTGTGAGATGAATTAACAGAATACTAAGCAGTTTCTCAGAAAGCTTCTTTCCAGATTTCATCTGAGGATATTTCCTTTTTCACCATAGCCCACTATGGGCTTCCAAATATCACTTTGCCAATTCCACAAGAACTGTCTTAGCGAAAGGGTTCTTGAGGGGAAAGCTGTAACTCTGTGAGATGATTTCACAGAACACAAAGAAGTTTCTCAGAAACCTTCTTTCTCTTTGTTATCGGAGGATATTTCCTTTGGCCCTATAGTTTTCAAAGGGATCCGAAATATCTTTTCTCAGATTCCACAGACATAAGGCTAGCAAAGAGATCCACGAAATACACATGTAACTCTGTGAGATGAATTAACAGAACACTAAGCAGTTTCTCAGAAAGCTTCTTTCCAGATTCCATCGGAGGATATTTCCTTTTTCACCGTAGCCCTCTATGAGCTTCGAAATATCACTTTGCCTATTCCACAAGAACTGTCTTAGCGAAAGGCTTCTTGAGGGGAAAGCTGTAACTCTGTGAGATGATTTCACAGAACACAAAGAAGTTTCTCAGAAGGCTTCTTTCTCTTTGTTATAGGAGGATATTTCCTTTGGCCCTATTGTCTTCAATGGGATCCGAAATATCTGTACTCAGATTCCACAGAAATAGGCTAGCGAAGAGATCCACGAAATACAGATGTAAATCTGTGAGATGAATTAACAGAACACTAAGCAGTTTCTCAGAAAGCTTCTTTCCAGATATCATCTGAGGATATTTCCTTTTTCACTATAGCCCTCTATGGGCTTCCAAATATCAGTTTGCCTATTCCACAAGAACTGTCTTAGCGAAAGGCTTCTTGAGGGGAAAGCTGTAACTCGGTGAGATGATTTCACAGAACACAAAGAAGTTTCTCAGAAACCTTCTTTCTCTTTGTTTTTGGAGGATATTTCCTTTGGCCCTATAGTTTTCAAAGGGATCCGAAATATCTGTTCTCAGATTACACAGACATAAGGCTAGCAAAGAGATAAACGAAATACACATGTAACTCTGTGAGATGAATTAACAGAACACTAAGCAGTTTCTCAGAAAGCTTTTTTCCAGATATCATCTGAGGATATTTCCTTTTTCACCATAGCCCTCTATGGGCTTCCAAATATCACTTTGCCAATTCCACAAGAACTGTCATAGCGAAAGGGTTCTTGAGGGGAAAGCTGTAATTCTGTGAGATGATTTCACAGAACACAAAGAAGTTTCTCAGAAAGCTTCTTTCTCTTTGTTATAGGAGGATATTTCCTTTGGCCCTATTTTCTTCAATGGGATCCGAAATATCTGTACTCAGATTCCACAGAAATAAGGCTAGCAAAGAGATCCACGAAATACACATGTAACTCTGTGAGATGAATTAACAGAACACTAAGCAGTTTCTCAGAAAGCTTCTTTCCAGATTTCATCGGAGGATATTTCCTTTTTCACCGTAGCCCTCTATGAGCTTCCAAATATCACTTTGCCTATTCCACAAGAACTGTCTTAGCGAAAGGCTTCTTGAGGGGAAAGCTGTAACTCTGTGAGATGATTTCACAGAACACAAAGAAGTTTCTCAGAAAGCTTCTTTCTCTTTGTTATAGGAGGATATTTCCTTTGGCTCTATAGTCTTCAAAGGGATCCGAAATATCTGTTCTCAGATTCCACAGAAATAAGGCTAGCAAAGAGATCCACAAAATACACATGTAACTCTGTGAGATGAATTAACAGAACACTAAGCAGTTTCTCAGAAAGTTTCTTTCCGGATTTCATCTGAGGATATTTTCTTTTTCACCATAGCCCTCTATGGGCTTCCAAATATCACTTTGCCTATTCCACAAGAACTGTCTTAGCGAAAGGCTTCTTGAGGGGAAAGCTGTAACTCTGTGAGATGATTTCACAGAACACAAAGAAGTTTCTCAGAAACCTTCTTTCTCTTTGTTATCGGAGGATATTTCCTTTGGCCCTATAGTTTTCAAAGTGATCCGAAATATCTTTTCTCAGATTCCACAGACATAAGGCTAGCAAAGAGATCCTCGAAATACACATGTAACCCTGTGAGATGAATTAACAGAATACTAAGCAGTTTCTCAGAAAGCTTCTTTCCAGATTTCATCTGAGGATATTTCCTTTTTCACCATAGCCCACTATGGGCTTCCAAATATCACTTTGCCAATTCCACAAGAACTGTCTTAGCGAAAGGGTTCTTGAGGGGAAAGCTGTAACTCTGTGAGATGATTTCACAGAACACAAAGAAGTTTCTCAGAAAGCTTCTTTCTCTTTGTTATACGAAGATATTTCCTTTGGCCCTATTGTCTTCAATGGGATCCGAAATATCTGTACTCAGATTCCACAGAAATAAGGCTAGCGAAGAGATCCATGAAATACAGATGTAACTCTGTGAGATGAATTAACAGAACACTTAGCAGTTTCTCAGAAAGCTTCTTTCCAGAATTCATCTGAGGATATTTCCTTTTTAACCATAGCCCTCTATGGTCTTCCAAATATCACTTTGCCTATTCCACAAGAACTGTCTTAGCGAAAGTCTTCTTGAGTGGAAAGCTGTAACTCTGTGTGATGATTTCACAGAACACAAAGAAGTTTCTCAGAAAGTTTCTTTCTCTTTTTATAGGAGGATATTTCCTATGGCCCTATTGTCTTCAAAGGGATCCGAAATATCTGTTCTCAGATTCCACAGACATAAGGCTAGCAAAGAGATCCACGAAATACACATGTAACTCTGTGAGATGAATTAACAGAACACTAAGCAGTTTCTCAGAAAGTTTCTTTCCAGATTT
Source organism: Macaca nemestrina (assembly GCF_043159975.1). NCBI lineage: Eukaryota > Metazoa > Chordata > Mammalia > Primates > Cercopithecidae > Macaca > Macaca nemestrina. Next base: position 99,899,140 of record NC_092133.1, on the reverse strand, counting down.
CATCTGAGGATATTTTCTTTTTCACCATAGCCCTCTATGGGCTTCCAAATATCACTTTGCCTATTCCACAAGAACTGTCTTAGCGAAAGGCTTCTTGAGGGGAAAGCTGTAACTCTGTGAGATGATTTCACAGAACACAAAGAAGTTTCTCAGAAAGCTTCTTTCTCTTTGTTATCGGAGGATATTTCCTTTTGCCCTATAGTTTTCAAAGGGATCCGAAATATCTTTTCTCAGATTCCACAGACATAAGGCTAGCAAAGAGATCCACGAAATACACATGTAACTCTGTGAGATGAATTAACAGAACACTAAGCAGTTTCTCAGAAAGCTTCTTTCCAGATTCCATCGGAGGATATTTCCTTTTTCACCGTAGCCCTCTATGAGCTTCGAAATATCACTTTGCCTATTCCACAAGAACTGTCTTAGCGAAAGGCTTCTTGAGGGGAAAGCTGTAACTCTGTGAGATGATTTCACAGAACACAAAGAAGTTTCTCAGAAAGCTTCTTTCTCTTTGTTATAGGAGGATATTTCCTTTGGCTCTATAGTCTTCAAAGGGATCCGAAATATCTGTTCTCAGATTCCACAGAAATAAGGCTAGCAAAGAGATCCATGAAATACACATGTAACTCTGTGAGATGAATTAACAGAACACTAAGCAGTTTCTCAGAAAGTTTCTTTCCGGATTTCATCTGAGGATATTTTCTTTTTCACCATAGCCCTCTATGGGCTTCCAAATATCACTTTGCCTATTCCACAAGAACTGTCTTAGCGAAAGGCTTCTTGAGGGGAAAGCTGTAACTCTGTGAGATGATTTCACAGAACACAAAGAAGTTTCTCAGAAACCTTCTTTCTCTTTGTTATCGGAGGATATTTCCTTTGGCCCTATAGTTTTCAAAGTGATCCGAAATATCTTTTCTCAGATTCCACAGACATAAGGCTAGCAAAGAGATCCACGAAATACACATGTAACCCTGTGAGATGAATTAACAGAACACTAAGCAGTTTCTCAGAAAGCTTCTTTCCAGATTTCATCGGAGGATATTTCCTTTTTCACCGTAGCCCTCTATGGGCTTCCAAATATCACTTTGCCAATTCCACAAGAACTGTCTTAGCGAAAGGGTTCTTGAGGGGAAAGCTGTAACTCTGTGAGATGATTTCACAGAACACAAAGAAGTTTCTCAGAAAGCTTCTTTCTCTTTGTTATACGAAGATATTTCCTTTGGCCCTATTGTCTTCAATGGGATCCGAAATATCTGTACTCAGATTCCACAGAAATAAGGCTAGCGAAGAGATCCATGAAATACAGATGTAACTCTGTGAGATGAATTAACAGAACACTAAGCAGTTTCTCAGAAAGCTTCTTTCCAGAATTCATCTGAGGATATTTCCTTTTTAACCATAGCCCTCTATGGTCTTCCAAATATCACTTTGCCTATTCCACAAGAACTGTCTTAGCGAAAGGCTTCTTGAGGGGAAAGCTGTAACTCTGTGAGATGATTTCACAGAACACAAAGAAGTTTCTCAGAAAGCTTCTTTCTCTTTGTTATAGGAGGATATTTCCTTTGGCTCTATAGTCTTCAAAGGGATCCGAAATATCTGTTCTCAGATTCCACAGAAATAAGGCTAGCAAAGAGATCCACAAAATACACATGTAACTCTGTGAGATGAATTAACAGAACACTAAGCAGTTTCTCAGAAAGTTTCTTTCCGGATTTCATCTGAGGATATTTTCTTTTTCACCATAGCCCTCTATGGGCTTCCAAATATCACTTTGCCTATTCCACAAGAACTGTCTTAGCGAAAGGCTTCTTGAGGGGAAAGCTGTAACTCTGTGAGATGATTTCACAGAACACAAAGAAGTTTCTCAGAAACCTTCTTTCTCTTTGTTATCGGAGGATATTTCCTTTGGCCCTATAGTTTTCAAAGTGATCCGAAATATCTTTTCTCAGATTCCACAGACATAAGGCTAGCAAAGAGATCCTCGAAATACACATGTAACCCTGTGAGATGAATTAACAGAATACTAAGCAGTTTCTCAGAAAGCTTCTTTCCAGATTTCATCTGAGGATATTTCCTTTTTCACCATAGCCCACTATGGGCTTCCAAATATCACTTTGCCAATTCCACAAGAACTGTCTTAGCGAAAGGGTTCTTGAGGGGAAAGCTGTAACTCTGTGAGATGATTTCACAGAACACAAAGAAGTTTCTCAGAAAGCTTCTTTCTCTTTGTTATACGAAGATATTTCCTTTGGCCCTATTGTCTTCAATGGGATCCGAAATATCTGTACTCAGATTCCACAGAAATAAGGCTAGCGAAGAGATCCATGAAATACAGATGTAACTCTGTGAGATGAATTAACAGAACACTTAGCAGTTTCTCAGAAAGCTTCTTTCCAGAATTCATCTGAGGATATTTCCTTTTTAACCATAGCCCTCTATGGTCTTCCAAATATCACTTTGCCTATTCCACAAGAACTGTCTTAGCGAAAGTCTTCTTGAGTGGAAAGCTGTAACTCTGTGTGATGATTTCACAGAACACAAAGAAGTTTCTCAGAAAGTTTCTTTCTCTTTTTATAGGAGGATATTTCCTATGGCCCTATTGTCTTCAAAGGGATCCGAAATATCTGTTCTCAGATTCCACAGACATAAGGCTAGCAAAGAGTTCCACGAAATACACATGTAACTCTGTGAGATGAATTAACAGAACACTAAGCAGTTTCTCAGAAAGTTTCTTTCCAGATTTCATCTGAGGATATTTTCTTTTTCACCATAGCCCTCTATGGGCTTCCAAATATCACTTTGCCTATTACACAAGAACTGTCTTAGCGAAAGGCTTCTTGAGGGGAAAGCTGTAACTCTGTGAGATGATTTCACAGAACACAAAGAAGTTTCTCAGAAAGCTTCTTTCTCTTTGTTATCGGAGGATATTTCCTTTTGCCCTATAGTTTTCAAAGGGATCCGAAATATCTTTTCTCAGATTCCACAGACATAAGGCTAGCAAAGAGATCCACGAAATACACATGTAACTCTGTGAGATGAATTAACAGAACACTAAGCAGTTTCTCAGAAAGCTTCTTTCCAGATTCCATCGGAGGATATTTCCTTTTTCACCGTAGCCCTCTATGAGCTTCGAAATATCACTTTGCCTATTCCACAAGAACTGTCTTAGCGAAAGGCTTCTTGAGGGGAAAGCTGTAACTCTGTGAGATGATTTCACAGAACACAAAGAAGTTTCTCAGAAAGCTTCTTTCTCTTTGTTATAGGAGGATATTTCCTTTGGCTCTATAGTCTTCAAAGGGATCCGAAATATCTGTTCTCAGATTCCACAGAAATAAGGCTAGCAAAGAGATCCATGAAATACACATGTAACTCTGTGAGATGAATTAACAGAACACTAAGCAGTTTCTCAGAAAGTTTCTTTCCGGATTTCATCTAAGGATATTTTCTTTTTCACCATAGCCCTCTATGGGCTTCCAAATATCACTTTGCCTATTCCACAAGAACTGTCTTAGCGAAAGGCTTCTTGAGGGGAAAGCTGTAACTCTGTGAGATGATTTCACAGAACACAAAGAAGTTTCTCAGAAACCTTCTTTCTCTTTGTTATCGGAGGATATTTCCTTTGGCCCTATAGTTTTCAAAGTGATCCGAAATATCTTTTCTCAGATTCCACAGACATAAGGCTAGCAAAGAGATCCACGAAATACACATGTAACCCTGTGAGATGAATTAACAGAACACTAAGCAGTTTCTCAGAAAGCTTCTTTCCAGATTTCATCGGAGGATATTTCCTTTTTCACCGTAGCCCTCTATGGGCTTCCAAATATCACTTTGCCAATTCCACAAGAACTGTCTTAGCGAAAGGGTTCTTGAGGGGAAAGCTGTAACTCTGTGAGATGATTTCACAGAACACAAAGAAGTTTCTCAGAAAGCTTCTTTCTCTTTGTTATACGAAGATATTTCCTTTGGCCCTATTGTCTTCAATGGGATCCGAAATATCTGTACTCAGATTCCACAGAAATAAGGCTAGCGAAGAGATCCATGAAATACAGATGTAACTCTGTGAGATGAATTAACAGAACACTAAGCAGTTTCTCAGAAAGCTTCTTTCCAGAATTCATCTGAGGATATTTCCTTTTTAACCATAGCCCTCTATGGTCTTCCAAATATCACTTTGCCTATTCCACAAGAACTGTCTTAGCGAAAGTCTTCTTGAGGGGAAAGCTGTAACTCTGTGTGATGATTTCACAGAACACAAAGAAGTTTCTCAGAAAGTTTCTTTCTCTTTTTATAGGAGGATATTTCCTATGGCCCTATTGTCTTCAAAGGGATCCGAAATATCTGTTCTCATATTCCACAGAAATAAGGCTAGCAAAGAGATCCACGAAATACACATGTAACTCTGTGAGATGAATAAACAGAACACTAAGCGGTTTCTCAGAAAGCTTCTTTCCAGATTTCATCTGAGGATATTTCCTTTTTCACCATAGCCCTCTATGGGCTTCCAAATATCACTTTGCCTATTCCACAAGAACTGTCTTAGCGAAAGGTTTCTGGAGGGGAAAGCTGTAACTCTGTGAGATTATTTCACAGAACACAAAGAAGTTACTCAGAAAGCTTCTTTCTCTTTGTTATCGGAGGATATTTCCTATGGCCCTATAGTCTTCAAAGGGATCCGAAATATCTGTTCTCAGATTCCACAGAAATAAGGCTAGCCAAGAGATCCACGAAATACACATGTAACTCTGTGAGATGAATTAAAAGAACACTAAGCAGTTTCTCAGAAAGCTTCTTTCCAGATTTCATCTGAGGATATTTCCTTTTTCACCATAGCCATCTATGGGCTTCCAAATATCACTTTGCCTATTCCACAAGAACTGTCTTAGCGAAAGGCTTCCTGAGGGGAAAGCTGTAACTCTGTGAGATGATTTCACAGAACACAAAGAAGTTTCTCAGAAGGCTTCTTTCTCTTTGTTATAGGAGGATATTTCCTTTGGCCCTATTGTCTTCAATGGGATCCGAAATATCTGTACTCAGATTCCACAGAAATAGGCTAGCGAAGAGATCCACGAAATACAGATGTAAATCTGTGAGATGAATTAACAGAACACTGAGCAGTTTCTCAGAAAGCTTCTTTCCAGATATCATCTGAGGATATTTCCTTTTTCACTATAGCCCTCTATGGGCTTCCAAATATCACTTTGCCTATTCCACAAGAACTGTCTTAGCGAAAGGCTTCTTGAGGGGAAAGCTGTAACTCGGTGAGATGATTTCACAGAACACAAAGAAGTTTCTCAGAAACCTTCTTTCTCTTTGTTATCGGAGGATATTTCCTTTGGCCCTATAGTTTTCAAAGGGATCCGAAATATCTGTTCTCAGATTACACAGACATAAGGCTAGCAAAGAGATAAACGAAATACACATGTAACTCTGTGAGATGAATTAACAGAACACTAAGCAGTTTCTCAGAAAGCTTTTTTCCAGATATCATCTGAGGATATTTCCTTTTTCACCATAGCCCTCTATGGGCTTCCAAATATCACTTTGCCAATTCCACAAGAACTGTCATAGCGAAAGGGTTCTTGAGGGGAAAGCTGTAATTCTGTGAGATGATTTCACAGAACACAAAGAAGTTTCTCAGAAAGCTTCTTTCTCTTTGTTATAGGAGGATATTTCCTTTGGCCCTATTTTCTTCAATGGGATCCGAAATATCTGTACTCAGATTCCACAGAAATAAGGCTAGCAAAGAGATCCACGAAATACACATGTAACTCTGTGAGATGAATTAACAGAACACTAAGCAGTTTCTCAGAAAGCTTCTTTCCAGATTTCATCTGAGGATATTTCCTTTTTCACCATAGCCCTCTATGGGCTTCCAAATATCACTTTGCCTATTCCACAAGAACTGTCTTAGCGAAAGGCTTCTTGAGCGGAAAGCTGTAACTCTGTGAGATGATTTCACAGAACACAAAGAAGTTTCTCAGAAACCTTCTTTCTCTTTGTTATCGGAGGATATTTCCTTTGGCCCTATAGTTTTCAAAGGGATCCGAAATATCTGTTCTCAGATTCTACAGACATAAGGCTAGCAAAGAGATCAACGAAATACACATGTAACTCTGTGAGATGAATTAACAGAACACTAAGAAGTTTCTCAGAAAGCTTCTTTCCAGATTTCATCTGAGGATATTTCCTTTTTCACCGTAGCCCTCTATGAGCTTCGAAATATCACTTTGCCTATTCCACAAGAACTGTCTTAGCGAAAGGCTTCTTGAGGGGAAAGCTGTAACTCTGTGAGATGATTTCACAGAACACAAAGAAGTTTCTCAGAAGGCTTCTTTCTCTTTGTTATAGGAGGATATTTCCTTTGGCCCTATTGTCTTCAATGGGATCCGAAATATCTGTACTCAGATTCCACAGAAATAGGCTAGCGAAGAGATCCACGAAATACAGATGTAAATCTGTGAGATGAATTAACAGAACACTAAGCAGTTTCTCAGAAAGCTTCTTTCCAGATATCATCTGAGGATATTTCCTTTTTCACTATAGCCCTCTATGGGCTTCCAAATATCAGTTTGCCTATTCCACAAGAACTGTCTTAGCGAAAGGCTTCTTGAGGGGAAAGCTGTAACTCGGTGAGATGATTTCACAGAACACAAAGAAGTTTCTCAGAAACCTTCTTTCTCTTTGTTTTTGGAGGATATTTCCTTTGGCCCTATAGTTTTCAAAGGGATCCGAAATATCTGTTCTCAGATTACACAGACATAATCCTAGCAAAGAGATAAACGAAATACACATGTAACTCTGTGAGATGAATTAACAGAACACTAAGCAGTTTCTCAGAAAGCTTTTTTCCAGATATCATCTGAGGATATTTCCTTTTTCACCATAGCCCTCTATGGGCTTCCAAATATCACTTTGCCAATTCCACAAGAACTGTCATAGCGAAAGGGTTCTTGAGGGGAAAGCTGTAATTCTGTGAGATGATTTCACAGAACACAAAGAAGTTTCTCAGAAAGCTTCTTTCTCTTTGTTATAGGAGGATATTTCCTTTGGCCCTATTTTCTTCAATGGGATCCGAAATATCTGTACTCAGATTCCACAGAAATAAGGCTAGCAAAGAGATCCACGAAATACACATGTAACTCTGTGAGATGAATTAACAGAACACTAAGCAGTTTCTCAGAAAGCTTCTTTCCAGATTTCATCGGAGGATATTTCCTTTTTCACCGTAGCCCTCTATGAGCTTCCAAATATCACTTTGCCTATTCCACAAGAACTGTCTTAGCGAAAGGCTTCTTGAGGGGAAAGCTGTAACTCTGTGAGATGATTTCACAGAACACAAAGAAGTTTCTCAGAAAGCTTCTTTCTCTTTGTTATAGGAGGATATTTCCTTTGGCTCTATAGTCTTCAAAGGGATCCGAAATATCTGTTCTCAGATTCCACAGAAATAAGGCTAGCAAAGAGATCCACAAAATACACATGTAACTCTGTGAGATGAATTAACAGAACACTAAGCAGTTTCTCAGAAAGTTTCTTTCCGGATTTCATCTGAGGATATTTTCTTTTTCACCATAGCCCTCTATGGGCTTCCAAATATCACTTTGCCTATTCCACAAGAACTGTCTTAGCAAAAGGCTTCTTGAGGGGAAAGCTGTAACTCTGTGAGATGATTTCACAGAACACAAAGAAGTTTCTCAGAAACCTTCTTTCTCTTTGTTATCGGAGGATATTTCCTTTGGCCCTATAGTTTTCAAAGTGATCCGAAATATCTTTTCTCAGATTCCACAGACATAAGGCTAGCAAAGAGATCCTCGAAATACACATGTAACCCTGTGAGATGAATTAACAGAATACTAAGAAGTTTCTCAGAAAGCTTCTTTCCAGATTTCATCTGAGGATATTTCCTTTTTCACCATAGCCCACTATGGGCTTCCAAATATCACTTTGCCAATTCCACAAGAACTGTCTTAGCGAAAGGGTTCTTGAGGGGAAAGCTGTAACTCTGTGAGATGATTTCACAGAACACAAAGAAGTTTCTCAGAAAGCTTCTTTCTCTTTGTTATACGAAGATATTTCCTTTGGCCCTATTGTCTTCAATGGGATCCGAAATATCTGTACTCAGATTCCACAGAAATAAGGCTAGCGAAGAGATCCATGAAATACAGATGTAACTCTGTGAGATGAATTAACAGAACACTTAGCAGTTTCTCAGAAAGCTTCTTTCCAGAATTCATCTGAGGATATTTCCTTTTTAACCATAGCCCTCTATGGTCTTCCAAATATCACTTTGCCTATTCCACAAGAACTGTCTTAGCGAAAGTCTTCTTGAGTGGAAAGCTGTAACTCTGTGTGATGATTTCACAGAACACAAAGAAGTTTCTCAGAAAGTTTCTTTCTCTTTTTATAGGAGGATATTTCCTATGGCCCTATTGTCTTCAAAGGGATCCGAAATATCTGTTCTCAGATTCCACAGACATAAGGCTAGCAAAGAGATCCACGAAATACACATGTAACTCAGTGAGATGAATTAACAGAACACTAAGCAGTTTCTCAGAAAGTTTCTTTCCAGATTTCATCTGAGGATATTTTCTTTTTCACCATAGCCCTCTATGGGCTTCCAAATATCACTTTGCCTATTACACAAGAACTGTCTTAGCGAAAGGCTTCTTGAGGGGAAAGCTGTAACTCTGTGAGATGATTTCACAGAACACAAAGAAGTTTCTCAGAAAGCTTCTTTCTCTTTGTTATCGGAGGATATTTCCTTTTGCCCTATAGTTTTCAAAGGGATCCGAAATATCTTTTCTCAGATTCCACAGACATAAGGCTAGCAAAGAGATCCACGAAATACACATGTAACTCTGTGAGATGAATTAACAGAACACTAAGCAGTTTCTCAGAAAGCTTCTTTCCAGATTCCATCGGAGGATATTTCCTTTTTCACCGTAGCCCTCTATGAGCTTCGAAATATCACTTTGCCTATTCCACAAGAACTGTCTTAGCGAAAGGCTTCTTGAGGGGAAAGCTGTAACTCTGTGAGATGATTTCACAGAACACAAAGAAGTTTCTCAGAAAGCTTCTTTCTCTTTGTTATAGGAGGATATTTCCTTTGGCTCTATAGTCTTCAAAGGGATCCGAAATATCTGTTCTCAGATTCCACAGAAATAAGGCTAGCAAAGAGATCCATGAAATACACATGTAACTCTGTGAGATGAATTAACAGAACACTAAGCAGTTTCTCAGAAAGTTTCTTTCCGGATTTCATCTGAGGATATTTTCTTTTTCACCATAGCCCTCTATGGGCTTCCAAATATCACTTTGCCTATTCCACAAGAACTGTCTTAGCGAAAGGCTTCTTGAGGGGAAAGCTGTAACTCTGTGAGATGATTTCACAGAACACAAAGAAGTTTCTCAGAAACCTTCTTTCTCTTTGTTATCGGAGGATATTTCCTTTGGCCCTATAGTTTTCAAAGTGATCCGAAATATCTTTTCTCAGATTCCACAGACATAAGGCTAGCAAAGAGATCCACGAAATACACATGTAACCCTGTGAGATGAATTAACAGAACACTAAGCAGTTTCTCAGAAAGCTTCTTTCCAGATTTCATCGGAGGATATTTCCTTTTTCACCGTAGCCCTCTATGGGCTTCCAAATATCACTTTGCCAATTCCACAAGAACTGTCTTAGCGAAAGGGTTCTTGAGGGGAAAGCTGTAACTCTGTGAGATGATTTCACAGAACACAAAGAAGTTTCTCAGAAAGCTTCTTTCTCTTTGTTATACGAAGATATTTCCTTTGGCCCTATTGTCTTCAATGGGATCCGAAATATCTGTACTCAGATTCCACAGAAATAAGGCTAGCGAAGAGATCCATGAAATACAGATGTAACTCTGTGAGATGAATTAACAGAACACTAAGCAGTTTCTCAGAAAGCTTCTTTCCAGAATTCATCTGAGGATATTTCCTTTTTAACCATAGCCCTCTATGGTCTTCCAAATATCACTTTGCCTATTCCACAAGAACTGTCTTAGCGAAAGTCTTCTTGAGGGGAAAGCTGTAACTCTGTGTGATGATTTCACAGAACACAAAGAAGTTTCTCAGAAAGTTTCTTTCTCTTTTTATAGGAGGATATTTCCTATGGCCCTATTGTCTTCAAAGGGATCCGAAATATCTGTTCTCATATTCCACAGAAATAAGGCTAGCAAAGAGATCCACGAAATACACATGTAACTCTGTGAGATGAATAAACAGAACACTAAGCGGTTTCTCAGAAAGCTTCTTTCCAGATTTCATCTGAGGATATTTCCTTTTTCACCATAGCCCTCTATGGGCTTCCAAATATCACTTTGCCTATTCCACAAGAACTGTCTTAGCGAAAGGTTTCTGGAGGGGAAAGCTGTAACTCTGTGAGATTATTTCACAGAACACAAAGAAGTTACTCAGAAAGCTTCTTTCTCTTTGTTATCGGAGGATATTTCCTATGGCCCTATAGTCTTCAAAGGGATCCGAAATATCTGTTCTCAGATTCCACAGAAATAAGGCTAGCCAAGAGATCCACGAAATACACATGTAACTCTGTGAGATGAATTAAAAGAACACTAAGCAGTTTCTCAGAAAGCTTCTTTCCAGATTTCATCTGAGGATATTTCCTTTTTCACCATAGCCATCTATGGGCTTCCAAATATCACTTTGCCTATTCCACAAGAACTGTCTTAGCGAAAGGCTTCCTGAGGGGAAAGCTGTAACTCTGTGAGATGATTTCACAGAACACAAAGAAGTTTCTCAGAAGGCTTCTTTCTCTTTGTTATAGGAGGATATTTCCTTTGGCCCTATTGTCTTCAATGGGATCCGAAATATCTGTACTCAGATTCCACAGAAATAGGCTAGCGAAGAGATCCACGAAATACAGATGTAAATCTGTGAGATGAATTAACAGAACACTGAGCAGTTTCTCAGAAAGCTTCTTTCCAGATATCATCTGAGGATATTTCCTTTTTCACTATAGCCCTCTATGGGCTTCCAAATATCACTTTGCCTATTCCACAAGAACTGTCTTAGCGAAAGGCTTCTTGAGGGGAAAGCTGTAACTCGGTGAGATGATTTCACAGAACACAAAGAAGTTTCTCAGAAACCTTCTTTCTCTTTGTTATCGGAGGATATTTCCTTTGGCCCTATAGTTTTCAAAGGGATCCGAAATATCTGTTCTCAGATTACACAGACATAAGGCTAGCAAAGAGATAAACGAAATACACATGTAACTCTGTGAGATGAATTAACAGAACACTAAGCAGTTTCTCAGAAAGCTTTTTTCCAGATATCATCTGAGGATATTTCCTTTTTCACCATAGCCCTCTATGGGCTTCCAAATATCACTTTGCCAATTCCACAAGAACTGTCATAGCGAAAGGGTTCTTGAGGGGAAAGCTGTAATTCTGTGAGATGATTTCACAGAACACAAAGAAGTTTCTCAGAAAGCTTCTTTCTCTTTGTTATAGGAGGATATTTCCTTTGGCCCTATTTTCTTCAATGGGATCCGAAATATCTGTACTCAGATTCCACAGAAATAAGGCTAGCAAAGAGATCCACGAAATACACATGTAACTCTGTGAGATGAATTAACAGAACACTAAGCAGTTTCTCAGAAAGCTTCTTTCCAGATTTCATCTGAGGATATTTCCTTTTTCACCATAGCCCTCTATGGGCTTCCAAATATCACTTTGCCTATTCCACAAGAACTGTCTTAGCGAAAGGCTTCTTGAGCGGAAAGCTGTAACTCTGTGAGATGATTTCACAGAACACAAAGAAGTTTCTCAGAAACCTTCTTTCTCTTTGTTATCGGAGGATATTTCCTTTGGCCCTATAGTTTTCAAAGGGATCCGAAATATCTGTTCTCAGATTCTACAGACATAAGGCTAGCAAAGAGATCAACGAAATACACATGTAACTCTGTGAGATGAATTAACAGAACACTAAGCAGTTTCTCAGAAAGCTTCTTTCCAGATTTCATCTGAGGATATTTCCTTTTTCACCGTAGCCCTCTATGAGCTTCCAAATATCACTTTGCCTATTCCACAAGAACTGTCTTAGCGAAAGGCTTCTTGAGGGGAAAGATGTAACTCTGTGAGATGATTTCACAGAACACAAAGAAGTTTCTCAGAAAGCTTCCTTCTCTTTGTTATCGGAGGATATTTCCTTTGGCCCTATAGTCTTCAAAGGGATCCGAAATACATGTTCTCAGATTCCACAGAAATAAGGCTAGCAAAGAGATCCACGAAATACACATGTAACTCTGTGAGATGAATTAACAGAACACTAAGCAGTTTCTCAGAAAGTTTCTTTCCAGATTTCATCTGAGGATATTTTCTTTTTCACCATAGCCCTCTATGGGCTTCCAAATATCACTTTGCCAATTCCACAAGAAATGTCTTAGCGAAAGGCTTCTTGAGGGGAAAGCTGTAACTCTGTGAGATGATTTCACAGAACACAAAGAAGTTTGTCAGAAAGCTTCTTTCTCTTTGTTATGGGAGGATATTTCCTTTGGCCCTTTATTCTTCAAAGGGATCCGAAATATCTGTTCTCAGATTCCACAGACATAAGGCTAGCAAAGAGATCCACGAAATACACATGTAACTCTGTGAGATGAATTAACAGAACACTAAGCAGTTTCTCAGAAAGCTTCTTTCCAGATTTCATCTGAGGATATTTCCTTTTCCACCATAGCCCTCTATGGGCTTCCAAATATCACTTTGCCAATTCCACAAGAACTGTCTTAGCGAAAGGGTTCTTGAGGGGAAAGCTGTAACTCTGTGAGATGATTTCACAGAACACAAAGAAGTTTCTCAGAAAGCTTCTTTCTCTTTGTTATCGGAGGATATTTCCTTTGGCCCTATAGTCTTCAAAGGGATCCGAAATATCTGTTCTCAGATTCCACAGAAGTAAGGCTAGCAAAGAGATCCACGAAATACACATGTAACTCTGTGAGATGAATTAACAGAACACTAAGAAGTTTCCCAGAAAGCTTCTTTCCAGATTTCATCTGAGGATATTTCCTTTTTCACCATAGCCCTCTATGGGCTTCCAAATATCACTTTGCCTATTCCACAAGAACTGTCTTAGCGAAAGGCTTCTTGAGGGGAAAGCTGTAACTCTGTGAGATGATTTCACAGAACACAAAGAAGTTTCTCAGAAACCTTCTTTGTCTTTGTTATCGGAGGATATTTCCTTTGGCCCTATAGTTTTCAAAGGGATCCGAAATATCTGTTCTCAGATTCCACAGACATAAGGCTAGCAAAGAGATCCACGAAATACACATGTAACTCTGTGAGATGAATTAACAGAACACTAAGCAGTTTCTCAGAAAGCTTCTTTCCAGATTTCATCTGAGGATATTTCCTTTTTCACCGTAGCCCTCTATGAGCTTCCAAATATCACTTTGCCTATTCCACAAGAACTGTCTTAGCGAAAGGCTTCTTGAGGGGAAAGATGTAACTCTGTGAGAAGATTTCACAGAACACAAAGAAGTTTCTCAGAAAGCTTCCTTCTCTTTGTTATCGGAGGATATTTCCTTTGGCCCTATAGTCTTCAAAGGGATCCGAAATATCTGTTCTCAGATTCCACAGAAATAAGGCTAGCAAAGAGATCCACGAAATACACATGTAACTCTGTGAGATGAATTAACAGAACACTAAGCATTTTCTCAGAAAGTTTCTTTCCAGATTTCATCTGAGTATACTTTCTTTTTCACCATAGCCCTCTATGGGCTTCCAAATATCACTTTGCCTATTCCACAAGAACTGTCTGGCGAAAGGCTTCTTGAGGGGAAAGCTGTAACTCTGTGAGATGATTTCACAGAACACAAAGAAGTTTCTCAGAAACCTTCTTTCTCTTTGTTATCGGAGGATATTTCCTTTGGCCCTATAGTTTTCAAAGGGATCCGAAATATCTTTTCGCAGATTCCACAGACATAAGGCTAGCAAAGAGATCCACGAAATACACATGTAACTCTGTGAGATGAATTAACAGAACACTAAGCAGTTTCTCAGAAAGCTTCTTTCCAGATTTCATCTGAGGATATTTCCTTTTTCACCATAGCCCTCTATGGGCTTCCAAATATCACTTTGCCAATTCCACAAGAACTGTCTTAGCGAAAGGGTTCTTGAGGGGAAAGCTGTAACTCTGTGAGATGATTTCACAGAACACAAAGAAGTTTCTCAGAAAGCTTCTTTCTCTTTGTTATAGGAGGATATTTCCTTTGGCCCTATTGTCTTCAATGGGATCCGAAATATCTGTACTCAGATTCCACAGAAATAAGGCTAGCGAAGAGATCCATGAAATACAGATGTAACTCTGTGAGATGAAATAACAGAACACTAAGCAGTTTCTCAGAAAGCTTCTTTCCAGATTTCATCTGAGGATATTTCCTTTTTCACCAAAGCTCTCTATGGGCTTCCAAATATCACATTGCCAATTCCACAAGAACTGTCTTAGCGAAAGGCTTCTTGAGGGGAATCTGTAACTCCTTGAGATGATTTCACAGAACACAAAGAAGTTTGTCAGAAAGCTTCTTTCTCTTTGTTATGGGAGGATATATCCTTTGGCCCTATATTCTTCAAAGGGATCCGAAATATCTCTTCTCAGATTCCCCAGAAATAAGGCTAGCAAAGAGATCCACGAAATACACATGTAACTCTGTGAGATGAATTAACAGAACACTAAGCAGTTTCCCAGAAAGCTTCTTTCCAGATTTCATCTGAGGATATTTCCTTTTTCACCATAGCCCTCTATGGGCTTCCAAATATCACTTTGCCTATTCCACAAGAACTGTTTTAGCGAAAGGCTTCTTGAGGGGAAAGCTGTAACTCTGTGAGATGATTTCACAGAACACAAAGAAGTTTCTCAGAAACCTTCTTTCTCTTTGTTATCGGAGGATATTTCCTTTGGCCCTATAGTTTTCAAAGGGATCCGAAATATCTGTTCTCAGATTACACAGACATAAGGCTAGCAAAGAGATACACGAAATACACATGTAACACTGTGAGATGAATTAACAGAACACTAAGCAGTTTCTCAGAAAGCTTCTTTCCAGATATCATCTGAGGATATTTCCTTTTTCACCATTGCCCTTTATGGGCTTCCAAATGTCACTTTGCCAATTCCACAAGAACTGTCATAGCGAAAGGGTTCTTGAGGGGAAAGCTGTAACTCTGTGAGAAGATTTCACAGAACACAAAGAAGTTTCTCAGAAACCTTCTTTGTCTTTGTTATCGGAGGATATTTCCTTTGGCCCTATAGTTTTCAAAGGGATCCGAAATATCTGTTCTCAGATTCCACAGACATAAGGCTAGCAAAGAGATCCACGAAATACACATGTAACTCTGTGAGATGAATTAACAGAACACTAAGCAGTTTCTCAGAAAGCTTCTTTCCAGATTTCATCTGAGGATATTTCCTTTTTCACCGTAGCCCTCTATGAGCTTCCAAATATCACTTTGCCTATTCCACAAGAACTGTCTTAGCGAAAGGCTTCTTGAGGGGAAAGATGTAACTCTGTGAGAAGATTTCACAGAACACAAAGAAGTTTCTCAGAAAGCTTCCTTCTCTTTGTTATCGGAGGATATTTCCTTTGGCCCTATAGTCTTCAAAGGGATCCGAAATATCTGTTCTCAGATTCCACAGAAATAAGGCTAGCAAAGAGATCCACGAAATACACATGTAACTCTGTGAGATGAATTAACAGAACACTAAGCAGTTTCTCAGAAAGTTTCTTTCCAGATTTCATCTGAGGATATTTTCTTTTTCACCATAGCCCTCTATGGGCTTCCAAATATCACTTTGCCTATTCCACAAGAACTGTCTGGCGAAAGGCTTCTTGAGGGGAAAGCTGTAACTCTGTGAGATGATTTCACAGAACACAAAGAAGTTTCTCAGAAACCTTCTTTCTCTTTGTTATCGGAGGATATTTCCTTTGGCCCTATAGTTTTCAAAGGGATCCGAAATATCTTTTCGCAGATTCCACAGACATAAGGCTAGCAAAGAGATCCACGAAATACACATGTAACTCTGTGAGATGAATTAACAGAACACTAAGCAGTTTCTCAGAAAGCTTCTTTCCAGATTTCATCTGAGGATATTTCCTTTTTCACCATAGCCCTCTATGGGCTTCCAAATATCACTTTGCCAATTTCACAAGAACTGTCTTAGCGAAAGGGTTCTTGAGGGGAAAGCTGTAACTCTGTGAGATGATTTCACAGAACACAAAGAAGTTTCTCAGAAAGCTTCTTTCTCTTTGTTATAGGAGGATATTTCCTTTGGCCCTATTGTCTTCAATGGGATCCGAAATATCTGTACTCAGATTCCACAGAAATAAGGCTAGCGAAGAGATCCATGAAATACAGATGTAACTCTGTGAGATGAAATAACAGAACACTAAGCAGTTTCTCAGAAAGCTTCTTTCCAGATTTCATCTGAGGATATTTCCTTTTTCACCAAAGCTCTCTATGGGCTTCCAAATATCACTTTGCCAATTCCACAAGAACTGTCTTAGCGAAAGGCGTCTTGAGGGGAATCTGTAACTCCTTGACATGATTTCACAGAACACAAAGAAGTTTGTCAGAAAGCTTCTTTCTCTTTGTTATGGGAGGATATATCCTTTGGCCCTATATTCTTCAAAGGGATCCGAAATATCTGTTCTAAGATTCCCCAGAAATAAGGCTAGCAAAGAGATCCACGAAATACACATGTAACTCTGTGAGATGAATTAACAGAACACTAAGCAGTTTCCCAGAAAGCTTCTTTCCAGATTTCATCTGAGGATATTTCCTTTTTCACCATAGCCCTCTATGGGCTTCCAAATATCACTTTGCCTATTCCACAAGAACTGTTTTAGCGAAAGGCTTCTTGAGGGGAAAGCTGTAACTCTGTGAGATGATTTCACAGAACACAAAGAAGTTTCTCAGAAACCTTCTTTCTCTTTGTTATCGGAGGATATTTCCTTTGGCCCTATAGTTTTCAAAGGGATCCGAAATATCTGTTCTCAGATTACACAGACATAAGGCTAGCAAAGAGATACACGAAATACACATGTAACACTGTGAGATGAATTAACAGAACACTAAGCAGTTTCTCAGAAAGCTTCTTTCCAGATATCATCTGAGGATATTTCCTTTTTCACCATTGCCCTTTATGGGCTTCCAAATGTCACTTTGCCAATTCCACAAGAACTGTCATAGCGAAAGGGTTCTTGAGGGGAAAGCTGTAACTCTGTGAGAAGATTTCACAGAACACAAAGAAGTTTCTCAGAAACCTTCTTTGTCTTTGTTATCGGAGGATATTTCCTTTGGCCCTATAGTTTTCAAAGGGATCCGAAATATCTGTTCTCAGATTCCACAGACATAAGGCTAGCAAAGAGATCCACGAAATACACATGTAACTCTGTGAGATGAATTAACAGAACACTAAGCAGTTTCTCAGAAAGCTTCTTTCCAGATTTCATCTGAGGATATTTCCTTTTTCACCGTAGCCCTCTATGAGCTTCCAAATATCACTTTGCCTATTCCACAAGAACTGTCTTAGCGAAAGGCTTCTTGAGGGGAAAGATGTAACTCTGTGAGAAGATTTCACAGAACACAAAGAAGTTTCTCAGAAAGCTTCCTTCTCTTTGTTATCGGAGGATATTTCCTTTGGCCCTATAGTCTTCAAAGGGATCCGAAATATCTGTTCTCAGATTCCACAGAAATAAGGCTAGCAAAGAGATCCACGAAATACACATGTAACTCTGTGAGATGAATTAACAGAACTCTAAGCAGTTTCTCAGAAAGTTTCTTTCCAGATTTCATCTGAGGATATTTTCTTTTTCACCATAGCCCTCTATGGGCTTCCAAATATCACTTTGCCTATTCCACAAGAACTGTCTGGCGAAAGGCTTCTTGAGGGGAAAGCTGTAACTCTGTGAGATGATTTCACAGAACACAAAGAAGTTTCTCAGAAACCTTCTTTCTCTTTGTTATCGGAGGATATTTCCTTTGGCCCTATAGTTTTCAAAGGGATCCGAAATATCTTTTCGCAGATTCCACAGACATAAGGCTAGCAAAGAGATCCACGAAATACACATGTAACTCTGTGAGATGAATTAACAGAACACTAAGCAGTTTCTCAGAAAGCTTCTTTCCAGATTTCATCTGAGGATATTTCCTTTTTCACCATAGCCCTCTATGGGCTTCCAAATATCACTTTGCCAATTCCACAAGAACTGTCTTAGCGAAAGGGTTCTTGAGGGGAAAGCTGTAACTCTGTGAGATGATTTCACAGAACACAAAGAAGTTTCTCAGAAAGCTTCTTTCTCTTTGTTATAGGAGGATATTTCCTTTGGCCCTATTGTCTTCAATGGGATCCGAAATATCTGTACTCAGATTCCACAGAAATAAGGCTAGCGAAGAGATCCATGAAATACAGATGTAACTCTGTGAGATGAAATAACAGAACACTAAGCAGTTTCTCAGAAAGCTTCTTTCCAGATTTCATCTGAGGATATTTCCTTTTTCACCAAAGCTCTCTATGGGCTTCCAAATATCACTTTGCCAATTCCACAAGAACTGTCTTAGCGAAAGGCGTCTTGAGGGGAATCTGTAACTCCTTGACATGATTTCACAGAACACAAAGAAGTTTGTCAGAAAGCTTCTTTCTCTTTGTTATGGGAGGATATATCCTTTGGCCCTATATTCTTCTAAGGGATCCGAAATATCTGTTCTAAGATTCCCCAGAAATAAGGCTAGCAAAGAGATCCACGAAATACACATGTAACTCTGTGAGATGAATTAACAGAACACTAAGCAGTTTCCCAGAAAGCTTCTTTCCAGATTTCATCTGAGGATATTTCCTTTTTCACCATAGCCCTCTATGGGCTTCCAAATATCACTTTGCCTATTCCACAAGAACTGTTTTAGCGAAAGGCTTCTTGAGGGGAAAGCTGTAATTCTGTGAGATGATTTCACAGAACACAAAGAAGTTTCTCAGAAACCTTCTTTCTCTTTGTTATCGGAGGATATTTCCTTTGGCCCTATAGTTTTCAAAGGGATCCGAAATATCTGTTCTCAGATTACACAGACATAAGGCTAGCAAAGAGATACACGAAATACACATGTAACACTGTGAGATGAATTAACAGAACACTAAGCAGTTTCTCAGAAAGCTTCTTTCCAGATTTCATCTGAGGATATTTCCTTTTTCACCACTGCCCTTTACGGGCTTCCAAATGTCACTTTGCCAATTCCACAAGAACTGTCATAGCGAAAGGGTTCTTGAGGGGAAAGCTGTAATTCTGTGAGATGATTTCACAGAACACAAAGAAGTTTCTCAGAAAGCTTCTTTCTCTTTGTTATAGGAGGATATTTCCTTTGGCCCTATTTTCTTCAATGGGATCCGAAATATCTGTACTCAGATTCCACAGAAATAAGGCTAGCAAAGAGATCCACGAAATACACATGTAACTCTGTGAGATGAATTAACAGAACACTAAGCAGTTTCTCAGAAACCTTCTTTCCAGATTTCATCTGAGGATATTTCCTTTTTCACCATAGCCCTCTATGGGCTTCCAAATATCACTTTGCCTATTCCACAAGAACTGTCTTAGCGAAAGGCTTCTTGAGGGGAAAGCTGTAACTCTGTGAGATGATTTCACAGAACACAAAGAAGTTTCTCAGAAAGCTTCTTTCTCTTTGTTATCGGAGGATATTTCCTTTGGCCCTATAGTTTTCAAAGGGATCCGAAATATCTGTTCTCAGATTCCACAGACATAAGGCTAGCAAAGAGATCCACGAAATACACATGTAACTCTGTGAGATGAATTAACACAACACTAAGCAGTTTCTCAGAAAGCTTCTTTCCAGATTTCATCGGAGGATATTTCCTTTTTCACCGTAGCCCTCTATGAGCTTCCAAATATCACTTTGCCTATTCCACAAGAACTGTCTTAGCGAAAGGCTTCTTGAGGGGAAAGCTGTAACTCTGTGAGATGATTTCACAGAACACAAAGAAGTTTCTCAGAAAGCTTCTTTCTCTTTGTTATAGGAGGATATTTCCTTTGGCTCTATAGTCTTCAAAGGGATCCGAAATATCTGTTCTCAGATTCCACAGAAATAAGGCTAGCAAAGAGATCCACAAAATACACATGTAACTCTGTGAGATGAATTAACAGAACACTAAGCAGTTTCTCAGAAAGTTTCTTTCCGGATTTCATCTGAGGATATTTTCTTTTTCACCATAGCCCTCTATGGGCTTCCAAATATCACTTTGCCTATTCCACAAGAACTGTCTTAGCGAAAGGCTTCTTGAGGGGAAAGCTGTAACTCTGTGAGATGATTTCACAGAACACAAAGAAGTTTCTCAGAAACCTTCTTTCTCTTTGTTACGGGGGATATTTCCTTTGGCCCTATAGTTTTCAAAGTGATCCGAAATATCTTTTCTCAGATTCCACAGACATAAGGCTAGCAAAGAGATCCACGAAATACACATGTAACCTGTGAGATGAATTAACAGAATACTAAGCAGTTTCTCAGAAAGCTTCTTTCCAGATTTCATCTGAGGATATTTCCTTTTTCACCATAGCCCTCTATGGGCTTCCAAATATCACTTTGCCAATTCCACAAGAACGGTCTTAGCGAAAGGGTTCTTGAGGGGAAAGCTGTAACTCTGTGAGATGATTTCACAGAACACAAAGAAGTTTCTCAGAAAGCTTCTTTCTCTTTGTTATACGAAGATATTTCCTTTGGCCCTATTGTCTTCAATGGGATCCGAAATATCTGTACTCAGATTCCACAGAAATAAGGCTAGCGAAGAGATCCATGAAATACAGATGTAACTCTGTGAGATGAATTAACAGAACACTAAGCAGTTTCTCAGAAAGCTTCTTTCCAGAATTCATCTGAGGATATTTCCTTTTTAACCATAGCCCTCTATGGTCTTCCAAATATCACTTTGCCTATTCCACAAGAACTGTCTTAGCGAAAGTCTTCTTGAGGGGAAAGCTGTAACTCTGTGTGATGATTTCACAGAACACAAAGAAGTTTCTCAGAAAGTTTCTTTCTGTTTTTATAGGAGGATATTTCCTATGGCCCTATTGTCTTCAAAGTTATCCGAAATATCTGTTCTCAGATTCCACAGACATAAGGCTAGCAAAGAGATCCACGAAATACACATGTAACTCTGTGAGATGAATTAACAGAACACTAAGCAGTTTCTCAGAAAGTTTCTTTCCAGATTTCATCTGAGGATATTTTCTTTTTCACCATAGCCCTCTATGGGCTTCCAAATATCACTTTGCCTATTCCACAAGAACTGTCTTAGCGAAAGGCTTCTTGAGGGGAAAGCTGTAACTCTGTGAGATGATTTCACAGAACACAAAGAAGTTTCTCAGAAACCTTCTTTCTCTTTGTTATCGGAGGATATTTCCTTTGGCCCTATAGTTTTCAAAGGGATCCGAAATATCTGTTCTCAGATTCCACAGACATAAGGCTAGCAAAGAGATCCACGAAATACACATGTAACTCTGTGAGATGAATTAACAGAACACTAAGCAGTTTCTCAGAAAGCTTCTTTCCAGATTCCATCGGAGGATATTTCCTTTTTCACCGTAGCCCTCTATGAGCTTCCAAATATCACTTTGCCTATTCCACAAGAACTGTCTTAGCGAAAGGCTTCTTGAGGGGAAAGCTGTAACTCTGTGAGATGATTTCACAGAACACAAAGAAGTTTCTCAGAAAGCTTCTTTCTCTTTGTTATAGGAGGATATTTCCTTTGGCTCTATAGTCTTCAAAGGGATCCGAAATATCTGTTCTCAGATTCCACAGAAATAAGGCTAGCAAAGAGATCCACGAAATACACATGTAACTCTTTGAGATGAATTAACAGAACACTAAGCAGTTTCTCAGAAAGTTTCTTTCCGGATTTCATCTGAGGATATTTTCTTTTTTACCATAGCCCTCTATGGGCTTCCAAATATCACTTTGCCTATTCCACAAGAACTGTCTTAGCGAAAGGCTTCTTGAGGGGAAAGCTGTAACTCTGTGAGATGATTTCACAGAACACAAAGAAGTTTCTCAGAAACCTTCTTTCTCTTTGTTATCGGAGGATATTTCCTTTGGCCCTATAGTTTTCAAAGTGATCCGAAATATCTGTTCTCAGGTTCCACAGACATAAGGCTAGCAAAGAGATCCACGACATACACATGTAACTCTGTGAGATGAATTAACAGAACACTAAGCAGTTTCTCAGAAAGCTTCTTTCCAGATTTCATCTGAGGATATTTCCTTTTCCACCATAGGCCTCTATGGGCTTCCAAATATCACTTTGCGAATTCCACAAGAACTGTCTTAGCGAAAGGGTTCTTGAGGGGAAAGCTGTAACTCTGTGAGATGATTTCACAGAACACAAAGAAGTTTCTCAGAAAGCTTCTTTCTCTTTGTTATCGGAGGATATTTCCTTTGGCCCTATAGTCTTCAAAGGGATCCGAAATATCTGTTCTCAGATTCCACAGAAGTAAGGCTAGCAAAGAGATCCACGAAATACACATGTAACTCTGTGAGATGAATTAACAGAACACTAAGCAGTTTCCCAGAAAGCTTCTTTCCAGATTTCATCTGAGGATATTTCCTTTTTCACCATAGCCCTCTATGGGCTTCCAAATATCACTTTGCCTATTCCACAAGAACTGTCTTAGCGAAAGGCTTCTTGAGGGGAAAGCTGTAACTCTGTGAGATGATTTCACAGAACACAAAGAAGTTTCTCAGAAACCTTCTTTCTCTTTGTTATCGGAGGATATTTCCTTTGGCCCTATAGTTTTCAAAGGGATCCGAAATATCTGTTCTCAGATTCCACAGACATAAGGCTAGCAAAGAGATCCACGAAATACACATGTAACTCTGTGAGATGAATTAACAGAACACTAAGCAGTTTCTCAGAAAGCTTCTTTCCAGATTTCATCTGAGGATATTTCCTTTTTCACCATAGCCCTCTATGGGCTTCCAAATATCACTTTGCCAATTCCACAAGAACTGTCTTAGCGAAAGGGTTCTTGAGGGGAAAGCTGTAACTCTGTGAGATGATTTCACAGAACACAAAGAAGTTTCTCAGAAAGCTTCTTTCTCTTTGTTATAGGAGGATATTTCCTTTGGCCCTATTGTCTTCAATGGGATCCGAAATATCTGTACTCAGATTCCACAGAAATAAGGCTAGCGAAGAGATCCATGAAATACAGATGTAACTCTGTGAGATGAAATAACAGAACACTAAGCAGTTTCTCAGGAAGCTTCTTTCCAGATTTCATCTGAGGATATTTCCTTTTTCACCAAAGCTCTCTATGGGCTTCCAAATATCACTTTGCCAATTCCACAAGAACTGTCTTAGCGAAAGGCTTCTTGAGGGGAATCTGTAACTCCTTGAGATGATTTCACAGAACACAAAGAAGTTTGTCAGAAAGCTTCTTTCTCTTTGTTATGGGAGGATATATCCTTTGGCCCTATATTCTTCAAAGGGATCCGAAATATCTGTTCTCAGATTCCCCAGAAATAAGGCTAGCAAAGAGATCCACGAAATACACATGTAACTCTGTGAGATGAATTAACAGAACACTAAGCAGTTTCCCAGAAAGCTTCTTTCCAGATTTCATCTGAGGATATTTCCTTTTTCACCATAGCCCTCTATGGGCTTCCAAATATCACTTTGCCTATTCCACAAGAACTGTTTTAGCGAAAGGCTTCTTGAGGGGAAAGCTGTAACTCTGTGAGATGATTTCACAGAACACAAAGAAGTTTCTCAGAAAGCTTCTTTCTCTTTGTTATAGGAGGATATTTCCTTTGGCCCTATTTTCTTCAATGGGATCCGAAATATCTGTACTCAGATTCCACAGAAATAAGGCTAGCAAAGAGATCCACGAAATACACATGTAACTCTGTGAGATGAATTAACAGAACACTAAGCAGTTTCTCAGAAATCTTCTTTCCAGATTTCATCTGAGGATATTTCCTTTTTCACCATAGCCCTCTATGGGCTTCCAAATATCACTTTGCCTATTCCACAAGAACTGTCTTAGCGAAAGGCTTCTTGAGGGGAAAGCTGTAACTCTGTGAGATGATTTCACAGAACACAAAGAAGTTTCTCAGAAAGCTTCTTTCTCTTTGTTATCGGAGGATATTTCCTTTGGCCCTATAGTTTTCAAAGGGATCCGAAATATCTGTTCTCAGATTCCACAGACATAAGGCTAGCAAAGAGATCCACGAAATACACATGTAACTCTGTGAGATGAATTAACAGAACACTAAGCAGTTTCTCAGAAAGCTTCTTTCCAGATTTCATCGGAGGATATTTCCTTTTTCACCGTAGCCCTCTATGGGCTTCCAAATATCACTTTGCCAATTCCACAAGAACTGTCATAGCGAAAGGGTTCTTGAGGGGAAAGCTGTAATTCTGTGAGATGATTTCACAGAACACAAAGAAGTTTCTCAGAAAGCTTCTTTCTCTTTGTTATAGGAGGATATTTCCTTTGGCCCTATTTTCTTCAATGGGATCCGAAATATCTGTACTCAGATTCCACAGAAATAAGGCTAGCAAAGAGATGCACGAAATACACATGTAACTCTGTGAGATGAATTAACAGAACACTAAGCAGTTTCTCAGAAAGCTTCTTTCCAGATTTCATCTGAGGATATTTCCTTTTTCACCATAGCCCTCTATGGGCTTCCAAATATCACTTTGCCTATTCCACAAGAACTGTCTTAGCGAAAGGCTTCTTGAGGGGAAAGCTGTAACTCTGTGAGAAGATTTCACAGAACACAAAGAAGTTTCTCAGAAACCTTCTTTGTCTTTGTTATCGGAGGATATTTCCTTTGGCCCTATAGTTTTCAAAGGGATCCGAAATATCTGTTCTCAGATTCCACAGACATAAGGCTAGCAAAGAGATCCACGAAATACACATGTAACTCTGTGAGATGAATTAACAGAACACTAAGCAGTTTCTCAGAAAGCTTCTTTCCAGATTTCATCTGAGGATATTTCCTTTTTCACCGTAGCCCTCTATGAGCTTCCAAATATCACTTTGCCTATTCCACAAGAACTGTCTTAGCGAAAGGCTTCTTGAGGGGAAAGATGTAACTCTGTGAGAAGATTTCACAGAACACAAAGAAGTTTCTCAGAAAGCTTCCTTCTCTTTGTTATCGGAGGATATTTCCTTTGGCCCTATAGTCTTCAAAGGGATCCGAAATATCTGTTCTCAGATTCCACAGAAATAAGGCTAGCAAAGAGATCCACGAAATACACATGTAACTCTGTGAGATGAATTAACAGAACACTAAGCAGTTTCTCAGAAAGTTTCTTTCCAGATTTCATCTGAGGATATTTTCTTTTTCACCATAGCCCTCTTTGGGCTTCCAAATATCACTTTGCCTATTCCACAAGAACTGTCTGGCGAAAGGCTTCTTGAGGGGAAAGCTGTAACTCTGTGAGATGATTTCACAGAACACAAAGAAGTTTCTCAGAAACCTTCTTTCTCTTTGTTATCGGAGGATATTTCCTTTGGCCCTATAGTTTTCAAAGGGATCCGAAATATCTTTTCGCAGATTCCACAGACATAAGGCTAGCAAAGAGATCCACGAAATACACATGTAACTCTGTGAGATGAATTAACAGAACACTAAGCAGTTTCTCAGAAAGCTTCTTTCCAGATTTCATCTGAGGATATTTCCTTTTTCACCATAGCCCTCTATGGGCTTCCAAATATCACTTTGCCAATTCCACAAGAACTGTCTGGCGAAAGGCTTCTTGAGGGGAAAGCTGTAACTCTGTGAGATGATTTCACAGAACACAAAGAAGTTTCTCAGAAACATTCTTTCTCTTTGTTATCGGAGGATATTTCCTTTGGCCCTATAGTTTTCAAAGGGATCCGAAATATCTTTTCGCAGATTCCACAGACATAAGGCTAGCAAAGAGATCCACGAAATACACATGTAACTCTGTGAGATGAATTAACAGAACACTAAGCAGTTTCTCAGAAAGCTTCTTTCCAGATTTCATCTGAGGATATTTCCTTTTTCACCATAGCCCTCTATGGGCTTCCAAATATCACTTTGCCAATTCCACAAGAACTGTCTTAGCGAAAGGGTTCTTGAGGGGAAAGCTGTAACTCTGTGAGATGATTTCACAGAACACAAAGAAGTTTCTCAGAAAGCTTCTTTCTCTTTGTTATAGGAGGATATTTCCTTTGGCCCTATTGTCTTCAATGGGATCTGAAATATCTGTACTCAGATTCCACAGAAATAAGGCTAGCGAAGAGATCCATGAAATACAGATGTAACTCTGTGAGATGAAATAACAGAACACTAAGCAGTTTCTCAGAAAGGTTCTTTCCAGATTTCATCTGAGGATATTTCCTTTTTCACCAAAGCTCTCTATGGGCTTCCAAATATCACTTTGCCAATTCCACAAGAACTGTCTTAGCGAAATGCTTCTAGAGGGGAATCTGTAACTCCTTGAGATGATTTCACAGAACACAAAGAAGTTTGTCAGAAAGCTTCTTTCTCTTTGTTATGGGAGGATATATCCTTTGGCCCTATATTCGTCAAAGGGATCCGAAATATCTGTTCTCAGATTCCACAGAAATAAGGCTAGCAAAGAGATCCACGAAATACACATGTAACTCTGTGAGATGAATTAACAGAACACTAAGCAGTTTCCCAGAAAGCTTCTTTCCAGATTTCATCTGAGGATATTTCCTTTTTCACCATAGCCCTCTATGGGCTTCCAAATATCACTTTGCCTATTCCACAAGAACTGTTTTAGCGAAAGGCTTCTTGAGGGGAAAGCTGTAACTCTGTGAGATGATTTCACAGAACAGAAAGAAGTTTCTCAGAAAGCTTCTTTCTCTTTGTTATAGGAGGATATTTCCTTTGGCCCTATAGTTTTCAAATGGATCCGAAATATCTGTTCTCAGATTACACAGACATAAGGCTAGCAAAGAGATACACGAAATACACATGTAACACTGTGAGATGAATTAACAGAACACTAAGCAGTTTCTCAGAAAGCTTCTTTCCAGATATCATCTGAGGATATTTCCTTTTTCACCATTGCCCTTTATGGGCTTCCAAATGTCACTTTGCCAATTCCACAAGAACTGTCATAGCGAAAGGGTTCTTGAGGGGAAAGCTATAATTCTGTGAGATGATTTCACAGAACACAAAGAGGTTTCTCAGAAAGCTTCTTTCTCTTTGTTATAGGAGGATATTTCCTTTGGCCCTATTTTCTTCAATGGGATCCGAAATATCTGTACTCAGATTCCACAGAAATAAGGCTAGCAAAGAGATCCACGAAATACACATGTAACTCTGTGAGATGAATTAACAGAACACTAAGCAGTTTCTCAGAAACCTTCTTTCCAGATTTCATCTGAGGATATTTCCTTTTTCACCATAGCCCTCTATGGGCTTCCAAATATCACTTTGCCTATTCCACACGAACTGTCTTAGCGAAAGGCTTCTTGAGGGGAAAGCTGTAACTCTGTGAGATGATTTCACAGAACACAAAGAAGTTTCTCAGAAAGCTTCTTTCTCTTTGTTATCGGAGGATATTTCCTTTGGCCCTATAGTTTTCAAAGGGATCCGAAATATCTTTTCTCAGATTCCACAGACATAAGGCTAGCAAGGGATCCACGAAATACACATGTAACTCTGTGAGATGAATTAACAGAACACTAAGCAGTTTCTCAGAAAGCTTCTTTCCAGATTTCATCGGAGGATATTTCCTTTTTCACCGTAGCCCTCTATGAGCTTCCAAATATCACTTTGCCTATTCCACAAGAACTGTCTTAGCGAAAGGCTTCTTGAGGGGAAAGCTGTAACTCTGTGAGATGATTTCACAGAACACAAAGAAGTTTCTCAGAAAGCTTCTTTCTCTTTGTTATAGGAGGATATTTCCTTTGGCTCTATAGTCTTCAAAGGGATCCGAAATATCTGTTCTCAGATTCCACAGAAATAAGGCTAGCAAAGAGATCCACGAAATACACATGTAACCCTGTGAGATGAATTAACAGAATACTAAGCAGTTTCTCAGAAAGCTTCTTTCCAGATTTCATCTGAGGATATTTCCTTTTTCACCATAGCCCTCTATGGGCTTCCAAATATCACTTTGCCAATTCCACAAGAACTGTCTTAGCGAAAGGGTTCTTGAGGGGAAAGCTGTAACTCTGTGAGATGATTTCACAGAACACAAAGAAGTTTCTCAGAAAGCTTCCTTCTCTTTGTTATACGAAGATATTTCCTTTGGCCCTACTGTCTTCAATGGGATCCGAAATATCTGTACTCAGATTCCACAGAAATAAGGCTAGCGAAGAGATCCATGAAATACAGATGTAACTCTGTGAGATGAATTATCAGAACACTAAGCAGTTTCTCAGAAAGCTTCTTTCCAGAATTCATCTGAGGATATTTCCTTTTTAACCATAGCCCTCTATGGTCTTCCAAATATCACTTTGCCTATTCCACAAGAACTGTCTTAGCGAAAGTCTTCTTGAGGGGAAAGCTGTAACTCTGTGTGATGATTTCACAGAACACAAAGAAGTTTCTCAGAAAGTTTCTTTCTCTTTTTATAGGAGGATATTTCCTATGGCCCTATTGACTTCAAAGGGATCCGAAATATCTGTTCTCAGATTCCACAGACATAAGGCTAGCAAAGAGATCCACGAAATACACATGTAACTCTGTGAGATGAATTAACAGAACACTAAGCAGTTTCTCAGAAAGTTTCTTTCCAGATTTCATCTGAGGATATTTTCTTTTTCACCATAGACCTCTATGGGCTTCCAAATATCACTTTGCCTATTCCACAAGAACTGTCTTAGCGAAAGGCTTCTTGAGGGGAAAGCTGTAACTCTGTGAGATGATTTCACAGAACACAAAGAAGTTTCTCAGAAACCTTCTTTCTCTTTGTTATCGGAGGATATTTCCTTTGGCCCTATAGTTTTCAAAGGGATCCGAAATATCTTTTCTCAGATTCCACAGACATAAGGCTAGCAAAGAGATCCACGAAATACACATGTAACTCTGTGAGATGAATTAACAGAACACTAAGCAGTTTCTCAGAAAGCTTCTTTCCAGATTCCATCGGAGGATATTTCCTTTTTCACCGTAGCCCTCTATGAGCTTCCAAATATCACTTTGCCTATTCCACAAGAACTGTCTTAGCGAAAGGCTTCTTGAGGGAAAAGCTTTAACTCTGTGAGATGATTTCACAGAACACAAAGAAGTTTCTCAGAAACCTTCTTTCTCTTTGTTTTCGGAGGATATTTCCTTTGGCCCTATAGTTTTCAAAGGGATCCGAAATATCTGTTCTCAGATTCCACAGACATAAGGCTAGCAAAGAGATCCACGAAATACACATGTAACTCTGTGAGATGAATTAACAGAACACTACGCAGTTTCTCAGAAAGCTTCTTTCCAGATTTCATCTGAGAATATTTCCTTTTTCACCGTAGCCCTCTATGAGCTTCCAAATATCACTTTGCCTATTCCACAAGAACTGTCTTAGCGAAAGGCTTCTTCAGGGGAAAGCTGTAACTCTGTGAGATGATTTCACAGAACACAAAGAAGTTTCTCAGAAGCCTTCTTTCTCTTTGTTATCGGAGGATATATCCTTTGGCCCTATAGTTTTCAAAGGGATCCGAAATATCTTTTCTCAGATTCCACAGACATAAGGCTAGCAAGGGATCCACGAAATACACATGTAACTCTGTGAGATGAATTAACAGAACACTAAGCAGTTTCTCAGAAAGCTTCTTTCCAGATTTCATCTGAGGATATTTCCTTTTTCATCATAGACCTCTATGGGCTTCCAAATATCACTTTGCCAATTCCACAAGAACTGTCTTAGCGAAAGTGTTCTTGAGAGGAAAGCTGTAACTCTGTGAGATGATTTCACAGAACACAAAGAAGTTTCTCAGAAAGCTTCTTTCTCTTTGTTATAGGAGGATATTTCCTTTGGCCCTATTGTCTTCAATGGGATCCGAAATATCTGTACTCAGTTTCCACAGAAATAAGGCTAGCGAAGAGATCCACGAAAGACAGACGTAACTCTGTGAGATGAATTAACAGAACACTAAGCAGTTTCTCAGAAAGCTTCTTTCCAGATTTCAGCGGAGGATATTTCCTTTTTCACCATAGCCCTCTATGGTCTTCGAAATATCACTTTGCCTATTCCACAAGAACTGTCTTAGCGAAAGGCTTCTTGAGGGGAAAGCTGTAACTCTGTGAGATGATTTCACAGAACACAAAGAAGTTTCTCAGAAAGTTTCTTTCTCTTTGTTATCGGAGGATATTTCCTCTGGCCCTATAGTCTTCAAAGGGATCCGAACTATCTGTTCTCAGATTCCACAGACATAAGGCTAGCAAAGAGATCCACGAAATACACATGTAACTCTGTGAGATGAATTAACAGAACACTAAGCAGTTTCTCAGAAAGCTTCTTTCCAGATTTCATCTGAGGATATTTCCTTTTTCACCATAGCCCTCTATGGGCTTCCAAATATCACTATGCCTATTCCACAAGAACTGTCTTAGCGAAAGGTTTCTTGAGGGGAAAGCTGTAACTCTGTGAGATTATTTCACAAAACATAAAGAAGTTACTCAGAAAGCTTCTTTCTCTTTGTTATCGGAGGATATTTCCTATGGCCCTATAGTCTTCAAAGGGATCCGAAATATCTGTTCTCAGATTCCACAGAAATAAGGCTAGCAAAGAGATCCACGAAATACACATGTAACTCTGTGAGATGAATTAACAGAACACTAAGCAGTTTCTCAGAAAGCTTCTTTCCAGATTTCATCTGAGGATATTTCCTTTTTCACCATAGCCCTCTAAGGGCTTCCAAATATCACTTTGCCTATTCCACAAGAACTGTCTTAGCGAAAGGCTTCTTGAGGGGAAAGCTGTAACTCTGTGAGATGATTTCACAGAACACAAAGAAGTTTCTCAGAAACCTTCTTTCTCTTTGTTATCGGAGGATATTTCCTATGGCCCTATAGTCTTCAAAGGGATCCGAAATATCTGTTCTCAGATTCCACAGAAATAAGGCTAGCAAAGAGATCCACGAAATACACATGTAACTCTGTGAGATGAATTAACAGAACACTAAGCAGTTTCTCAGAAAGCTTCTTTCCAGATTTCATCTGAGGATATTTCCTTTTTCACCGTAGCCCTCTATGGGCTTCCAAATATCACTTTGCCTATTCCACAAGAACTGTCTTAGCGAAAGGCTTCTTGAGGGGAAAGCTGTAACTCTGTGAGATGATTTCACAGAACACAAAGAAGTTTCTCAGAAACCTTCTTTTTCTTTGTTATCGGAGGATATTTCCTTTGGCCCTATAGTTTTCAAAGGGATCCGAAATATCTGTTCTCAGATTCCACAGACATAATGCTAGCAAAGAGATCCACGAAATACACATGTAACTCTGTGAGATGAATTAACAGAACACTAAGCAGTTTCTCAGAAAGCTTCTTTCCAGATTTCATCTGAGGATAATTCCTTTTTCACCGTAGCCCTCTATGAGGTTCCAAATATCACTTTGCCTATTCCACAAGAACTGTCTTAGCGAAAGGCTTCTTCAGGGGAAAGCTGTAACTCTGTGAGATGATTTCACAGAACACAAAGAAGTTTCTCAGAAAGCTTCTTTCTCTTTGTTATCGGAGGATATTTCCTTTGGCCCTATTGTCTTCAATGGGATCCGAAATATCTGTACTCAGATTCCACAGAAATAAGGCTAGCGAAGAGATCCACGAAATACAGATGTAACTCTGTGAGATGAATTAACAGAACACTAAGCAGTTTCTCAGAAAGCTTCTTTCCAGATTTCATCTGAGGATATTTCCTTTTTCACCATAGCCCTCTATGGTCTTCCAAATATCACTTTGCCTATTCCACAAGAACTGTCTTAGCGAAAGGCTTCTTGAGGGGAAAGCTGTAACTCTGTGAGATGATTTGACAGAACACAAAGAAGTTTCTCAGAAAGTTTCTTTCTCTTTTTTATCGGAGGATATTTCCTATGGCCCTATAGTCTTCAAAGGGATCCGAAATATCTGTTCTCATATTCCACAGAAATAAGGCTAGCAAAGAGATCCACGAAATACACATGTAAATCTGTGAGATGAATTAACAGAACACTAAGCAGTTTCTCAGAAAGCTTCTTTCCAGATTTCATCTGAGGATATTTCCTTTTTCACCATAGCCCTCTATGGGCTTCCAAATATCACTTTGCCTATTCCACAAGAACTGTCTTAGCGAAAGGTTTCTGGAGGGGAAAGCTGTAACTCTCTGAGATTATTTCACAGAACACAAAGAAGTTACTCAGAAAGCTTCTTTCTCTTTGTTATCGGAGGATATTTCCTATGGCCCTATAATCTTCAAAGGGATCCGAAATATCTGTTCTCAGATTCCACAGAAATAAGGCTAGCAAAGAGATCCACGAAATACACATGTAACTCTGTGAGATGAATTAACAGAACACTAAGCAGTTTCTCAGAAAGCTTCTTTCCAGATTTCATCTGAGGATATTTCCTTTTTCACCATAGCCCTCTATGGGCTTCCAAATATCACTTTGCCTATTCCACAAGGAACTGTCTTAGCGAAAGGCTTCTTGAGAGGAAAGCTGTAACTCTGTGAGATGATTTCACAGAACACAAAGAAGTTTCTCAGAAAGCTTCTTTCTCTTTGTTATCGGAGGATATTTCCTTTGGCCCTATAGTTTTCAAAGGGATCCGAATTATCTGTTCTCAGATTCCACAGAAATAAGGCTATCAAAGAGATCCACGAAATACACATGTAACTCTGTGAGATGAATTAACAGAACACTAAGCAGTTTATCAGAAAGTTTCTTTGCAGATTTCCTGTGAGGATATTTCCTTTTTCACCATAGCCCTCTAAGGGCTTCCAAATATCACTTTGCCTATTCCACAAGAACTGTCTTAGAGAAAGGCTTCTTGAGGGGAAAGCTGTAACTCTGTGAGATGATTTCACAGAACACAAAGAAGTTTCTCAGAAAGCTTCTTTCTCTTTGTTATCGGAGAATACTTCCTTTGGCCCTATAGGCTTCAATGGGATCCGAAATATCCGTTCTCAGATTCCACAGAAATAAGGCTAGCAAAGAGTTTCAAGAAATACACATGAAACTCTGTGAGATGAATTAACAGAACGCTAAGCAGTTTCTCAGAAAGCTTCTTTCCAGATTTCATCTGAGGATATTTCCTTTTTCACCAAACCCTCTATGGGCTTCCAAATATCACTTTGCCAATTCCACAAGAACTCTCTAAGCGAAAGGCTTCTGGAGGGGAAAGCTGTAACTCTGTGAGATGATTTCACAGAACACAAAGAAGTTTCTCAGAAAGCTTCTTTCTCTTTGTTATCGGAGGATATTTCCTTTGGCCCTATAGTCTTCAAAGGGATCCGAAATATCTGTTCTCAGTTTCCACAGAAATAAGGCTAGCAAAGAGATCCACGAATTACACATGTAACTCTGTGAGATGAATTAACAGAACACTAAGCAGTTTCTCAGAAAGCTTCTTTCCAGATTTCATCTGAGGATATTTCCTTTTTCACCATAGCCCTCTATGGGCTTCCAAATATCTCTTTGACATTTCCACAAGAACTGTCTTAGCGAAAGGGTTGTTGAGGGGAAAGCTGTAACTCTGTGAGATGATTTCACGGAACACAAAGAAGTTTCTCAGAAAGCTTCTTTCTCTTTGTTTTGGCATGGTATTTCCATTGGCCCTACAGTCTTCAAAGGGTTCCGAAATATCTGTTCTCATATTCCACAGAAATAAGGCTAGCAAGGAGATCCACGAAATACACATGTAACTCTGTGAGATGAATTAACAGAACACTAAGCAGTTTCTCAGAAAGCTTCTTTCCAGATATCATCGGAGGATATTTCCTTTTTCACCATAGCTCTCTATGGGCTTCCAAATATCACTTTGCCAATTCCACAAGAATTGTCTTAGCGAAAGGCTTCTGAAGGGAAGCTGTAACTCGGTGAGATGATTTCACAGAACACAAAGAAGTTTGTCAGAAAGCTTCTTGCCCTTTGTTATGGGAGGATATTTCCTTTGGCCCTGTAGTCTTCAAAGAGATCTGAAATATCTGTTCTCAGATTCCACAGAAATAAGGCTAGCAAAGAGATCCACGAAATACTCATGTAACTCTGTGAGATGAATTAACAGAACACTAAGCAGTTTCTCAGAAAGCTTATTTCCAGATTTCATCTGAGGATATTTCCTTTTTCACCATAGCCCTCTATGGGCTTCCAAATATCACTTTGCCAATTCCACAAGAACTGTCTTAGCGAAAGGCTTCTTGAGGGGAAAGCTGTAACTCTGTGAGATGATTTCACAGAACACAAAGAAGTTTCTCAGAAACCTTCTTTTTCTTTGTTATCGGAGGATATTTCCTTTGGCCCTATAGTTTTCAAAGGGATCCGAAATATCTGTTCTCAGATTCCACAGACATAATGCTAGCAAAGAGATCCACGAAATACACATGTAACTCTGTGAGATGAATTAACAGAACACTAAGCAGTTTCTCAGAAAGCTTCTTTCCAGATTTCATCTGAGGATATTTCCTTTTTCACCGTAGCCCTCTATGAGGTTCCAAATATCACTTTGCCTATTCCACAAGAACTGTCTTAGCGAAAGGCTTCTTCAGGGGAAAGCTGTAACTCTGTGAGATGATTTCACAGAACACAAAGAAGTTTCTCAGAAAGCTTCTTTCTCTTTGTTATCGGAGGATATTTCCTTTGGCCCTATTGTCTTCAATGGGATCCGAAATATCTGTACTCAGATTCCACAGAAATAAGGCTAGCGAAGAGATCCACGAAATACAGATGTAACTCTGTGAGATGAATTAACAGAACACTAAGCAGTTTCTCAGAAAGCTTCTTTCCAGATTTCATCTGAGGATATTTCCTTTTTCACCATAGCCCTCTATGGTCTTCCAAATATCACTTTGCCTATTCCACAAGAACTGTCTTAGCGAAAGGCTTCTTGAGGGGAAAGCTGTAACTCTGTGAGATGATTTGACAGAACACAAAGAAGTTTCTCAGAAAGTTTCTTTCTCTTTTTTATCGGAGGATATTTCCTATGGCCCTATAGTCTTCAAAGGGATCCGAAATATCTGTTCTCATATTCCACAGAAATAAGGCTAGCAAAGAGATCCACGAAATACACATGTAAATCTGTGAGATGAATTAACAGAACACTAAGCAGTTTCTCAGAAAGCTTCTTTCCAGATTTCATCTGAGGATATTTCCTTTTTCACCATAGCCCTCTATGGGCTTCCAAATATCACTTTGCCTATTCCACAAGAACTGTCTTAGCGAAAGGTTTCTGGAGGGGAAAGCTGTAACTCTCTGAGATTATTTCACAGAACACAAAGAAGTTACTCAGAAAGCTTCTTTCTCTTTGTTATCGGAGGATATTTCCTATGGCCCTATAATCTTCAAAGGGATCCGAAATATCTGTTCTCAGATTCCACAGAAATAAGGCTAGCAAAGAGATCCACGAAATACACATGTAACTCTGTGAGATGAATTAACAGAACACTAAGCAGTTTCTCAGAAAGCTTCTTTCCAGATTTCATCTGAGGATATTTCCTTTTTCACCATAGCCCTCTATGGGCTTCCAAATATCACTTTGCCTATTCCACAAGGAACTGTCTTAGCGAAAGGCTTCTTGAGAGGAAAGCTGTAACTCTGTGAGATGATTTCACAGAACACAAAGAAGTTTCTCAGAAAGCTTCTTTCTCTTTGTTATCGGAGGATATTTCCTTTGGCCCTATAGTTTTCAAAGGGATCCGAATTATCTGTTCTCAGATTCCACAGAAATAAGGCTATCAAAGAGATCCACGAAATACACATGTAACTCTGTGAGATGAATTAACAGAACACTAAGCAGTTTATCAGAAAGTTTCTTTGCAGATTTCCTGTGAGGATATTTCCTTTTTCACCATAGCCCTCTAAGGGCTTCCAAATATCACTTTGCCTATTCCACAAGAACTGTCTTAGAGAAAGGCTTCTTGAGGGGAAAGCTGTAACTCTGTGAGATGATTTCACAGAACACAAAGAAGTTTCTCAGAAAGCTTCTTTCTCTTTGTTATCGGAGAATACTTCCTTTGGCCCTATAGGCTTCAATGGGATCCGAAATATCCGTTCTCAGATTCCACAGAAATAAGGCTAGCAAAGAGTTTCAAGAAATACACATGAAACTCTGTGAGATGAATTAACAGAACGCTAAGCAGTTTCTCAGAAAGCTTCTTTCCAGATTTCATCTGAGGATATTTCCTTTTTCACCAAACCCTCTATGGGCTTCCAAATATCACTTTGCCAATTCCACAAGAACTCTCTAAGCGAAAGGCTTCTGGAGGGGAAAGCTGTAACTCTGTGAGATGATTTCACAGAACACAAAGAAGTTTCTCAGAAAGCTTCTTTCTCTTTGTTATCGGAGGATATTTCCTTTGGCCCTATAGTCTTCAAAGGGATCCGAAATATCTGTTCTCAGTTTCCACAGAAATAAGGCTAGCAAAGAGATCCACGAATTACACATGTAACTCTGTGAGATGAATTAACAGAACACTAAGCAGTTTCTCAGAAAGCTTCTTTCCAGATTTCATCTGAGGATATTTCCTTTTTCACCATAGCCCTCTATGGGCTTCCAAATATATCTTTGACATTTCCACAAGAACTGTCTTAGCGAAAGGGTTGTTGAGGGGAAAGCTGTAACTCTGTGAGATGATTTCACGGAACACAAAGAAGTTTCTCAGAAAGCTTCTTTCTCTTTGTTTTGGCATGGTATTTCCATTGGCCCTACAGTCTTCAAAGGGTTCCGAAATATCTGTTCTCATATTCCACAGAAATAAGGCTAGCAAGGAGATCCACGAAATACACATGTAACTCTGTGAGATGAATTAACAGAACACTAAGCAGTTTCTCAGAAAGCTTCTTTCCAGATATCATCGGAGGATATTTCCTTTTTCACCATAGCTCTCTATGGGCTTCCAAATATCACTTTGCCAATTCCACAAGAATTGTCTTAGCGAAAGGCTTCTGAAGGGAAGCTGTAACTCGGTGAGATGATTTCACAGAACACAAAGAAGTTTGTCAGAAAGCTTCTTGCCCTTTGTTATGGGAGGATATTTCCTTTGGCCCTGTAGTCTTCAAAGAGATCTGAAATATCTGTTCTCAGATTCCACAGAAATAAGGCTAGCAAAGAGATCCACGAAATACTCATGTAACTCTGTGAGATGAATTAACAGAACACTAAGCAGTTTCTCAGAAAGCTTATTTCCAGATTTCATCTGAGGATATTTCCTTTTTCACCATAGCCCTCTATGGGCTTCCAAATATCACTTTGCCAATTCCACAAGAACTGTCTTAGCGAAAGGGTTCTTGAGGAGAAAGCTGTAACTCTGTGAGATGATTTCACAGAACACAAAGAAGTTTCTCAGAAACTTTCTTTCTCTTTGTTATCGGAGGATATTTCCTTTGGCCCTATAGTTTTCAAAGGGATCCGAAATATCTGTTCTCAGATTCCACAGAAATAAGGCTAGCAAAGAGATCCACGAAATACAGATGTAACTCTGTGAAATGAATTAACAGAACACTAAGCAGTTTCTCAGAAAGCTTCTTTCCAGATTTCATATGAGGATATTTCCTTTTTCACCGTAGCCCTCTATGGGCTTCCAAATATCACATTGCCAATTCCACAAGAACTGTCTTAGCGAAAGGGTTCTTGAGAGGAAATCTGTAATTCTGTGAGATGATTTCACAGAACACAAGAAGTTTCTCAGAAAGCTTCTTTCTCTTTGTTATAGGAGGATATTTCCTTTGGCCCTATTGTCTTCAATGGGATCCGAAATATCTGTACTCAGATTCCACAGAAATAAGGCTAGCGAAGAGATTCAGGAAATACTGATGTAACTCTGTGAGATGAATTAACAGAACACTAAGCAGTTTCTCAGAAAGCCTCTTTCCAGATTTCATCTGAGGATATTTCCTTTTTCACCTTAGCCCTCTATGGGCTTCCAAATATCACTTTGCCTATTCCACAAGAACTGTCTTAGCGAAAGGCTTCTTGAGGGGAAAGCTGTAACTCTGTGAGATGATTTCACAGAACACAAAGAAGTTTCTCAGAAAGCTTCTTTCTCTTTGTTATCGGAGGTATTTCCTTTGGCCCCATAGTCTTCAAAGGGATCCGAAATATCTGTTCTCAGTTTCCACAGAAATAAGGCTAGCAAAGAGATCCACGAATTACACATGTAACTCTGTGAGATGAATTAACAGAACACTAAGCAGTTTCTCAGAAAGCTTCTTTCCAGATTTCATCTGAGGATATTTCCTTTTTCACCATAGCCCTCTATGGGCTTCCAAATATCTCTTTGACATTTCCACAAGAACTGTCTTAGCGAAAGGGTTGTTGAGGGGAAAGCTGTAACTCTGTGAGATGATTTCACGGAACACAAAGAAGTTTCTCAGAAAGCTTCTTTCTCTTTGTTTTGGCATGGTATTTCCATTGGCCCTACAGTCTTCAAAGGGTTCCGAAATATCTGTTCTCATATTCCACAGAAATAAGGCTAGCAAGGAGATCCACGAAATACACATGTAACTCTGTGAGATGAATTAACAGAACACTAAGCAGTTTCTCAGAAAGCTTCTTTCCAGATATCATCGGAGGATATTTCCTTTTTCACCATAGCTCTCTATGGGCTTCCAAATATCACTTTGCCAATTCCACAAGAATTGTCTTAGCGAAAGGCTTCTGAAGGGAAGCTGTAACTCTGTGAGATGATTTCACAGAACACAAAGAAGTCTGTCAGAAAGCTTCTTTCTCTTTGTTATGGGAGGATATTTCCTTTGGCCCTATAGTCTTCAAAGAGATCTGAAATATCTGTTCTCAGATTCCACAGAAATAAGGCTAGCAAAGAGATCCACGAAATACTCATGTAACTCTGTGAGATGAATTAACAGAACACTAAGCAGTTTCTCAGAAAGCTTATGTCCAGATTTCATCTGAGGATATTTCCTTTTTCACCATAGCCCTCTATGGGCTTCCAAATATCACTTTGCCAATTCCACAAGAATTGTGTTAGCGAAAGGGTTCTTGAGGGGACAGTTGTAACTCTGTGGGATGATTTCACAGAACACAAAAAAGTTTCTCAGAAAGCTTCTTTCTCTTTGTTATAGGAGGATATTTCCTTTGGCCCTATAGTCTTCAAAGGGATCCGAAATATCTGTTCTCAGATTCCACAGAAATAAGGCTAGCAAAGAGATCCGCGAACTACACATGTAACTCTGTGAGATGAATTAACAGAACACTAAGCAGTTTCTCAGAAAGCTTCTTTCCAGATTTCATAGGAGGATATTTCCTTTTCCACCATAGCCCTCTATGGGTTTCCAAATATCACTTTGCCAATTCCAAAAGAACTGTCTTAGCGAAAGGCTTCTTGAGGGGAAAGCTGTAACTCTGTGAGATGATTTCACAGAACACAAAGAAGTTTCTCAGAAACCTTCTTTCTCTTTGTTATCGGAGGATATTTCCTTTGGCCCTATAGTTTTCAAAGGGATCCGAAATATCTGTTCTCAGATTCCACAGAAATAAGGCTAGCAAAGAGATCCACGAAATACACATGTAACTCTGTGAGATGAATTAACAGAACAATAAGCAGTTTCTCAGAAAGCTTCTTTCCAGATTTCATCTGAGGATATTTCCTTTTTCACCATAGCCCTCTAAGGGCTTCCAAATATTACTTTGCCTATTCCACAAGAACTGTCTTAGCGAAAGGGTTCTTGAGGGGAAAGCTGTAACTCTGTGAGATGATTTCACAGAACACAAAGAAGTTTCTCAGAAAGCTTCTTTCTCTTTGTTATCGGAGGATATTTCCTTTGGCCCTATAGTTTTCAAAGGGATCCGAATTATCTGTTCTCAGATTCCACAGAAATAAGGCTATCAAAGAGATCCACGAAATACACATGTAACTCTGTGAGATGAATTAACAGAACACTAAGCAGTTTATCAGAAAGTTTCTTTGCAGATTTCCTGTGAGGATATTTCCTTTTTCACCATAGCCCTCTAAGGGCTTCCAAATATCACTTTGCAATTCCACAAGAACTGTCTTAGCGAAAGGCTTCTTCAGGGGAAAGCTGTAACTCTGTGAGATGATTTCACAGAACACAAAGAAGTTTCTCAGAAAGCTTCTTTCTCTTTGTTATAGGAGGATATTTCCTTTGGCCCTGTTGTCTTCAATGGGATCCGAAATATCTGTACTCAGATTCCACAGAAATAAGGCTAGCGAAGAGATCCACGAAATACAGATGTAACTCTGTGAGATGAATTAACAGAACACTAAGCAGTTTCTCAGAAAGCTTCTTTCCAGATTTCATCTGAGGATATTTCCTTTTTCAACATAGCCCTCTATGGTCTTCCAAATATCACTTTGCCTATTCCACAAGAACTGTCTTAGCGAAAGGCTTCTTGAGGGGAAAGCTGTAACTCTGTGAGATGATTTGACAGAACACAAAGAAGTTTCTCAGAAAGTTTCTTTCTCTTTTTTATCGGAGGATATTTCCTATGGCCCTATAGTCTTCAAAGGGATCCGAAATATCTGTTCTCATATTCCACAGAAATAAGGCTAGCAAAGAGATCCACGAAATACACATGTAAATCTGTGAGATGAATTAACAGAACACTAAGCAGTTTCTCAGAAAACTTCTTTCCAGATTTCATCTGAGGATATTTCCTTTTTCACCATAGCCCACTATGGGCTTCCAAATATCACTTTGCCTATTCCACAAGAACTGTCTTAGCGAAAGGTTTCTGGAGGGGAAAGCTGTAACTCTCTGAGATTATTTCACAGAACACAAAGAAGTTACTCAGAAAGCTTCTTTCTCTTTGTTATCGGAGGATATTTCCTATGGCCCTATAATCTTCAAAGGGATCCGAAATATCTGTTCTCAGATTCCACAGAAATAAGGCTAGCAAAGAGATCCACGAAATACACATGTAACTCTGTGAGATGAATTAACAGAACACTAAGCAGTTTCTCAGAAAGCTTCTTTCCAGATTTCATCTGAGGATATTTCCTTTTTCACCATAGCCCTCTATGGGCTTCCAAATATCACTTTGCCTATTCCACAAGGAATTGTCTTAGCGAAAGGCTTCTTGAGAGGAAAGCTGTAACTCTGTGAGATGATTTCACAGAACACAAAGAAGTTTCTCAGAAAGCTTCTTTCTCTTTGTTATCGGAGGATATTTCCTTTGGCCCTATAGTTTTCAAAGGGATCCGAATTATCTGTTCTCAGATTCCACAGAAATAAGGCTATCAAAGAGATCCACGAAATACACATGTAACTCTGTGAGATGAATTAACAGAACACTAAGCAGTTTATCAGAAAGTTTCTTTGCAGATTTCCTGTGAGGATATTTCCTTTTTCACCATAGCCCTCTAAGGGCTTCCAAATATCACTTTGCCTATTCCACAAGAACTGTCTTAGAGAAAGGCTTCTTGAGGGGAAAGCTGTAACTCTGTGAGATGATTTCACAGAACACAAAGAAGTTTCTCAGAAAGCTTCTTTCTCTTTGTTATCGGAGAATACTTCCTTTGGCCCTATAGGCTTCAATGGGATCCGAAATATCCGTTCTCAGATTCCACAGAAATAAGGCTAGCAAAGAGTTTCAAGAAATACACATGAAACTCTGTGAGATGAATTAACAGAACGCTAAGCAGTTTCTCAGAAAGCTTCTTTCCAGATTTCATCTGAGGATATTTCCTTTTTCACCAAACCCTCTATGGGCTTCCAAATATCACTTTGCCAATTCCACAAGAACTGTCTAAGCGAAAGGCTTCTGGAGGGGAAAGCTGTAACTCTGTGAGATGATTTCACAGAACACAAAGAAGTTTCTCAGAAAGCTTCTTTCTCTTTGTTATCGGAGGATATTTCCTTTGGCCCTATAGTCTTCAAAGGGATCCGAAATATCTGTTCTCAGTTTCCACAGAAATAAGGCTAGCAAAGAGATCCACGAATTACACATGTAACTCTGTGAGATGAATTAACAGAACACTAAGCAGTTTCTCAGAAAGCTTCTTTCCAGATTTCATCTGAGGATATTTCCTTTTTCACCATAGCCCTCTATGGGCTTCCAAATATCTCTTTGACATTTCCACAAGAACTGTCTTAGCGAAAGGGTTGTTGAGGGGAAAGCTGTAACTCTGTGAGATGATTTCACGGAACACAAAGAAGTTTCTCAGAAAGCTTCTTTCTCTTTGTTTTGGCATGGTATTTCCATTGGCCCTACAGTCTTCAAAGGGTTCCGAAATATCTGTTCTCATATTCCACAGAAATAAGGCTAGCAAGGAGATCCACGAAATACACATGTAACTCTGTGAGATGAATTAACAGAACACTAAGCAGTTTCTCAGAAAGCTTCTTTCCAGATATCATCGGAGGATATTTCCTTTTTCACCATAGCTCTCTATGGGCTTCCAAATATCACTTTGCCAATTCCACAAGAATTGTCTTAGCGAAAGGCTTCTGAAGGGAAGCTGTAACTCGGTGAGATGATTTCACAGAACACAAAGAAGTTTGTCAGAAAGCTTCTTGCCCTTTGTTATGGGAGGATATTTCCTTTGGCCCTATAGTCTTCAAAGAGATCTGAAATATCTGTTCTCAGATTCCACAGAAATAAGGCTAGCAAAGAGATCCACGAAATACTCATGT
This sequence comes from Macaca nemestrina, assembly GCF_043159975.1. Classification (NCBI taxonomy): domain Eukaryota; kingdom Metazoa; phylum Chordata; class Mammalia; order Primates; family Cercopithecidae; genus Macaca; species Macaca nemestrina. The sequence continues at coordinate 99,856,361 of NC_092133.1, read as the reverse complement.
AACTCTGTGAGATGAATTAACAGAACACTAAGCAGTTTCTCAGAAAGCTTATTTCCAGATTTCATCTGAGGATATTTCCTTTTTCACCATAGCCCTCTATGGGCTTCCAAATATCACTTTGCCAATTCCACAAGAACTGTCTTAGCGAAAGGGTTCTTGAGGAGAAAGCTGTAACTCTGTGAGATGATTTCACAGAACACAAAGAAGTTTCTCAGAAACTTTCTTTCTCTTTGTTATCGGAGGATATTTCCTTTGGCCCTATAGTTTTCAAAGGGATCCGAAATATCTGTTCTCAGATTCCACAGAAATAAGGCTAGCAAAGAGATCCACGAAATACAGATGTAACTCTGTGAAATGAATTAACAGAACACTAAGCAGTTTCTCAGAAAGCTTCTTTCCAGATTTCATATGAGGATATTTCCTTTTTCACCGTAGCCCTCTATGGGCTTCCAAATATCACATTGCCAATTCCACAAGAACTGTCTTAGCGAAAGGGTTCTTGAGAGGAAATCTGTAATTCTGTGAGATGATTTCACAGAACACAAGAAGTTTCTCAGAAAGCTTCTTTCTCTTTGTTATCGGAGGTATTTCCTTTGGCCCCATAGTCTTCAAAGGGATCCGAAATATCTGTTCTCAGTTTCCACAGAAATAAGGCTAGCAAAGAGATCCACGAATTACACATGTAACTCTGTGAGATGAATTAACAGAACACTAAGCAGTTTCTCAGAAAGCTTCTTTCCAGATTTCATCTGAGGATATTTCCTTTTTCACCATAGCCCTCTATGGGCTTCCAAATATCTCTTTGACATTTCCACAAGAACTGTCTTAGCGAAAGGGTTGTTGAGGGGAAAGCTGTAACTCTGTGAGATGATTTCACGGAACACAAAGAAGTTTCTCAGAAAGCTTCTTTCTCTTTGTTTTGGCATGGTATTTCCATTGGCCCTACAGTCTTCAAAGGGTTCCGAAATATCTGTTCTCATATTCCACAGAAATAAGGCTAGCAAGGAGATCCACGAAATACACATGTAACTCTGTGAGATGAATTAACAGAACACTAAGCAGTTTCTCAGAAAGCTTCTTTCCAGATATCATCGGAGGATATTTCCTTTTTCACCATAGCTCTCTATGGGCTTCCAAATATCACTTTGCCAATTCCACAAGAATTGTCTTAGCGAAAGGCTTCTGAAGGGAAGCTGTAACTCTGTGAGATGATTTCACAGAACACAAAGAAGTCTGTCAGAAAGCTTCTTTCTCTTTGTTATGGGAGGATATTTCCTTTGGCCCTATAGTCTTCAAAGAGATCTGAAATATCTGTTCTCAGATTCCACAGAAATAAGGCTAGCAAAGAGATCCACGAAATACTCATGTAACTCTGTGAGATGAATTAACAGAACACTAAGCAGTTTCTCAGAAAGCTTATGTCCAGATTTCATCTGAGGATATTTCCTTTTTCACCATAGCCCTCTATGGGCTTCCAAATATCACTTTGCCAATTCCACAAGAATTGTGTTAGCGAAAGGGTTCTTGAGGGGACAGTTGTAACTCTGTGGGATGATTTCACAGAACACAAAAAAGTTTCTCAGAAAGCTTCTTTCTCTTTGTTATAGGAGGATATTTCCTTTGGCCCTATAGTCTTCAAAGGGATCCGAAATATCTGTTCTCAGATTCCACAGAAATAAGGCTAGCAAAGAGATCCGCGAACTACACATGTAACTCTGTGAGATGAATTAACAGAACACTAAGCAGTTTCTCAGAAAGCTTCTTTCCAGATTTCATAGGAGGATATTTCCTTTTCCACCATAGCCCTCTATGGGTTTCCAAATATCACTTTGCCAATTCCAAAAGAACTGTCTTAGCGAAAGGCTTCTTGAGGGGAAAGCTGTAACTCTGTGAGATGATTTCACAGAACACAAAGAAGTTTCTCAGAAAGCTTCCTTGTCTTTGTTATCGGAGGATATTTCCTTTGGCCCTATTGTCTTCAAAGGGATCCGAAATATCTGTTCTCAGATTCCACAGAAATAAGGCTAGCAAAGAGATCCACGAAATACACATGTAACTCTGTGAGATGAATTAACAGAACACTAAGCAGTTTCTCAGAAAGCTTCTTTCCAGATTTCATCTGAAGATATTTCCTTTTTCACCATAGCCCTCTTTGGGCTTCCAAATATCACTTTGCCTGTTCCACAAGAACTGTCTTGGCGAAAAGCTTCTTGAGGGGAAAGCTGTAACTCTGTGAGATGATTTCACAGAACACAAAGAAGTTTCTCAGAAACCTTCTTTCTCTTTGTTATCGGAGGATATTTCCTTTGGCCCTATGGTTTTCAAAGGGATCCGAAATATCTGTTCTCAGATTCCACAGACATAAGGCTAGCAAAGAGATCCACGAAATACACATGTAACTCTGTGAGATGAATTAACAGAACACTAAGCAGTTTCTCAGAAAGCTTCTTTCCAGATTTCATCTGAGGATATTTCCTTTTTCACCATAGCCCTCTATGGGCTTCCAAATATCACTTTGCCTATTCCACAAGAACTGTCTTAGCGAAAGGCTTCTTGAGGGGAAAGCTGTAACTCTGTGAGATGATTTCACAGAACACAAAGAAGTTTCTCAGAAAGTTTCTTTCTCTTTTTTATCGGAGGATATTTCCTATGGCCCTATAGTCTTCAAAGGGATCCGAAATATCTGTTCTCATATTCCACAGAAATAAGGCTACCAAAGAGATCCACGAAATACACATGTAAATCTGTGAGATGAATTAACAGAACACTAAGCAGTTTCTCAGAAAGCTTCTTTCCAGATTTCATCTGAGGATATTTCCTTTTTCACCATAGCCCTCTATGGGCTTCCAAATATCACTTTGCCTATTCCACAAGAACTGTCTTAGCGAAAGGTTTCTGGAGGGGAAAGCTGTAACTCTGTGAGATTATTTCACAGAACACAAAGAAGTTACTCAGAAAGCTTCTTTCTCTTTGTTATCGGAGGATATTTCCTATGGCCCTATAATCTTCAAAGGGATCCGAAATATCTGTTCTCAGATTCCACAGAAATAAGGCTAGCAAAGAGATCCACGAAATACACATGTAACTCTGTGAGATGAATTAACAGAACACTAAGCAGTTTCTCAGAAAGCTTCTTTCCAGATTTCATCTGAGGATATTTCCTTTTTCACCATAGCCCTCTATGGGCTTCCAAATATCACATTGCCTATTCCACAAGAACTGTCTCAGCGAAAGGCTTCTTGAGAGGAAAGCTGTAACTCTGTGAGATGATTTCACAGAACACAAAGAAGGTTCTCAGAAAGCTTCTTTCTCTTTGTTATCGGAGGATATTTCCTTTGGCCCTATAGTTTTCAAAGGGATCCGAAATATCTGTTCTCAGATTCCACAGACATAAGGCTAGCAAAGAGATCCACGAAATACACATGTAACTCTGTGAGATGAATTAACAGAACACTAAGCAGTTTCTCAGAAAGCTTCTTTCCAGATTTCATCTGAGGATATTTCCTTTTTCACCATAGCCCTCTATGGGCTTCCAAATATCACTTTGCCAATTCCACAAGAACTGTCTTAGCGAAAGGCTTCTTGAGGGGAAAGCTGTAACTCTGTGAGATGATTTCACAGAACACAAAGAAGTTTCTCAGAAAGCTTCTTTCTCTTTGTTATAGGAGGATATTTCCTTTGGCCCTATTGTCTTCAATGGGATCCGAAATATCTGTACTCAGATTCCACAGAAATAAGGCTAGAGAAGAGATCCACGAAATACAGATGTAACTCTGTGAGATGAATTAACAGAACACTAAGCAGTTTCTCAGAAAGCTTCTTTCCAGATATCATCTGAGGATATTTCCTTTTTCACCATAGCCCTCTATGGGCTTCCAAATATCACTTTGCCTATTCCACAAGAACTGTCTTAGCGAAAGGCTTCTTGAGGGGAAAGCTGTAACTCTGTGAGATGATTTCACAGAACACAAAGAAGTTTCTCAGAAAGCTTCTTTCTCTTTGTTTTGGCATGATATTTCCTTTGGCCCTATAGTCTTCAAAGGGATCCGAAATATCTGTTCTCAGATTCCACAGAAATAAGGCTAGCAAAGAGATCCACGAAATACACATGTAACTCTGTGAGATGAATTAACAGAACACTAAGCAGTTTCTCACAAAGCTTCTTTCCTGATTTCATCTGAGGATATTTCCTTTTTCACCATAGCCCTCTATGGGCTTCCAAATATCACTTTGCCTGTTCCACAAGAACTGTCTTGGCGAAAAGCTTCTTGAGGGGAAAGCTGTAACTCTGTGAGATGATTTCACAGAACACAAAGAAGTTTCTCAGAAACCTTCTTTCTCTTTGTAATCGGAGGATATTTCCTTTGGCCCTATAGTTTTCAAAGGGATCAGAAATATCTGTTCTCAGATTCCACAGAAATAAGGCTAGCAAAGAGATCCACGAAATACACATGTAACTCTGTGAGATGAATTAACAGAACACTAAGCATTTTCTCAGAAAGCTTCTTTCCAGATTTCATCTGAGGATATTTCCTTTTTCACCATAGCCCTCTAAGGGCTTCCAAATATCACTTTGCCTATTCCACAAGAACTGTCTTAGCGAAAGGCTTCTTGAGGGGAAAGCTGTAATTCTGTGAGATGATTTCACAGAACACGAAGAAGTTTCTCAAAAAGCTTCTTTCTCTTTGTTACAGGAGGATATTTCCTTTGGCCCTATTGTCTTCAATGGGATCCGAAATATCTGTATTCAGATTACACAGAAATACGGCTAGCGAAGAGATCCACGAAATACACATGTAACTCTGAGAGATGAATTAACAGAACACTAAGCAGTTTCTCAGAAAGCTTCTTTCCAGAATTCATCTGAGGATATTTCCTTTTTCACCATAGCCCTCTATGGGCTTCCAAATATCACTTTGCCTATTCCACAAGAACTGTCTTAGCGAAAGGCTTCTTGAGGGGAAAGCTGTAACTCTGTGAGATGATTTCACAGAACACAAAGAAGTTTCTCAGAAAGCTTCTTTCTCTTTGTTATCGGAGGATATTTCCTTTGGCCCTATAGTTTTCAAAGGGATCCGAAATATCTTTTCTCATATTCCACAGAAATAAGGCTAGCAAAGAGATCCACGAAATACACATGTAACTCTGTGAGATGAATTAACAGAACACTAAGCAGTTTCTCATAAAGCTTCTTTCCTGATTTCATCTAAGGATATTTCCTTTTTCACCATAGCCCTCTATGGGCTTCAGAATATCACTTTGCCAATTCCACAAGAATTGTGTTAGCGAAAGGGTTCTTGAGGGGACAGTTGTAACTCTGTGGGATGATTTCACAGAACACAAAAAAGTTTCTCAGAAAGCTTCTTTCTCTTTGTTATAGGAGGATATTTCCTTTGGCCCTATAGTCTTCAAAGGGATCCGAAATATCTGTTCTCAGATTCCACAGAAATAAGGCTAGCAAAGAGATCCGCGAACTACACATGTAACTCTGTGAGATGAATTAACAGAACACTAAGCAGTTTCTCAGAAAGCTTCTTTCCAGATTTCATAGGAGGATATTTCCTTTTTCACCATAGCCCTCTCTGGGTTTCCAAATATCACTTTGCCAATTCCACAAGAACTGTCTTAGCGAAAGGCTTCTTGAGGGGAAAGCTGTAACTCTGTGAGATGATTTCACAGAACACAAAGAAGTTTCTCAGAAACCTTCTTTCTCTTTGTTATCGGAGGATATTTCCTTTGGCCCTATAGTTTTCAAAGGGATCCGGAATATCTGTTCTCAGATTCCACAGAAAGAAGGCTAGCAAAGAGATCCAGGAAATACACATGTAACTCTGTGAGACGAATTAACAGAACACTAAGCAGTTTCTCAGAAAGCTTCTTTCCAGATTTCATCGGAGGATATTTCCTTTTTCACCATAGCCCTCTATGGGCTTCCAAATATCACTTTGCCAATTCCACAAGAACTGTCTTAGCGAAAGGCTTCTTGAGGGGAAAGCTGTAACTCTGTGAGATGATTTCACAGAACACAAAAAGTTTCTCAGAAAGCTTCTTTCTCTTTGTTATCGGAGGATATTTCCTTTGGCCCTATAGTCATCAGTGGGATCCGAAATATCTGTTCTCAGATTCCACAGAAATAAGGCTAGGAAAGAGATCCACGAAATACACATGTAACTCTGTGAGATGAATTAACAGAACACTAAGCAGTTTCTCAGAAAGCTTCTTTGCAGATTTCATCTGAGGATATTTCCTTATTCACCATAGCCCTCTATGTGCTTCCAAATATCACTTTGCCAATTCCACAAGAACTGTCTTAGCGAAAGGCTTCTTGAGGGGAAAGCAGTAACTCTGTGAGATGATTTCACAGAACACAAAGAAGTTTCTCAGAAAGCTTCTTTCTCTTTGTTTTGGCATGATATTTCCTTTGGCCCTATAGTCTTCAAAGGGTTCCGAAATATCTGTTCTCATATTCCACAGAAATAAGGCTAGCAAAGAGATCTACGAAATACACATGTAACTCTGTGAGATGAATTAACAGAACACTAAGCAGTTTCTCAGAAAGCTTCTTTCCAGATTACATCTGAGGATATTTCCTTTTTCACCATAGCCCTCTTTGGGCTTCCAAATATCACTTTGCCAATTCCACAAGAACTGACTTAGCGAAACGGTTCTTGAGGAGAAAGCTGTAACTCTGTTAGATGATTTCACAGAACACAAAGAAGTTTCTCAGAAACCTTGTTTCTCTTTGTAATCGGAGGATATTTCCTTTGGCCCTATAGTTTTCAAAGGGATCAGAAATATCTGTTCTCAGATTCCACATAAATAAGGCTAGCAAAGAGATCCACGAAATACACATGTAACTCTGTGAGATGAATTAACAGAACACTAAGCATTTTCTCAGAAAGCTTCTTTCCAGATTTCATCTGAGGATATTTCCTTTTTCACCATAGCCCTCTAAGGGCTTCCAAATATCACTTTGCCTATTCCACAAGAACTGTCTTAGCGAAAGGCTTCTTGAGGGGAAAGCTGTAATTCTGTGAGATGATTTCACAGAACACAAAGATGTTTCTCAAAAAGCTTCTTTCTCTTTGTTACAGGAGGATATTTCCTTTGGCCCTATTGTCTTCAATGGGATCCGAAATATCTGTATTCAGATTACACAGAAATACGGCTAGCGAAGAGATCCACGAAATACACATGTAACTCTGTGAGATGAATTAACAGAACACTAAGCAGTTTCTCAGAAAGCTTCTTTCCAGAATTCATCTGAGGATATTTCCTTTTTCACCATAGCCCTCTATGGGCTTCCAAATATCACTTTGCCTATTCCACAAGAACTGTCTTAGCGAAAGGCTTCTTGAGGGGAAAGCTGTAACTCTGTGAGATGATTTCACAGAACCAAAGAAGTTTCTCAGAAAGCTTCTTTCTCTTTGTTATAGGAGGATATTTCCTTTGGCCCTATTGTCTTCAATGGGATACGAAATATCTGTACTCAGATTCCACAGAAATAAGGCTAGCGAAGAGATCCACGAAATACACATGTAACACTGTGAGATGAATTAACAGAACACTAAGCAGTTTCTCAGAAAGCTTCTTTCCAGATTTCATCGGAGGATATTTCCTTTTTCACCATAGCCCTCTAAGGGCTTCCAAAAATCACTTTGCCTATTCCACAAGAACTGTCTTAGCGAACGGCTTCTTGAGGGGAAAGCTGTAACTCTGTGAGATGATTTCACAGAACACAAAGAAGTTTCTCAGAAAGCTTCCTTCTCTTTGTTATCGGAGGATATTTCCTTTGGCCCTATAGTCTTCAAAGGGATCCGAAATATCTGTTCTCAGATTCCACAGAAATAAGGCTAGCAAAGAGATCCACGAAATACACATGTAACTCTGTGAGATGAATTAACAGAACACTAAGCAGTTTCTCAGAAAGCTTCTTTCCAGATATCATCTGAGGATATTTCCTTTTTCACCATAGCCCTCTATGGGCTTGCAAATATCACTTTGCCAATTCCACAAGAACTGTCTTAGCGAAAGGCTTCTTGAGGGGAAAGCTGTAACTCTGTGAGATGATTTCACAGAACACAAAGAAGTTTCTCAGAAACCTTCTTTCTCTTTGTTATCGCAGGATATTTCCTTTGGCCCTATAGTTTTCAAAGGGATCCGAAATATCTTTTCTCAGATTCCACAGAAATAAGGCTAGCAAAGAGATCCACGAAATACACATGTAACTCTGTGAGATGAATTAACAGAACACTAAGCAGTTTCTCAGAAAGCTTCTTTCCAGATTTCATCTGAGGATATTTCCTTTTTCTCTATAGCCCTCTAAGGGCTTCCAAATATTACTTTGTCTATTCCACAAGAACTGTCTTAGCGAAAGGGTTCTTGAGGGGAAAGCTGTAACTCTGTGAGATGATTTCACAGAACACAAAGAAGTTTCTCAGAAAGCTTCTTTCTCCTTTTTATCGGAGGATATTTCCTTTGGCCCTATATTCTTCAAAGGGATCCGAAATATCTGTTCTCAGATTCCACAGAAATAAGGCTAGCAAAGAGATCCACGAAATACACATGTAACTCTGTGAGATGAATTAACAGAACACTAAGCAGTTTCTCAGAAAGCTTCTTTCCAGATTTCATCGGAGGATATATCCTTTTTCACCATAGCCCTCTATGGGCTTCCAAATATCACTTTGCCAATTACACAAGAACTGTCTTAGCGAAAGGCTTCTTGAGGGGAAAGCTGTAACTCTGTGAGATGATTTCACAGAACACAAAGAAGTTTCTCAGAAACCTTCTTTCTCTTTGTTATCGGAGGATATTTCCTTTGACCCTATAGTTTTCAAAGGGATCCGAAATATCTGTTCTCAGATTCCACAGAAATAAGGCTAGCAAAGAGATCCACGAAATACACATGTAACTCTGTGAGATGAATTAACAGAAAACTAAGCATTTTCTCAGAAAGCTTCTTTCCAGATTTCATCTGAGGATATTTCCTTTTTCACCGTAGCCCACTATGGGCTTCCAAATATCACTTTGCCTATTCCACAAGAACTGGCTTAGCGAAAGGGTGCTTGAGGGAAAAGCTGTAACTCTGTGAGATGATTTCACAGAACACAAAGAAGTTTCTCAGAAAGCTTCTTTCTCTTTGGTATCGGAGGATATTTCCTTTGGCCCTATTGTCTTCAATGGGATCCGAAATATCTGTACTTAGATTCCACAGAAATAAGGCTAGCGAAGAGATCCACGAAATACACATGTAACTCTGTGAGATGAATTAGCAGAACACTAAGCAGTTTCTCAGAAAGCTTCTTTCCAGATTTCATCTGAGGATATTTCCTTTTTCACCATAGCCCTCTATGGGCTTCCAAATATCTCTTTGCCTATTCCACAAGAACTGTCTTAGCGAACGGCTTCTTGAGGGGAAAGCTGTATCTCTGTGAGATGATTTCGCAGAACACAAAGAAGTTTCTCAGAAAGCTTCCTTCTCTTTGTTATCGGAGGATATTTCCTTTGGCCCTATAGTCTTCAAAGGGATCCGAAATATCTGTTCTCAGATTCCACAGAAATAAGGCTAGCAAAGAGATCCACGAAATACACATGTAACTCTTTGAGATGAATTAACAGAACACTAAGCAGTTTCTCAGAAAGCTTCTTTCCAGATTTCATCTGAGGATATTTCCTTTTTCACCATAGCCCTCTATGGGCTTCCAAATATCACTTTGCCAATTCCACAAGAACTGTCTTAGCGAAAGGCTTCTTGAGGGGAAAGCTGTAACTCTGTGAGATGATTTCACAGAACACAAAGAAGTTTCTCAGAAACCTTCTTTCTCTTTGTTATCGGAGGATATTTCCTTTGGCCCTATAGTTTTCAAAGGGATCTGAAATATCTGTTCTCAGATTCCACAGAAATAAGGCTAGCAAAGAGATCCACGAAATACACATGTAACTCTGTGAGATGAATTAACAGAACACTAAGCAGTTTCTCAGAAAGCTTCTTTCCAGATTTATTGGAGGATATTTCCTTTTTCACCATAGCCCTCTATGGGCTTCCAAATATCACTTTGCCAATTCCACAAGAAATGTCTTAGCGAAAGGTTTCTTGAGGGGAAAGCTGTAACTCTGTGAGATGATTTCACAGAACTCCAAGAAGTTTCTCAGAAAGCTTCTTTCTCTTTGTTTTGGCATGATATTTCCTTTCGCCATATTGTCTTCAAAGGGTTCTGAAATATCTGTTCTCAGATTACACAGAAATAATGCTAGCAAAGAGATCCACGAAATACACATGTAACTCTGTGAGATGAATTAACAGAACACTAAGCAGTTTCTCAGAAAGCTTCTTTCCAGATTTCATTGGAGGATATTTCCTTTTTCAACGTAGCCCACTATGGGCTTCCAAATATCACTTTGCCTATTCCACAAGAACTGTCTTAGCGAAAGGCTTCTTGAGGAGAAAGCTGTAACTCTGTGAGATGATTTCACAGAACACAAAGAAGTTTCTCAGAAACCTTCTTTCTCTTTGTTATCGCAGGATATTTCCTTTGGCCCTATAGTTTTCAAAGGGATCCGAAATATCTTTTCTCAGATTCCACAGAAATAAGGCTAGCAAAGAGATCCACGAAATACACATGTAACTCTGTGAGATGAATTAACAGAACACTAAGCAGTTTCTCAGAAAGCTTCTTTCCAGATTTCATCTGAGGATATTTCCTTTTTCACCATAGCCCTCTAAGGGCTTCCAAATATTACTTTGCCTATTCCACAAAAACTGTCATAGCGAAAGGGTTCTTGAGGGGAAAGCTGTAACTCTGTGAGATGATTTCACAGAACACAAAGAAGTTTCTCAGAAAGCTTCTTTCTCCTTTTTATCGGAGGATATTTCCTTTGGCCCTATATTCTTCAAAGGGATCCGAAATATCTGTTCTCAGATTCCACAGAAATAAGGCTAGCAAAGAGATCCACGAAATACACATGTAACTCTGTGAGATGAATTAACAGAACACTAAGCAGTTTCTCAGAAAGCTTCTTTCCAGATTTCATCGGAGGATATATCCTTTTTCACCATAGCCCTCTATGGGCTTCCAAATATCACTTGGCCAATTCCACAAGAACTGTCTTAGCGAAAGGCTTCTTGAGGGGAAAGCTGTAACTCTGTGAGATGATTTCACAGAACACAAAGAAGTTTCTCAGAAACCTTCTTTCTCTTTGTTATCGGAGGATATTTCCTTTGACCCTATAGTTTTCAAAGGGATCTGAAATATCTGTTCTCAGATTCCACAGAAATAAGGCTAGCAAAGAGATCCACGAAATACACATGTAACTCTGTGAGATGAATTAACAGAACACTAAGCAGTTTCTCAGAAAGCTTCTTTCCAGATTTCTTCGGAGGATATTTCCTTTTTCACCATAGCCCTCTATGGGCTTCCAAATATCACTTTGCCAATTCCACAAGAACTGTCTTAGCGAAAGGCTTCTTGAGGGGAAAGCTGTAACTCTGTGAGATGATTTCACAGAACACAAAGAAGTTTCTCAGAAAGCTTCTTTCTCTTTGTTATCGGAGGATATTTCCTTTGGCCCTGTAGTCATCAATGGGATCCGAAATATCTGTTCTCAGATTCCACAGAAATAAGGCTAGGAAAGAGATCCACGAAATACACATGTAACTCTGTGAGATGAATTAACAGAACACTAAGCAGTTTCTCAGAAAGCTTCTTTGCAGATTTCATCTGAGGATATTTCCTTATTCACCATAGCCCTCTATGGGCTTCCAAATATCACTTTGCCAATTCCACAAGAACTGTCTTAGCGAAAGGCTTCTTGAGGGGAAAGCTGTAACTCTGTGAGATGATTTCACAGAACACAAAGAAGTTTCTCAGAAACCTTCTTTCTCTTTGTTATCGGAGGATGTTTCCTTTGGCCCTACAGTTTTCAAAGGGATCCGAAATATCTGTTCTCAGATTCCACAGAAATAAGGCTAGCAAAGAGATCCACGAAATACACATGTAACTCTGTGAGATGAATTAAGAGAACACTAAGCAGTTTCTCAGAAAGCTTCTTTCCAGATTTCAGCGGAGGATATTTCCTTTTTCACCATAGCCCTCTATGGGCTTCCAAATATCACTTTGCCAATTCCACAAGAACTGTCTTAGCGAAAGGCTTCTTGAGGGGAAAGCTGTAACTCTGTGAGATGATTTCACAGAACACAAAGAAGTTTCTCAGAAAGCTTCTTTCTCTTTGTTATCGGAGGATATTTCCTTTGGCCCTATAGTCATCAATGGGATCCGAAATATCTGTTCTCAGATTCCACAGAAATAAGGCCAGGAAAGAGATCCACGAAACACACGTGTAACTCTGTGAGATGAATTAACAGAACACTAAGCAGTTTCTCAGAAAGCTTCTTTGCAGATTTCATCTGAGGATATTTCCTTATTCACCATAGCCCTCTATGGGCTTCCAAATATCACTTTGCCAATTCCACAAGAACTGTCTTAGCGAAAGGCTTCTTGAGGGGAAAGCTGTAACTCTGTGAGATGATTTCACAGAACACAAAGAAGTTTCTCAGAAACCTTCTTTCTCTTTGTTATCGGAGGATGTTTCCTTTGGCCCTACAGTTTTCAAAGGGATCCGAAATATCTGTTCTCAGATTCCACAGAAATAAGGCTAGCAAAGAGATCCACGAAATACACATGTAACTCTGTGAGATGAATTAAGAGAACACTAAGCAGTTTCTCAGAAAGTTTCTTTCCAGATTTCAGCGGAGGATATTTCCTTTTTCAGCATAGCCCTCTATGGGCTTCCAAATATCACTTTGCCAATTCCACAAGAACTGTCTTAGCGAAAGGCTTCTTGAGGGGAAAGCTGTAACTCTGTGAGATGATTTCACAGAACACAAAGAAGTTTCTCAGAAAGCTTCTTTCTCTTTGTTATCGGAGGATATTTCCTTTGGCCCTATAGTCATCAATGGGATCCGAAATATCTGTTCTCAGATTCCACAGAAATAAGGCTAGGAAAGAGATCCACGAAATACACAAGTAACTCTGTGAGATGAATTAACAGAACACTAAGCAGTTTCTCAGAAACCTTCTTTGCAGATTTCATCTGAGGATATTTCCTTATTCACCATAGCCCTCTATGGGCTTCCAAATATCACTTTGCCAATTCCACAAGAACTGTCTTTCCGAAAGGCTTCTTCAGGGGAAAGCTGTAACTCTGTGAGATGATTTCACAGAACACAAAGAAGTTTTTCAGAAAGCTTCTTTCTCTTTGTTTTGGCATGATATTTCCTTTGGCCATATTGTCTTCAAAGGGATCCGAAATATCTGTTCTCAGATTCCACAGAAATAAGGCTAGCAAAGAGATCCACGAAATACACATGTAACACTGTGAGATGAATTAACAGAACACTAAGCAGTTTCTCAGAAAGCTTCTTTCCAGATATCATCTGAGGATATTTCCTTTTTCACCGTAGCCCACTATGGGCTTCCAAATATCACTTTGCCTATTCCACAAGAACTGTCTTAGCGAAAGGCTTTTTGAGGAGAAAGCTGTAACTCTGTGAGATGATTTCACAGAACACAAAGAAGTTTCTCAGAAACATTCTTTCTCTTTGTTATCGGAGGATATTTCCTTTGGCACTATAGTTTTCAAAGGGATCCGAAATATCTGTTCTCAGATTCCACAGAAATAAGGCTAGCAAAGAGATTCACGAAATACACATGTAACTCTGTGAGATGAATTAACAGAACTCTAAGCAGTTTCTCAGAAAGCTTCTTTCCAGATTTCATCTGAGGATATTTCCTTTTTCACCATAGCCCTCTAGGGGCTTCCAAATATCACTTTGACAATTCCACAAGACCTGTCTTAGCGAAAGGCTTCTTGAAGGGAAAGCTGTAACTCTGTGAGATGATTTCACAGAACACAAAGAAGTTTCTCAGAAAGCTTCTTTCTCTTTGTTATCGGAGGATATTTCCTTTGGCCCTATATTCTTCAAAGGGATCCGAAATATCTGTTCTCAGATTCCACAGAAATAAGGCTAGCAAAGAGACCCACGAAATACACATGTAACTCTGTGAAATGAATTAACAGAACACTAAGCAGTATCTCAGAAAGCTTCTTTCCAGATTTCATCGGAGGATATTTCCTTTTTCACCATAGCCCTCTATGGGCTTCCAAATATCACTTTGCCAATTCCACAAGACCTGTCTTAACGAAAGGCTTCTTGAAGGGAAAGCTGTAACTCTGTGAGATGATTTCACAGAACACAAAGAAGTTTCTCAGAAAGCTTCTTTCTCTTTGTTATCGGAGGATATTTCCTTTGGAACTATAGTCTTCAAAGGGATCCAAAATATCTGTTCTCAGATTCCACAGAAATAAGGCTAGCAAAGAGATCCACGAAATACACATGTAACTCTGTGAGATGAATTAACAGAACACTAAGCAGTTTCTCAGAAAGCTTCTTTCCAGATTTCATCGGAGGATATTTCCTTTTTCACCATAGCCCTCTATGGGCTTCTAAATATCACTTTGCCAATTCCACAAGAACTGTCTTAGCGAAAGGCTTCTTGAGGGGAAAGCTGTAACTCTGTGAGATGATTTCACAGAACACAACGAAGTTTCTCAGAAAGCTTCTTTCTCTTTGTTTTGGCATGATATTTCCTTTGGCCCTATAGTCTTCAAAGGGTTCCGAAATATCTGTTCTCATATTCCACAGAAATAAGGCTAGCAAAGAGACCCACGAAATACACATGTAACTCTGTGAGATGAATTAACAGAACACTAAGCAGTTTCTCAGAAAGCTTCTTTCCAGATTTCATCTGAGGATATTTCCTTTTTCACCATAGCCCTCTATGGGCTTCCAAATATCACTTTGCCAATTCCACAAGAACTGTCTTAGCGAAAGGGTTCTTGAGGAGAAAGCTGTAACTCTGTGAGATGATTTCACAGAACACAAAGAAGTTTCTCAGAAACCTTCTTTCTCTTTGTTATCGGAGAATATTTCCTTTGGCCCTATAGTTTTCAAAGGGATCCGAAATATCTGTTCTCAGATTGCACAGAAATAAAGCTAGCAAAGAGATCCACGAAATACACATGTAACTCTGTGAGATGAATTAACAGAACACTAAGCAGTTTCTCAGAAAGCTTCTTTCCAGATTTCATCGGAGGATATTTCCTTTTTCACCATAGCCCTCTATGGGCTTCCAAATTTCACTTTGCCAATTCCACAAGAACTGTCTTAGTGAAAGGCTTCTGGAGGGGAAGCTGTAACTCCTTGAAATGATCTCACAGAACACAAAGAAGTTTGTGAGAAAGCTTCTTTCTCTTTGTTATGGGAGGATATTTCCTTTGGCCCTATAGTCTTCAAGGGGATCCGAAATATCTGTTCTCAGATTCCACAGAAATAAGGCTAGCAAAGAGATCCACGAAATACAAATGTAACTCTGTGTGATGAATTAACAGAACACTGAGCAGTTTCTCAGAAAGCTTCTTTCCAGATTTCATCTGAGGATATTTCCTTTTTCACCGTAGCCCTCTTTGGGCTTCCAAATATCACTTTGCCAATTCCACAAGAAGTGTCTTAGCGAAAGGCTTCTTGCGGGGAAAGCTGTAACTCTGTGAGATGATTTCACAGAACACAAAGAAGTTTCTCAGAAAGCTTCTTTCTCTTTGCTTAGGCATGATATTTCCTTTGGCCCTATAGTCTTCAAAGGGTTCCGAAATATCTGTTCTCATATTCGACAGAAATAAGGCTAGCAAAGAGATCCAAGAAATACACATGTAACTCTGTGAGATGTACTAAGAAAACACGAAGCAGTTTCTCAGAAAGCTTCTTTCCAGATTTCATCTGAGGATATTTCCTGTTTCACCATAGCCCTCTTTGGGCTTCCAAATATCACTTTGCCAATTCCACAAGAACTGTCTTAGCGAAACGGTTCTTGAGGAGAAAGCTGTAACTCTGTGAGATGATTTCATAGAACACAAAGAAGTTTCTCAGAAACCTTCTTTCTCTTTGTTATCGGAGGATATTTCCTTTTGCCCTATAGTTTTCAAAGGGATCCGAAATATCTGTTCTCAGATTCCACAGAAATAAGGCAAGCAAAGAGATCCACGAAATACACATGTAACTCTGTGAGATGAATTAACAGAACACTAAGCAGTTTCTCAGAAAGCTTCTTTCCAGATTTCATCTGAGGATATTTCCTTTTTCACCATAGCCCTCTAAGGGCTTCCAAATATCACTTTGCCTATTCCACAAGACCTGTCTTAGCGAAAGGCTTCTTGAGGGGAAAGCTGTAACTCTGTGAGATGATTTCAGAGAACACAAAGAAGTTTCTCAGAAAGCTTCTTTCTCTTTGTTATCGGAGGATATTTCCTTTGGCCCTTTAGTCTTCAAAGGGATCCGAAATATTTGTTCTCAGATTCCACAGAAATAAGGCTAGCAAAGAGATCCACGAAATACACATGTAACTCTGTGAGATGAATTAACAGAACACTAAGCAGTTTCTCAGAAAGCTTCTTTGCAGATTTCCTGTGAGGATACTTCCTTTTTCACCATAGCCCTCTATGGGCTTCCAAATATCACTTTGCCAATTCCACAAGAACAGTCTTAGCGAAAGGCTTCTTGAGGGGAAAGCTGTAACTCTGTGAGATGATTTCACAGAACAGAAAGAAGTCTCTCAGAAACCTTCTTTCCCTTTATTATCGGAGGATATTTTCTTTGGCCCTATAGTCATCAATGGGAACCGAAATATCTGTTCTCAGATTCCACAGAAATAAGGCTAGCAAAGAGATCCACGAAATACACATGTAACTCTGTGAGACGAATTAACAGAACACTAAGCAGTTTCTCAGAAAGCTTCTTTCCAGATTTCTCTGAGGATATTTCCTTTTTCACCTTAGCCCTCTATGGGCTTCCAAATATCACTTTGCCAATTCCACAAGAACTGTCTTAGCGAAAGGCTTCTTGAGGGGAAAGCTGTAATTCTGTGAGATGATTTCACAGAACACAAAGAAGTTTCGCAGAAAGCTTCTTTCTCTTTCTTATAGGAGGATATTTCCTTTGGCCCTATTGTCTTCAATGGGATCCGAAATATCTGTACTCAGATTCCACAGAAATAAGGCTAGCGAAGAGATCCACGAAATACACATGTAACTCTGTGAGATGAATTAACAGAACACTAAGCAGTTTCTCAGAAAGCTTCTTTCCAGATTTCATCTGAGGATATTTCCTTTTTCACCATAGCCCTCTATGGGCTTCCAAATATCACTTTGCCTATTCCACAAGAACTGTCTTAGCGAAAGGCTTCTTGAGGGGAAAGCTGTAACTCTGTGAGATGATTTCACAGAACACAAAGAAGTTTCTCAGAAAGCTTCCTTCTCTTTGTTATCGGAGGATATTTCCTTTGGACCTATAGTCTTCAAAGGGATCCGAAATATCTGTTCTCAGATTCCACAGAAATAAGGCTAGCAAAGAGATCCACGAAATACACATGTAACTCTTTGAGATGAATTAACAGAACACAAAGCAGTTTCTCAGAAAGCTTCTTTCCAGATTTCATCTGAGGATATTTCCTTTTTCACCATAGCCCTCTATGGGCTTCCAAATATCACTTTGCCAATTCCACAAGAACTGTCTTAGCGAAAGGCTTCTTGAGGGGAAAGCTGTAACTCTGTGAGTTGATTTCACAGAACACAAAGAAGTTTCTCAGAAACCTTCTTTCTCTCTGTTATTGGAGGATATTTCCTTTGGCCCTACAGTTTTCAAAGGGATCCGAAATATCTGTTCTCAGATTCCACAGAAATAAGGCTAGCAAAGAGATCCACGATATACACATGTAACTCTGTGAGATGAATTAACAGAACACTAAGCAGTTTCTCAGAAACCTTCTTTCCAGATTTCATCGGAGGATATTTCCTTTTTCACCATAGCCCTCTATGGGCTTCCAAATATCACTTTGCCAATTCCACAAGAACTGTCTTAGCGAAAGGGTTCTTGAGGGGAAAGCTGTAACTCTGTGAGATGATTTCACAGAACACAAAGAAGTTTCTCAGAAAGCTTCTTTCTCTTTGTTATCGGAGGATATTTCCTTTGGAACTATAGTCTTCAAAGGGATCCAAAATATCTGTTCTCAGATTCCACAGAAATAAGGCTAGCAAAGAGATCCACGAAATACACATGTAACTCTGTGAGATGAATTAACAGAACACTAAGCAGTTTCTCAGAAAGCTTCTTTCCAGATTTCATCGGAGGATATTTCCTTTTTCACCATAGCCCTCTATGGGCTTCTAAATATCACTTTGCCAATTCCACAAGAACTGTCTTAGCGAAAGGCTTCTTGAGGGGAAAGCTGTAACTCTGTGAGATGATTTCACAGAACACAACGAAGTTTCTCAGAAAGCTTCTTTCTCTTTGTTTTGGCATGATATTTCCTTTGGCCCTATAGTCTTCAAAGGGTTCCGAAATATCTGTTCTCATATTCCACAGAAATAAGGCTAGCAAAGAAATCCACGAAATACACATGTAACTCTGTGAGATGAATTAACAGAACACTAAGCAGTTTCTCAGAAAGCTTCTTTCCAGATTTCATCTGAGGATATTTCCTTTTTCACCATAGCCCTCTATGGGCTTCCAAATATCACTTTGCCAATTCCACAAGAACTGTCTTAGCGAAAGGGTTCTTGAGGAGAAAGCTGTAACTCTGTGAGATGATTTCACAGAACACAAAGAAGTTTCTCAGAAACCTTCTTTCTCTTTGTTATCGGAGAATATTTCCTTTGGCCCTATAGTTTTCAAAGGGATCCGAAATATCTGTTCTCAGATTGCACAGAAATAAAGCTAGCAAAGAGATCCACGAAATACACATGTAACTCTGTGAGATGAATTAACAGAACACTAAGCAGTTTCTCAGAAAGCTTCTTTCCAGATTTCATCGGAGGATATTTCCTTTTTCACCATAGCCCTCTATGGGCTTCCAAATTTCACTTTGCCAATTCCACAAGAACTGTCTTAGCAAAAGGCTTCTGGAGGGGAAGCTGTAACTCCTTGAAATGATTTCACAGAACACAAAGAAGTTTGTGAGAAAGCTTCTTTCTCTTTGTTATGGGAGGATATTTCCTTTGGCCCTATAGTCTTCAAAGGGATCCGAAATATCTGTTCTCAGATTCCACAGAAATAAGGCTAGCAAAGAGATCCACGAAATACAAATGTAACTCTGTGTGATGAATTAACAGAACACTGAGCAGTTTCTCAGAAAGCTTCTTTCCAGATTTCATCTGAGGATATTTCCTTTTTCACCATAGCCCTCTAGGGGCTTCCTAATATCACTTTGCCTATTCCACAAGAACTGTCTTAGCGAAAGGCTTCTTGAGGGGAAAGCTGTAACTCTGTGAGATGATTTCACAGAACACAAAGAAGTTTCTCAGAAAGCTTCCTTCTCTTTGTTATCGGAGGATATTTCCTTTGGCCCTATAGTCTTCAAAGGGATCCGAAATATCTGTTCTCAGATTCCACAGAAATAAGGCTAGCAAAGAGATCCACGAAATACACATGTAACTCTGTGAGATGAATTAACAGAACACTAAGCAGTTTCTCAGAAAGCTTCTTTCCAGATATCATCTGAGGATATTTCCTTTTTCACCGTAGCCCACTATGGGCTTCCAAATATCACTTTGCCTATTCCACAAGAACTGTCTTAGCGAAAGGCTTTTTGAGGAGAAAGCTGTAACTCTGTGAGATGATTTCACAGAACACAAAGAAGTTTCTCAGAAACATTCTTTCTCTTTGTTATCGGAGGATATTTCCTTTGGCACTATAGTTTTCAAAGGGATCCGAAATATCTGTTCTCAGATTCCACAGAAATAAGGCTGGCAAAGAGATTCACGAAATACACATGTAACTCTGTGAGATGAATTAACAGAACACTAAGCAGTTTCTCAGAAAGCTTCTTTCCAGATTTCATCTGAGGATATTTCCTTTTTCACCATAGCCCTCTAGGGGCTTCCAAATATCACTTTGACAATTCCACAAGACCTGTCTTAGCGAAAGGCTTCTTGAAGGGAAAGCTGTAACTCTGTGAGATGATTTCACAGAACACAAAGAAGTTTCTCAGAAAGCTTCTTTCTCTTTGTTATCGGAGGATATTTCCTTTGGCCCTATATTCTTCAAAGGGATCCGAAATATCTGTTCTCAGATTCCACAGAAATAAGGCTAGCAAAGAGACCCACGAAATACACATGTAACTCTGTGAAATGAATTAACAGAACACTAAGCAGTATCTCAGAAAGCTTCTTTCCAGATTTCATCTGAGGATATTTCCTTTTTCACCATAGCCCTCTATGGGCTTCCAAATATCACTTTGCCAATTCCACAAGACCTGTCTTAACGAAAGGCTTCTTGAAGGGAAAGCTGTAACTCTGTGAGATGATTTCACAGAACACAAAGAAGTTTCTCAGAAAGCTTCTTTCTCTTTGTTATCGGAGGATATTTCCTTTGGAACTATAGTCTTCAAAGGGATCCAAAATATCTGTTCTCAGATTCCACAGAAATAAGGCTAGCAAAGAGATCCACGAAATACACATGTAACTCTGTGAGATGAATTAACAGAACACTAAGCAGTTTCTCAGAAAGCTTCTTTCCAGATTTCATCGGAGGATATTTCCTTTTTCACCATAGCCCTCTATGGGCTTCTAAATATCACTTTGCCAATTCCACAAGAACTGTCTTAGCGAAAGGCTTCTTGAGGGGAAAGCTGTAACTCTGTGAGATGATTTCACAGAACACAACGAAGTTTCTCAGAAAGCTTCTTTCTCTTTGTTTTGGCATGATATTTCCTTTGGCCCTATAGTCTTCAAAGGGTTCCGAAATATCTGTTCTCATATTCCACAGAAATAAGGCTAGCAAAGAGACCCACGAAATACACATGTAACTCTGTGAGATGAATTAACAGAACACTAAGCAGTTTCTCAGAAAGCTTCTTTCCAGATTTCATCTGAGGATATTTCCTTTTTCACCATAGCCCTCTATGGGCTTCCAAATATCACTTTGCCAATTCCACAAGAACTGTCTTAGCGAAAGGGTTCTTGAGGAGAAAGCTGTAACTCTGTGAGATGATTTCACAGAACACAAAGAAGTTTCTCAGAAACCTTCTTTCTCTTTGTTATCGGAGAATATTTCCTTTGGCCCTATAGTTTTCAAAGGGATCCGAAATATCTGTTCTCAGATTGCACAGAAATAAAGCTAGCAAAGAGATCCACGAAATACACATGTAACTCTGTGAGATGAATTAACAGAACACTAAGCAGTTTCTCAGAAAGCTTCTTTCCAGATTTCATCGGAGGATATTTCCTTTTTCACCATAGCCCTCTATGGGCTTCCAAATTTCACTTTGCCAATTCCACAAGAACTGTCTTAGTGAAAGGCTTCTGGAGGGGAAGCTGTAACTCCTTGAAATGATCTCACAGAACACAAAGAAGTTTGTGAGAAAGCTTCTTTCTCTTTGTTATGGGAGGATATTTCCTTTGGCCCTATAGTCTTCAAAGGGATCCGAAATATCTGTTCTCAGATTCCACAGAAATAAGGCTAGCAAAGAGATCCACGAAATACAAATGTAACTCTGTGTGATGAATTAACAGAACACTGAGCAGTTTCTCAGAAAGCTTCTTTCCAGATTTCATCTGAGGATATTTCCTTTTTCACCGTAGCCCTCTTTGGGCTTCCAAATATCACTTTGCCAATTCCACAAGAAGTGTCTTAGCGAAAGGCTTCTTGCGGGGAAAGCTGTAACTCTGTGAGATGATTTCACAGAACACAAAGAAGTTTCTCAGAAAGCTTCTTTCTCTTTGCTTAGGCATGATATTTCCTTTGGCCCTATAGTCTTCAAAGGGTTCCGAAATATCTGTTCTCATATTCGACAGAAATAAGGCTAGCAAAGAGATCCAAGAAATACACATGTAACTCTGTGAGATGTACTAAGAGAACACGAAGCAGTTTCTCAGAAAGCTTCTTTCCAGATTTCATCTGAGGATATTTCCTGTTTCACCATAGCCCTCTTTGGGCTTCCAAATATCACTTTGCCAATTCCACAAGAACTGTCTTAGCGAAACGGTTCTTGAGGAGAAAGCTGTAACTCTGTGAGATGATTTCATAGAACACAAAGAAGTTTCTCAGAAACCTTCTTTCTCTTTGTTATCGGAGGATATTTCCTTTTGCCCTATAGTTTTCAAAGGGATCCGAAATATCTGTTCTCAGATTCCACAGAAATAAGGCAAGCAAAGAGATCCACGAAATACACATGTAACTCTGTGAGATGAATTAACAGAACACTAAGCAGTTTCTCAGAAAGCTTCTTTCCAGATTTCATCTGAGGATATTTCCTTTTTCACCATAGCCCTCTAAGGGCTTCCAAATATCACTTTGCCTATTCCACAAGACCTGTCTTAGCGAAAGGCTTCTTGAGGGGAAAGCTGTAACTCTGTGAGATGATTTCAGAGAACACAAAGAAGTTTCTCAGAAAGCTTCTTTCTCTTTGTTATCGGAGGATATTTCCTTTGGCCCTTTAGTCTTCAAAGGGATCCGAAATATTTGTTCTCAGATTCCACAGAAATAAGGCTAGCAAAGAGATCCACGAAATACACATGTAACTCTGTGAGATGAATTAACAGAACACTAAGCAGTTTCTCAGAAAGCTTCTTTGCAGATTTCCTGTGAGGATACTTCCTTTTTCACCATAGCCCTCTATGGGCTTCCAAATATCACTTTGCCAATTCCACAAGAACAGTCTTAGCGAAAGGCTTCTTGAGGGGAAAGCTGTAACTCTGTGAGATGATTTCACAGAACAGAAAGAAGTCTCTCAGAAACCTTCTTTCCCTTTATTATCGGAGGATATTTTCTTTGGCCCTATAGTCATCAATGGGAACCGAAATATCTGTTCTCAGATTCCACAGAAATAAGGCTAGCAAAGAGATCCACGAAATACACATGTAACTCTGTGAGACGAATTAACAGAACACTAAGCAGTTTCTCAGAAAGCTTCTTTCCAGATTTCTCTGAGGATATTTCCTTTTTCACCTTAGCCCTCTATGGGCTTCCAAATATCACTTTGCCAATTCCACAAGAACTGTCTTAGCGAAAGGCTTCTTGAGGGGAAAGCTGTAATTCTGTGAGATGATTTCACAGAACACAAAGAAGTTTCGCAGAAAGCTTCTTTCTCTTTCTTATAGGAGGATATTTCCTTTGGCCCTATTGTCTTCAATGGGATCCGAAATATCTGTACTCAGATTCCACAGAAATAAGGCTAGCGAAGAGATCCACGAAATACACATGTAACTCTGTGAGATGAATTAACAGAACACTAAGCAGTTTCTCAGAAAGCTTCTTTCCAGATTTCATCTGAGGATATTTCCTTTTTCACCATAGCCCTCTATGGGCTTCCAAATATCACTTTGCCTATTCCACAAGAACTGTCTTAGCGAAAGGCTTCTTGAGGGGAAAGCTGTAACTCTGTGAGATGATTTCACAGAACACAAAGAAGTTTCTCAGAAAGCTTCCTTCTCTTTGTTATCGGAGGATATTTCCTTTGGACCTATAGTCTTCAAAGGGATCCGAAATATCTGTTCTCAGATTCCACAGAAATAAGGCTAGCAAAGAGATCCACGAAATACACATGTAACTCTTTGAGATGAATTAACAGAACACAAAGCAGTTTCTCAGAAAGCTTCTTTCCAGATTTCATCTGAGGATATTTCCTTTTTCACCATAGCCCTCTATGGGCTTCCAAATATCACTTTGCCAATTCCACAAGAACTGTCTTAGCGAAAGGCTTCTTGAGGGGAAAGCTGTAACTCTGTGAGTTGATTTCACAGAACACAAAGAAGTTTCTCAGAAACCTTCTTTCTCTCTGTTATTGGAGGATATTTCCTTTGGCCCTACAGTTTTCAAAGGGATCCGAAATATCTGTTCTCAGATTCCACAGAAATAAGGCTAGCAAAGAGATCCACGATATACACATGTAACTCTGTGAGATGAATTAACAGAACACTAAGCAGTTTCTCAGAAACCTTCTTTCCAGATTTCATCGGAGGATATTTCCTTTTTCACCATAGCCCTCTATGGGCTTCCAAATATCACTTTGCCAATTCCACAAGAACTGTCTTAGCGAAAGGGTTCTTGAGGGGAAAGCTGTAACTCTGTGAGATGATTTCACAGAACACAAAGAAGTTTCTCAGAAAGCTTCTTTCTCTTTGTTATCGGAGGATATTTCCTTTGGAACTATAGTCTTCAAAGGGATCCAAAATATCTGTTCTCAGATTCCACAGAAATAAGGCTAGCAAAGAGATCCACGAAATACACATGTAACTCTGTGAGATGAATTAACAGAACACTAAGCAGTTTCTCAGAAAGCTTCTTTCCAGATTTCATCGGAGGATATTTCCTTTTTCACCATAGCCCTCTATGGGCTTCTAAATATCACTTTGCCAATTCCACAAGAACTGTCTTAGCGAAAGGCTTCTTGAGGGGAAAGCTGTAACTCTGTGAGATGATTTCACAGAACACAACGAAGTTTCTCAGAAAGCTTCTTTCTCTTTGTTTTGGCATGATATTTCCTTTGGCCCTATAGTCTTCAAAGGGTTCCGAAATATCTGTTCTCATATTCCACAGAAATAAGGCTAGCAAAGAAATCCACGAAATACACATGTAACTCTGTGAGATGAATTAACAGAACACTAAGCAGTTTCTCAGAAAGCTTCTTTCCAGATTTCATCTGAGGATATTTCCTTTTTCACCATAGCCCTCTATGGGCTTCCAAATATCACTTTGCCAATTCCACAAGAACTGTCTTAGCGAAAGGGTTCTTGAGGAGAAAGCTGTAACTCTGTGAGATGATTTCACAGAACACAAAGAAGTTTCTCAGAAACCTTCTTTCTCTTTGTTATCGGAGAATATTTCCTTTGGCCCTATAGTTTTCAAAGGGATCCGAAATATCTGTTCTCAGATTGCACAGAAATAAAGCTAGCAAAGAGATCCACGAAATACACATGTAACTCTGTGAGATGAATTAACAGAACACTAAGCAGTTTCTCAGAAAGCTTCTTTCCAGATTTCATCGGAGGATATTTCCTTTTTCACCATAGCCCTCTATGGGCTTCCAAATTTCACTTTGCCAATTCCACAAGAACTGTCTTAGCAAAAGGCTTCTGGAGGGGAAGCTGTAACTCCTTGAAATGATTTCACAGAACACAAAGAAGTTTGTGAGAAAGCTTCTTTCTCTTTGTTATGGGAGGATATTTCCTTTGGCCCTATAGTCTTCAAAGGGATCCGAAATATCTGTTCTCAGATTCCACAGAAATAAGGCTAGCAAAGAGTTCCACGAAATACAAATGTAACTCTGTGTGATGAATTAACAGAACACTGAGCAGTTTCTCAGAAAGCTTCTTTCCAGATTTCATCTGAGGATATTTCCTTTTTCACCATAGCCCTCTAGGGGCTTCCTAATATCACTTTGCCTATTCCACAAGAACTGTCTTAGCGAAAGGCTTCTTGAGGGGAAAGCTGTAACTCTGTGAGATGATTTCACAGAACACAAAGAAGTTTCTCAGAAAGCTTCCTTCTCTTTGTTATCGGAGGATATTTCCTTTGGCCCTATAGTCTTCAAAGGGATCCGAAATATCTGTTCTCAGATTCCACAGAAATAAGGCTAGCAAAGAGATCCACGAAATACACATGTAACTCTGTGAGATGAATTAACAGAACACTAAGTAGTTTCTCAGAAAGCTTCTTTCCAGATTTCATCTGAGGATATTTCCTTTTTCACCATAGCCCTCTATGGGCTTCCAAATATCACTATGCCAATTCCACAAGAACTGTCTTAGCGAAAGGCTTCTTGAGGGGAAAGCTGTAACTCTGTGAGATGATTTCACAGAACACAAAGAAGTTTCTCAGAAAGCTTCCTTCTCTTTGTTATCGGAGGATATTTCCTTTGGCCCTATAGTCTTCAAAAGGATCCGAAATATCTGTTCTCAGATTCCACAGAAATAAGGCTAGCAAAGAGATCCACGAAATACACATGTAACTCTTTGAGATGAATTAACAGAACACTAAGCAGTTTCTCAGAAAGCTTCTTTCCAGATTTCATCTGAGGATATTTCCTTTTTCACCATAGCCCTCTATGGGCTTCCAAATATCACTTTGCCAATTCCACAAGAAGTGTCTTAGCGAAAGGCTTCTTGCGGGGAAAGCTGTAACTCTGTGAGATGATTTCAGAGAACACAAAGAAGTTTCTCAGAAAGCTTCTTTCTCTTTGTTTAGGCATGATATTTCCTTTGGCCCTATAGTCTTCAAAGGGTTCCGAAATATCTGTTCTCATATTCGACAGAAATAAGGCTAGCAAAGAGATCCAAGAAATACACATGTAACTCTGTGAGATGTACTAAGAGAACACGAAGCAGTTTCTCAGAAAGCTTCTTTCCAGATTTCATCTGAGGATATTTCCTGTTTCACCATAGCCCTCTTTGGGCTTCCAAATATCACTTTGCCAAATCCACAAGAACTGTCTTAGCGAAACGGTTCTTGAGGAGAAAGCTGTAACTCTGTGAGATGATTTCAGAGAACACAAAGAAGTTTCTCAGAAAGCTTCTTTCTCTTTGTTATCGGAGGATATTTCCTTTGGCCCTTTAGTCTTCAAAGGGATCCGAAATATTTGTTCTCAGATTCCACAGAAATAAGGCTAGCAAAGAGATCCACGAAATACACATGTAACTCTGTGAGATGAATTAACAGAACACTAAGCAGTTTCTCAGAAAGCTTCTTTGCAGATTTCCTGTGAGGATACTTCCTTTTTCACCATAGCCCTCTATGGGCTTGCAAATATCACTTTGCCAATTCCACAAGAACAGTCTTAGCGAAAGGCTTCTTGAGGGGAAAGCTGTAACTCTGTGAGATGATTTCACAGAACAGAAAGAAGTCTCTCAGAAACCTTCTTTCCCTTTATTATCGGAGGATATTTTCTTTGGCCCTATAGCCATCAATGGGAACCGAAATATCTGTTCTCAGATTCCACAGAAATAAGGCTAGCAAAGAGATCCACGAAATACACATGTAACTCTGTGAGACGAATTAACAGAACACTAAGCAGTTTCTCAGAAAGCTTCTTTCCAGATTTCTCTGAGGATATTTCCTTTTTCACCTTAGCCCTCTATGGGCTTCCAAATATCACTTTGCCAATTCCACAAGAACTGTCTTAGCGAAAGGCTTCTTGAGGGGAAAGCTGTAATTCTGTGAGATGATTTCACAGAACACAAAGAAGTTTCGCAGAAAGCTTCTTTCTCTTTCTTATAGGAGGATATTTCCTTTGGCCCTATAGTCATCAATGGGATCCGAAATATATGTTCTCAGATTCCACAGAAATAAGGCTAGGAAAGAGATCCACGAAATACACATGTAACTCTGTGAGATGAATTAACAGAACACTAAGCAGTTTGTCAGAAAGCTTCTTTGCAGATTTCATCTGAGGATATTTCCTTATTCACCATAGCCCTCTATGGGCTTCCAAATATCACTTTGCCAATTCCACAAGAACTGTCTTAGCGAAAGGCTTCTTGAGGGGAAAGCTGTAACTCTGTGAGATGATTTCACAGAACACAAAGAAGTTTCTCAGAAAGCTTCTTTCTCTTTGTTTAGGCATGATATTTCCTTTGGCCCTATAGTCTTCAAAGGGTTCCGAAATATCTGTTCTCATATTCCACAGAAATAAGGCTAGCAAAGAGATCCAAGAAATACACATGTAACTCTGTGAGATGTACTAAGAGAACACTAAGCAGTTTCTCAGAAAGCTTCTTTCCAGATTTCATCTGAGGATATTTCCTTTTTCACCATAGCCCTCTATGGGCTTCCAAATATCACTTTCCCTATCCCACAAGAACTGTCTTAGCGAAAGGCTTCTTGAGGGGAAAGCTGTAACTCTGTGAGATGATTTCACAGAACACAAAGAAGTTTCTCAGAAAGCTTCCTTCTCTTTGTTATCGGAGGATATTTCCTTTGGCCCTATAGTCTTCAAAGGGATCCGAAATATCTGTTCTCAGATTCCACAGAAATAAGGCTAGCAAAGAGATCCACGAAATACACATGTAACTCTTTGAGATGAATTAACAGAACACTAAGCAGTTTCTCAGAAAGCTTCTTTCCAGATTTCATCTGAGGATATTTCCTTTTTCACCATAGCCCTCTATGGGCTTCCAAATGTCACTTTGCCAATTCCACAAGAACTGTCTTAGCGAAAGGCTTCTTGAGGGGAAAGCTGAAACTCTGTGAGTTGATTTCACAGAACACAAAGAAGTTTCTCAGAAACCTTCTTTCTCTTTGTTATTGGAGGATATTTCTTTTGGTCCTACAGTTTTCAAAGGGATCCGAAATATCTGTTCTCAGATTCCACAGAAATAAGGCTAGCAAAGAGATCCACGAAATACACATGTAACTCTGTGAGATGAATTAACAGAACACTAAGCAGTTTCTCAGAAAGCTTCTTTCCAGATTTCATCTGAGGATATTTCCTTTTTCACCATAGCCCTCTAAGGGCTTCCAAATATTACTTTGCCTATTCCACAAGAACTGTCTTAGCGAAAGGGTTCTTGAGGGGAAAGCTGTAACTCCGTGAGATGATTTCACAGAACACAAAGAAGTTTCTCAGAAAGCTTCTTTCTCTTTGTTATCGGAGGATATTTCCTTTGGCCCTATTGTCTTCAATGGGATCCGAAATATCTGTACTTAGATTCCACAGAAATAAGGCTAGCGAAGAGATCCACGAAATACACATGTAACTCTGTGAGATGAATTAACAGAACACTAAGCAGTTTCTCAGAAAGCTTCTTTCCAGATTTCATCTGAGGATATTTCCTTTTTCACCATAGCCCTCTATGGGCTTCCAAATATCTCTTTGCCTATTCCACAAGAACTGTCTTAGCGAAAGGCTTCTTGAGGGGAAAGCTGTAACTCTGTGAGATGATTTCGCAGAACACAAAGAAGTTTCTCAGAAAGCTTCCTTCTCTTTGTTATCGGAGGATATTTCCTTTGGCCCTATAGTCTTCAAAGGGATCCGAAATATCTGTTCTCAGATTCCACAGAAATAAGGCTAGCAAAGAGATCCACGAAATACACATGTAACTCTTTGAGATGAATTAACAGAACACTAAGCAGTTTCTCAGAAAGCTTCTTTCCAGATTTCATCTGAGGATATTTCCTTTTTCACCATAGCCCTCTATGGGCTTCCAAATATCACTTTGCCAATTCCACAAGAACTGTCTTAGCAAAAGGCTTCTTGAGGGGAAAGCTGTAACTCTGTGAGATGATTTCACAGAACACAAAGAAGTTTCTCAGAAACCTTCTTTCTCTTTGTTATCGGAGGATATTTCCTTTGGCCCTATAGTTTTCAAAGGGATCTGAAATATCTGTTCTCAGATTCCACAGAAATAAGGCTAGCAAAGAGATCCACGAAATACACATGTAACTCTGTGAGATGAATTAACAGAACACTAAGCAGTTTCTCAGAAAGCTTCTTTCCAGATTTCATCGGAGGATATTTCCTTTTTCACCATAGCCCTCTATGGGCTTCCAAATATCACTTTGCCAATTCCACAAGAAATGTCTTAGCGAAAGGCTTCTTGAGGGGAAAGCTGTAACTCTGTGAGATGATTTCACAGAACTCAAAGAAGTTTCTCAGAAAGCTTCTTTGTCTTTGTTTTGGCATGATATTTCCTTTGGCCATATTGTCTTCAAAGGGTTCTGAAATATCTGTTCTCAGATTACACAGAAATAATGCTAGCAAAGAGATCCACGAAATACACATGTAACTCTGTGAGATGAATTAACAGAACACTAAGCAGTTTCTCAGAAAGCTTCTTTCCAGATTTCATTGGAGGATATTTCCTTTTTCAACGTAGCCCACTATGGGCTTCCAAATATCACTTTGCCTATTCCACAAGAACTGTCTTAGCGAAAGGCTTCTTGAGGAGAAAGCTGTAACTCTGTGAGATGATTTCACAGAACACAAAGAAGTTTCTCAGAAACCGTCTTTCTCTTTGTTATCGCAGGATATTTCCTTTGGCCCTATAGTTTTCAAAGGGATCCGAAATATCTTTTCTCAGATTCCACAGAAATAAGGCTAGCAAAGAGATCCACGAAATACACATGTAACTCTGTGAGATGAATTAACAGAACAAGAAGCAGTTTCTCAGAAAGCTTCTTTACAGATTTCATCGGAGGATATTTCCTTTTTCACCATAGCCCTCTAAGGGCTTCCAAATATTACTTTGCCTATTCCACAAGAACTGTCTTAGCGAAAGGGTTCTTGAGGGGAAAGCTGTAACTCTGTGAGATGATTTCACAGAACACAAAGAAGTTTCTCAGAAAGCTTCTTTCTCCTTTTTATCGGAGGATATTTCCTTTGGCCCTATATTCTTCAAAGGGATCCGAAATATCTGTTCTCAGATTCCACAGAAATAGGGCTAGCAAAGAGATCCACGAAATACACATGTAACTCTGTGAGATGAATTAACAGAACACTAAGCAGTTTCTCAGAAAGCTTCTTTCCAGATTTCATCGGAGGATATATCCTTTTTCACCATAGCCCTCTATGGGCTTCCAAATATCACTTTGCCAATTCCACAAGAACTGTATTAGCGAAAGGCTTCTTGAGGGGAAAGCTGTAACTCTGTGAGATGATTTCACAGAACACAAAGAAGTTTCTCAGAAACCTTCTTTCTCTTTGTTATCGGAGGATGTTTCCTTTGGCCCTACAGTTTTCAAAGGGATCCGAAATATCTGTTCTCAGATTCCACAGAAATAAGGCTAGCAAAGAGATCCACGAAATACAAATGTAACTCTGTGACATGAATTAAGAGAACACTAAGCAGTTTCTCAGAAAGCTTCTTTCCAGATTTCAGCGGAGGATATTTCCTTTTTCACCATAGCCCTCTATGGGCTTCCAAATATCCCTTTGCCAATTCCACAAGAACTGTCTTAGCGAAAGGCTTCTTGAGGGGAAAGCTGTAACTCTGTGAGATGATTTCACAGAACACAAAGAAGTTTCTCAGAAAGCTTCTTTCTCTTTGTTATCGGAGGATATTTCCTTTGGCCCTATAGTCATCAATGGGATCTGAAATATCTGTTCTCAGATTCCACAGAAATAAGGCTAGGAAAGAGATCCACGAAATACACAAGTAACTCTGTGAGATGAATTAACAGAACACTAAGCAGTTTCTCAGAAACCTTCTTTGCAGATTTCATCTGAGGATATTTCCTTATTCACCATAGCCCTCTATGGGCTTCCAAATATCACTTTGCCAATTCCACAAGAACTGTCTTACCGAAAGGCTTCTTCAGGGGAAAGCTGTAACTCTGTGAGATGATTTCACAGAACACAACGAAGTTTCTCAGAAAGCTTCTTTCTCTTTGTTATCGGAGGATATTTCCTTTGGCCCTATAGTCATCAATGGGATCCGAAATATCTGTTCTCATATTCCACAGAAATAAGGCTAGGAAAGAGATACACGAAATACACATGTAACTCTGTGAGATGAATTAACAGAACACCAAGCAGTTTCTCAGAAAGCTTCTTTCCAGATTTCATCGGAGGATATTTCCTTTTTCAACATAGCCCTCAATGGGCTTCCAAATATCACTTTGCCAATTCCACAAGAACTGTCTTAGCGAAAGGCTTCTGGAGGGGAAGCTGTAACTCCTTGAGATGATTTCACAGAACACAAAGAAATTTCTCAGAAAGCTTCTTTCTCTTTGTTACGGGAGGATATTTCCTTTGGCCCTATAGTCTTCAAAGGGATCCGAAATATCCGTTCTCAGATTCCACAGAAATAAGGCTAGCAAAGATATCCACGAAATACAAATGTAACTCTGTGTGATGAATTAACAGAACACTGATCAGTTTCTCAGAAAGCTTCTTTCCAGATTTCATCTGAGGATATTTCCTTTTTCACCATAGCCCTCTATGGGCTTCCAAATATCACTTTGCGTATTCCACAAGAACTGTCTTAGCGAAAGGCTTCTTGAGGGGAAAGCTGTAATTCTGTGAGATGATTTCACAGAACACAAAGAAGTTTCTCAGAAAGCTTCTTTCTCTTTGTTATCGGAGGATATTTCCTTTGGCCCTATAGTCTTCAAAGGGATCCGAATTATCGGTTCTCAGATTCCACAGAAATAAAGCTAGCAAAGAGATCCACGAAATACACATGTAACTCTGTGAGATGAATTAACAGAACACTAAGCAGTTTCTCAGAAAGCTTCTTTCCAGATTTCATCGGAGGATATTTCCTTTTTCACCATAGCCCTCTATGGGCTTCCAAATATCACTTTGCCAATTGCAGAAGAACTGTCTTAGCGAAAGGCTTCTTGAGGGGAAAGCTGTAACTCTGTGAGATGATTTCACAGAACACAAAGAAGTTTCTCAGAAAGCTTCTTTCTCTTTGTTATCGGAGGATATTTCCTTTGGAACTATAGTCTTCAAAGGGATCCAAAATATCTGTTCTCAGATTCCACAGAAATAAGGCTAGCAAAGAGATCCACGAAATACACATGTAACTCTGTGAGATGAATTAACAGAACACTAAGCAGTTTCTCAGAAAGCTTCTTTCCAGATTTCATCGGAGGATATTTCCTTTTTCACCATTGCCCTTTATGGGCTTCTAAATATCACTTTGCCAATTCCACAAGAACTGTCTTAGCGAAAGGCTTCTTGAGGGGAAAGCTGTAACTCTGTGAGATGATTTCACAGAACACAACGAAGTTTCTCAGAAAGCTTCTTTCTCTTTGTTTTGGCATGATATTTCCTTTGTCCCTATAGACTTCAACGGGTTCCGAAATATCTGTTCTCAGATTCCACAGAAATAAGGCTAGGAAAGAGATACACGAAATACACATGTACCTCTGTGAGATGAATTAACAGAACACTAAGTAGTTTCTCAGAAAGCTTCTTTCCAGATTTCATCGGAGGATATTTCCTTTTTCACCATAGCCCTCTATGGGCTTCCAATATCACTTTGCCTATTCCACAAGAACTGTCTGGCGAAAGGCTTCTTGAGGGGAAAGCTGTAAATCTGTGAGATGATTTCACAGAACACAAAGAAGTTTCTCAGAAAGCTTCTTTCTCTTTGTTATCGGAGGATATTTCCTTTGGCCCTATAGTCTTCAAAGGGATCCGAAATATCTGTTCTCAGATTCCACAGAAATAAGGCTAGCAAAGAGATACTCGAAATACACATGTAACTCTGTGAGATGAATTAACAGAACACTAAGCAGTTTCTCAGAAAGCTTCTTTCCAGATTTCATAGGAGGATATTTCCTTTTTCACCATAGCCCTCTATGGGCTTCCAAATATCACTTTTCCAATTCCACAAGAACTGTCTTAGCGAAAGCCTTCTGGAGGGGAAGCTGTAACTCCTTGAGATGATTTCACAGAACTCAAAGAAGTTTGTCAGAAAGCTTCTATCTCTTTGTTATGTGAGGATATTTCCTTTGGCCCTATAATCTTCAAAGGGATCCGAAATATCTGTTCTCAGATTACACAGAAATAAGGCTAGCAAAGAAATCCACGAAATACACATGTAACTCTGTGAGATGAATTAACAGAACACAAAGCAGTTTCTCAGAAAGCTTCTTTCCAGATTTCATCTGAGGATATTTCCTTTTTCACCATAGCCCTCTATGGGCTTCCAAATATCACTTTGCCAATTCCACAAAAACTGTCTTACCGAAAGGGTTCTTGAGGAGAACGCTGTAACTCTGTGAGATGATTTCACAGAACACAAAGAAGTTTCTCAGAAACCTTCTTTCTCTTTGTTATCGGAGAATATTTCCTTTGGCCCTATAGTTTTCAAAGAGATCAGAAATATCTGTTCTCAGATTCCACAGAAACAAGGCTAGGAAAGAGATACACGAAATACACATGTAACTCTGTGAGACGAATTAACAGAACACTAAGCAGTTTCTCAGAAAGCTTCTTTCCAGATTTCATCGGAGGATATTTCCTTTTTGACCATAGCCCTCTATGGGCTTCCTAATATCACTTTGCCAATTCCACAAGAACTGTCTTAGCGAAAGGCTTCTGGAGGGGAAGCTGTAACTCCTTGAGATGATTTCACAGAACACAAAGAAGTTTGTGAGAAAGCTTCTTTCTCTTTGTTATGGGAGGATATTTCCTTTGGCCCTATAGTCTTCAAAGGGATCCGAAATATCTGTTCTCAGATTCCACAGAAATAAGGCTAGCAAAGAGATCCACGAAATACAAATGTAACTCTGTGTGATGAATTAACAGAACACTGAGCAGTTTCTCAGAAAGCTTCTTTCCAGATTTCATTTGAGGATATTTCCTTTTTCACCATAGCCCTCTATGGGCTTCCTAATATCACTTTGCCTATTCCACAAGAACTGTCTTAGCGAAAGGCTTCTTTAGGGGAAAGCTGTAACTCTGTGAGATGATTTCACAGAACACAAAGAAGTTTCTCAGAAACCTTCTTTCTCTTTGTTTTGGCATGATATTTCCTTTGTCCCTATAGACTTCAACGGGTTCCGAAATATCAGTTCTCAGATTCCACAGAAATAAGGCTAGGAAAGAGATCCACGAAATACACATGTAACTCTGTGAGATGAATTAACAGAACACTAAGCAGTTTCTCAGAAAGCTTCTTTCCAGATTTCATCGGAGGATATTTCCTTTTTCACCATAGCCCTCTAGGGGCTTCCAAATATCACTTTGCCAATTCCACAAGAACTGTCTTAGCGAAAGGCTTCTGGAGGGGAAGCTGTAACTCCTTGAGATGATTTCACAGAACACAAAGAAGTTTGTCAGAAAGCTTCTTTCTCTTTGTTATCAGAGGATATTTCCTTTGGCCCTATAGTCTTCAAAGGGATCCGAATTATCGGTTCTCAGATTCCACAGAAATAAGGCTAGCAAACAGATCCACGAAATACACATGTAACTCTGTGAGATGAATTAACAGAACACTAAGCGGTTTCTCAGAAAGCTTCTTTCCAGATTTACTGTGAGGATATTTCCTTTTTCACCATAGCCCTCTATGGGCTTCCAAATATCACTTTGCCAATTCCACAAGAACTGCCTTAGTGAAAGACTTCTGGAGGGGAAGCTGTAACTCCTTGAGATGATTTCACAGAACACAAAGAAGTTTGTCAGAAAGCTTCTTTCTCTTTATTATGGGAGGATATTTCCTTTGGCCCTATAGTCTTCAAAGGGATCCGAAATATCTGTTCTCAGATTCCACAGAAATAAGGCTAGCAAAGAGATCCACGAAATACACATGTAACTCTGTGAGATGAATTAACAGAACACTAAGCAGTTTCTCAGAAAGCTTCTTTCCAGATTTCATCTGAGGATATTTCCTTTTTCACCATAGCCCACTATGGGCTTCCAATATCACTTTGCCTATTCCACAAGAACTGTCTGGCGAAAGGCTTCTTGAGGGGAAAGCTGTAACTCTGTGAGATGATTTCACAGAACACAAAGAAGTTTCCCAGAAAGCTTTTTTCCCTTTGTTATCGGAGGATATTTCCTTTGGCCCTATAGTCTTCAAAGGGATCCGAAATATCTGTTCTCAGATTCCACAGAAATAAGGCTAGCAAAGAGACACTCGAAATACACATGTAACACTGTGAGATGAATTAACAGAACACTAAGCAGTTTCTCAGAAAGCTTCTTTCCAGATTTCATCTGAGGATATTTCCTTTTTCACCATAGCCCTCTATGGGCTTCCAAATATCACTTTGCCAATTCCACAAGAACTGTCTTAGCGAAAGCCTTCTGGATGGGAAGCTGTAACTCCTTGAGATGATTTCACAGAACTCAAAGAAGTTTGTCAGAAAGCTTCTTTCTCTTTGTTATGTGAGGATATTTCCTTTGGACCTATAATCTTCAAAGGGATCCGAAATATCTGTTCTCAGATTCCATAGAAATAAGGCTAGCAAAGAAATCCACGAAATACACATGTAACTCTGTGAGATGAATGAACAGAACACAAAGCAGTTTCTCAGAAAGCTTCTTTCCAGATTTCATCTGAGGATATTTCCTTTTTCACCATAGCCCTCTATGGGCTTCCAAATATCACTTTGCCAATTCCACAAGAACTGTCTTACCGAAAGGGTTCTTGAGGAGAAAGCTGTAACTCTGTAGGATGATTTCACAGAACACAAAGAAGTTTCTCAGAAACCTTCTTTCTCTTTGTTATCGGAGAATATTTCCTTTGGCCCTATAGTTTTCAAAGGGATCCGAAATATCTGTTCTCAGATTCCACAGAAATAAGGCTAGGAAAGAGATACACGAAATACACATGTAACTCTGTGAGATGAATTAACAGAACACTAAGTAGTTTCTCAGAAAGCTTCTTTCCAGATTTCATCGGAGGATATTTCCTTTTTCAACATAGCCCTCTATGGGCTTCCAAATATCACTTTGCCAATTCCACAAGAACTGTCTTAGCGAAAGGCTTCTGGAGGGGAAGCTGTAACTCCTTGAGATGATTTCACAGAACACAAAGAAATTTCTCAGAAAGCTTCTTTCTCTTTGTTACGGGAGGATATTTCCTTTGGCCCTATAGTCTTCAAAGGGATCCGAAATATCCGTTCTCAGATTCCACAGAAATAAGGCTAGCAAAGATATCCACGAAATACAAATGTAACTCTGTGTGATGAATTAACAGAACACTGATCAGTTTCTCAGAAAGCTTCTTTCCAGATTTCATCTGAGGATATTTCCTTTTTCACCATAGCCCTCTATGGGCTTCCAAATATCACTTTGCGTATTCCACAAGAACTGTCTTAGCGAAAGGCTTCTTGAGGGGAAAGCTGTAATTCTGTGAGATGATTTCACAGAACACAAAGAAGTTTCTCAGAAAGCTTCTTTCTCTTTGTTATCGGAGGATATTTCCTTTGGCCCTATAGTCTTCAAAGGGATCCGAATTATCGGTTCTCAGATTCCACAGAAATAAAGCTAGCAAAGAGATCCACGAAATACACATGTAACTCTGTGAGATGAATTAACAGAACACTAAGCAGTTTCTCAGAAAGCTTCTTTCCAGATTTCATCTGAGGATATTTCCTTTTTCACCATAGCCCTCTATGGGCTTCCAAATATCACTTTGCCAATTCCAGAAGAACTGTCTTAGCGAAAGGCTTCTTGAGGGGAAAGCTGTAACTCTGTGAGATGATTTCACAGAACACAAAGAAGTTTCTCAGAAAGCTTCTTTCTCTTTGTTTTGGCATGATATTTCCTTTGGCCCTATAGTCTTCAAAGGGTTCTGAAATATCTGTTCTCATATTCCACAGAAATAAGGCTAGCAAAGAAATCCACGAAATACACATGTAACTCTGTGAGATGAATTAACAGAACACTAAGCAGTTTCTCAGAAAGCTTCTTTCCAGATTTCATCGGAGGATATTTCCTTTTTCACCATAGCCCTCTATGGGCTTCCAAATATCACTTTGCCAATTCCACAAGAACTGTCTTAGCGAAAGGGTTCTTGAGGAGAAAGCTGTAACTCTGTGAGATGATTTCACAGAACACAAAGAAGTTTCTCAGAAAGCTTCTTTCTCTTTGTTTTGGCATGATATTTCCTTTGTCCCTATAGACTACAACGGGTTCCGAAATATCTGTTCTCAGATTCCACAGAAATAAGGCTAGGAAAGAGATACACGAAATACACATGTAACTCTGTGAGATGAATTAACAGAACACTAAGCAGTTTCTCAGAAAGCTTCTTTCCAGATTTCATCGGAGGATATTTCCTTTTTCACCGTAGCACTCTACGGGCTTCCAAATATCACTTTGCCAATTCCACAAGAACTGTCTTAGCGAAAGGCTTCTGGAGGGGAAGCTGTAACTCCTTGAGATGATTTCACAGAATACAAAGAAGTTTGACAGAAAGCTTCTTTCTCTTTGTTATGGGAGGATATTTCCTTTGGCCCTATAGTCTTCAAAGGGATCCGAAATATCGGTTCTCAAATTCCACAGAAATAAGGCTAGCAAAGAGATCCACGAAATAAACATGTAACTCTGTGAGATGAATTAACAGAACACTAAGCAGTTTCTCAGAAAGCTTCTTTCCAGATTTCATCTGAGGATATTTCCTTTTTCACCATAGCCCTCTATGGGCTTCCAAATATCACTTTGCCTATTCCACAAGAACTGTCTGGCGAAAGGCTTCTTGAGGGGAAAGCTGTAACTCTGTGAGATGATTTCACTGATCACAAAGAAGTTTCTCAGAAAGCTTCTTTCTCTTTGTTATCGGAGGATATTTCCTTTGGTCCTATAGTCTTCAAAGGGATCCGAAATATCTGTTCTCAGATTCCACAGAAATAAGGCTAGCAAAGAGATACGCGAAATACACATGTAACTCTGTGAGATGAATTAAC
Organism: Macaca nemestrina; assembly: GCF_043159975.1. NCBI lineage: Eukaryota > Metazoa > Chordata > Mammalia > Primates > Cercopithecidae > Macaca > Macaca nemestrina. The sequence goes on along the minus strand of NC_092133.1, from coordinate 99,817,951 downwards.
AGAACACTAAGCAGTTTCTCAGAAAGCTTCTTTCCAGATTTCATCTGAGGATATTTCCTTTTTCACCATAGCCCTCTATGGGCTTCCAAATATCACTTTGCCAATTCCACAAGAACTGTCTTAGCGAAAGGCTTCTGGAGGGGAAGCTGTAACTCCTTGAGATGATTTCACAGAACTCAAAGAAGTTTGTCAGAAAGCTTCTTTCCCTTTGTTATGTGAGGATATTTCCTTTGGCCCTATAATCTTCAAAGGGATCCGAAATATCTGTTCTCAGATTCCACAGAAATAAGGCTAGCAAAGAAATCCACGAAATACACATGTAACTCTGTGAGATGAATTAACAGAACACTAAGCAGTTTCTCAGAAATCTTCTTTCCAGATTTCATCTGAGGATATTTCCTTTTTCACCATAGCCCTCTATGGGCTTCCAAATATCACTTTGCCAATTCCACAAGAACTGTCTTACCGAAAGGATTCTTGAGGAGAAAGCTGTAACTCTGTGAGATGATTTCACAGAACACAAAGAAGTTTCTCAGAAACCTTCTTTCTCTTTGTTATCGGAGAATATTTCCTTTGGCCCTATAGTTTTCAAAGGGATCCGAAATATCTGTTCTCAGATTCCACAGAAATAAGGCTAGCAAAGAGATACACGAAATACACATGTAACTCTGTGAGACGAATTAACAGAACACTAAGCAGTTTCTCAGAAAGCTTCTTTCCAGATTTCATCGGACGATATTTCCTTTTTCACCATCGCCCTCTATGGGCTTCCAAATATCACTTTGCCAATTCCACAAGAACTGTCTTAGCGAAAGGCTTCTGGAGGGGAAGCTGTAACTCCTTGAGATGATTTCACAGAACACAAAGAAGTTTGTCAGAAACCTTCTTTCTCTTTGTTATCGGAGGATATTTCCTTTGGCCCTATAGTCTTCAAAGGGATCCGAAATATCGGTTCTCAGATTCCACAGAAATAAGGCTAGCAAAGAGATCCACGAAATACACATGTAACTCTGTGAGATGAATTAACAGAACACTAAGTAGTTTCTCAGAAAGCTTCTTTCCAGATTTCATCTGAGGATATTTCCTTTTTCACCTTAGCCCTCTATGGGCTTCCAAATATCACTTTGCCAATTCCACAAGAACTATCTTAGCGAAAGGCTTCTGGAGGGGAAGCTGTAACTCCTTGAGATGATTTCACAGAACACAAAGAAGTTTGTCAGAAAGCTTCTTTCTCTTTGTTATCGGAGGATATTTCCTTTGGCCCTATAGTCTTCAAAGGGATCCGAAATATCGGTTCTCAGATTCCACAGAAATAAGGCTAGCAAAGAGATCCACGAAATACAGATGTAACTCTGTGAGATGAATTCACAGAACACTAAGCAGTTTCTCAGAAAGCTTCTTTCCAGATTTCATCGGAGGATATTTCATTTTTCACCCTAGCCCTCTATGGGCTTCCAAATATCACTTTGCCAATTCCACAAGAACAGTCTGAGCGAAAGGGTTCTTGAGGGGAAAGCTGTAACTCTGTGAGATGATTTCACAGAACACAAAGAAGTTTCTCAGAAAGCTTCTTTCTCTTTGTTATCGGAGGATATTTCCTTTGGAACTATAGTCTTCAAAGGGATCCAAAATATCTGTTCTCCGATTCCACAGAAATAATGCTAGCAAAGAGATCCACGAAATACACATGTAGCTCTGTGAGATGAATTAACAGAAAACTAAGCAGTTTCTCAGAAAGCTTCTTTCCAGATTTCATCTGAGGATATTTCCTTTTTCACCATAGACCTCTATGGGCTTCCAAATATCACTTTGCCAATTCCACAAGAACTGTCTTAGCGAAAGGCTTCTGGAGGGGAAGCTGTAACTCCTTGAGATGATTTCACAGAACACAAAGAAATTTCTCAGAAAGCTTCTTTCTCTTTGTTACGGGAGGATATTTCCTTTCGCCCTATAGTCTTCAAAGGGATCCGAAATATCCGTTCTCAGATTCCACAGAAATATGGCTAGCAAAGATATCCACGAAATACAAATGTAACTCTGTGTGATGAATTAACAGAACACTGATCAGTTTCTCAGAAAGCTTCTTTCCAGATTTCATCTGAGGATATTTCCTTTTTCACCATAGCCCTCTATGGGCTTCCAAATATCACTTTGCGTATTCCACAAGAACTGTCTTAGCGAAAGGCTTCTTGAGGGGAAAGCTGTAATTCTGTGAGATGATTTCACAGAACACAAAGAAGTTTCTCAGAAAGCTTCTTTCTCTTTGTTATCGGAGGATATTTCCTTTGGCCCTATAGTCTTCAAAGGGATCCGAATTATCGGTTCTCAGATTCCACAGAAATAAAGCTAGCAAAGAGATCCACGAAATACACATGTAACTCTGTGAGATGAATTAACAGAACACTAAGCAGTTTCTCAGAAAGCTTCTTTCCAGATTTCATCGGAGGATATTTCCTTTTTCACCATAGCCCTCTATGGGCTTCAAAATATCACTTTGCCAATTGCAGAAGAACTGTCTTAGCGAAAGGCTTCTTGAGGGGAAAGCTGTAACTCTGTGAGATGATTTCACAGAACACAAAGAAGTTTCTCAGAAAGCTTCTTTCTCTTTGTTATCGGAGGATATTTCCTTTGGAACTATAGTCTTCAAAGGGATGCAAAATATCTGTTCTCAGATTCCACAGAAATAAGGCTAGCAAAGAGATCCACGAAATACACATGTAACTCTGTGAGATGAATTAACAGAACACTAAGCAGTTTCTCAGAAAGCTTCTTTCCAGATTTCATCGGAGGATATTTCCTTTTTCACCATTGCCCTTTATGGGCTTCTAAATATCACTTTGCCAATTCCACAAGAACTGTCTTAGCGAAAGGCTTCTTGAGGGGAAAGCTGTAACTCTGTGAGATGATTTCACAGAACACAACGAAGTTTCTCAGAAAGCTTCTTTCTCTTTGTTTTGGCATGATATTTCCTTTGTCCCTATAGACTTCAACGGGTTCCGAAATATCTGTTCTCAGATTCCACAGAAATAAGGCTAGGAAAGAGATACACGAAATACACATGTACCTCTGTGAGATGAATTAACAGAACACTAAGTAGTTTCTCAGAAAGCTTCTTTCCAGATTTCATCGGAGGATATTTCCTTTTTCACCATAGCCCTCTATGGGCTTCCAATATCACTTTGCCTATTCCACAAGAACTGTCTGGCGAAAGGCTTCTTGAGGGGAAAGCTGTAAATCTGTGAGATGATTTCACAGAACACAAAGAAGTTTCTCAGAAAGCTTCTTTCTCTTTGTTATCGGAGGATATTTCCTTTGGCCCTATAGTCTTCAAAGGGATCCGAAATATCTGTTCTCAGATTCCACAGAAATAAGGCTAGCAAAGAGATACTCGAAATACACATGTAACTCTGTGAGATGAATTAACAGAACACTAAGCAGTTTCTCAGAAAGCTTCTTTCCAGATTTCATAGGAGGATATTTCCTTTTTCACCATAGCCCTCTATGGGCTTCCAAATATCACTTTTCCAATTCCACAAGAACTGTCTTAGCGAAAGCCTTCTGGAGGGGAAGCTGTAACTCCTTGAGATGATTTCACAGAACTCAAAGAAGTTTGTCAGAAAGCTTCTTTCTCTTTGTTATGTGAGGATATTTCCTTTGGCCCTATAATCTTCAAAGGGATCCGAAATATCTGTTCTCAGATTACACAGAAATAAGGCTAGCAAAGAAATCCACGAAATACACATGTAACTCTGTGAGATGAATTAACAGAACACAAAGCAGTTTCTCAGAAAGCTTCTTTCCAGATTTCATCTGAGGATATTTCCTTTTTCACCATAGCCCTCTATGGGCTTCCAAATATCACTTTGCCAATTCCACAAAAACTGTCTTACCGAAAGGGTTCTTGAGGAGAAAGCTGTAACTCTGTGAGATGATTTCACAGAACACAAAGAAGTTTCTCAGAAACCTTCTTTCTCTTTGTTATCGGAGAATATTTCCTTTGGCCCTATAGTTTTCAAAGAGATCAGAAATATCTGTTCTCAGATTCCACAGAAACAAGGCTAGGAAAGAGATACACGAAATACACATGTAACTCTGTGAGACGAATTAATAGAACACTAAGCAGTTTCTCAGAAAGCTTCTTTCCAGATTTCATCGGAGGATATTTCCTTTTTGACCATAGCCCTCTATGGGCTTCCTAATATCACTTTGCCAATTCCACAAGAACTGTCTTAGCGAAAGGCTTCTGGAGGGGAAGCTGTAACTCCTTGAGATGATTTCACAGAACACAAAGAAGTTTGTGAGAAAGCTTCTTTCTCTTTGTTATGGGAGGATATTTCCTTTGGCCCTATAGTCTTCAAAGGGATCCGAAATATCTGTTCTCAGATTCCACAGAAATAAGGCTAGCAAAGAGATCCACGAAATACAAATGTAACTCTGTGTGATGAATTAACAGAACACTGAGCAGTTTCTCAGAAAGCTTCTTTCCAGATTTCATTTGAGGATATTTCCTTTTTCACCATAGCCCTCTATGGGCTTCCTAATATCACTTTGCCTATTCCACAAGAACTGTCTTAGCGAAAGGCTTCTTTAGGGGAAAGCTGTAACTCTGTGAGATGATTTCACAGAACACAAAGAAGTTTCTCAGAAACCTTCTTTCTCTTTGTTTTGGCATGATATTTCCTTTGTCCCTATAGACTTCAACGGGTTCCGAAATATCAGTTCTCAGATTCCACAGAAATAAGGCTAGGAAAGAGATCCACGAAATACACATGTAACTCTGTGAGATGAATTAACAGAACACTAAGCAGTTTCTCAGAAAGCTTCTTTCCAGATTTCATCGGAGGATATTTCCTTTTTCACCATAGCCCTCTAGGGGCTTCCAAATATCACTTTGCCAATTCCACAAGAACTGTCTTAGCGAAAGGCTTCTGGAGGGGAAGCTGTAACTCCTTGAGATGATTTCACAGAACACAAAGAAGTTTGTCAGAAAGCTTCTTTCTCTTTGTTATCAGAGGATATTTCCTTTGGCCCTATAGTCTTCAAAGGGATCCGAATTATCGGTTCTCAGATTCCACAGAAATAAGGCTAGCAAACAGATCCACGAAATACACATGTAACTCTGTGAGATGAATTAACAGAACACTAAGCGGTTTCTCAGAAAGCTTCTTTCCAGATTTACTGTGAGGATATTTCCTTTTTCACCATAGCCCTCTATGGGCTTCCAAATATCACTTTGCCAATTCCACAAGAACTGCCTTAGTGAAAGACTTCTGGAGGGGAAGCTGTAACTCCTTGAGATGATTTCACAGAACACAAAGAAGTTTGTCAGAAAGCTTCTTTCTCTTTATTATGGGAGGATATTTCCTTTGGCCCTATAGTCTTCAAAGGGATCCGAAATATCTGTTCTCAGATTCCACAGAAATAAGGCTAGCAAAGAGATCCACGAAATACACATGTAACTCTGTGAGATGAATTAACAGAACACTAAGCAGTTTCTCAGAAAGCTTCTTTCCAGATTTCATCTGAGGATATTTCCTTTTTCACCATAGCCCACTATGGGCTTCCAATATCACTTTGCCTATTCCACAAGAACTGTCTGGCGAAAGGCTTCTTGAGGGGAAAGCTGTAACTCTGTGAGATGATTTCACAGAACACAAAGAAGTTTCCCAGAAAGCTTTTTTCCCTTTGTTATCGGAGGATATTTCCTTTGGCCCTATAGTCTTCAAAGGGATCCGAAATATCTGTTCTCAGATTCCACAGAAATAAGGCTAGCAAAGAGATACTCGAAATACACATGTAACACTGTGAGATGAATTAACAGAACACTAAGCAGTTTCTCAGAAAGCTTCTTTCCAGATTTCATCTGAGGATATTTCCTTTTTCACCATAGCCCTCTATGGGCTTCCAAATATCACTTTGCCAATTCCACAAGAACTGTCTTAGCGAAAGCCTTCTGGAGGGGAAGCTGTAACTCCTTGAGATGATTTCACAGAACTCAAAGAAGTTTGTCAGAAAGCTTCTTTCTCTTTGTTATGTGAGGATATTTCCTTTGGACCTATAATCTTCAAAGGGATCCGAAATATCTGTTCTCAGATTCCATAGAAATAAGGCTAGCAAAGAAATCCACGAAATACACATGTAACTCTGTGAGATGAATGAACAGAACACAAAGCAGTTTCTCAGAAAGCTTCTTTCCAGATTTCATCTGAGGATATTTCCTTTTTCACCATAGCCCTCTATGGGCTTCCAAATATCACTTTGCCAATTCCACAAGAACTGTCTTACCGAAAGGGTTCTTGAGGAGAAAGCTGTAACTCTGTAGGATGATTTCACAGAACACAAAGAAGTTTCTCAGAAACCTTCTTTCTCTTTGTTATCGGAGAATATTTCCTTTGGCCCTATAGTTTTCAAAGGGATCCGAAATATCTGTTCTCAGATTCCACAGAAATAAGGCTAGGAAAGAGATACACGAAATACACATGTAACTCTGTGAGATGAATTAACAGAACACTAAGTAGTTTCTCAGAAAGCTTCTTTCCAGATTTCATCGGAGGATATTTCCTTTTTCAACATAGCCCTCTATGGGCTTCCAAATATCACTTTGCCAATTCCACAAGAACTGTCTTAGCGAAAGGCTTCTGGAGGGGAAGCTGTAACTCCTTGAGATGATTTCACAGAACACAAAGAAATTTCTCAGAAAGCTTCTTTCTCTTTGTTACGGGAGGATATTTCCTTTGGCCCTATAGTCTTCAAAGGGATCCGAAATATCCGTTCTCAGATTCCACAGAAATAAGGCTAGCAAAGATATCCACGAAATACAAATGTAACTCTGTGTGATGAATTAACAGAACACTGATCAGTTTCTCAGAAAGCTTCTTTCCAGATTTCATCTGAGGATATTTCCTTTTTCACCATAGCCCTCTATGGGCTTCCAAATATCACTTTGCGTATTCCACAAGAACTGTCTTAGCGAAAGGCTTCTTGAGGGGAAAGCTGTAATTCTGTGAGATGATTTCACAGAACACAAAGAAGTTTCTCAGAAAGCTTCTTTCTCTTTGTTATCGGAGGATATTTCCTTTGGCCCTATAGTCTTCAAAGGGATCCGAATTATCGGTTCTCAGATTCCACAGAAATAAAGCTAGCAAAGAGATCCACGAAATACACATGTAACTCTGTGAGATGAATTAACAGAACACTAAGCAGTTTCTCAGAAAGCTTCTTTCCAGATTTCATCTGAGGATATTTCCTTTTTCACCATAGCCCTCTATGGGCTTCCAAATATCACTTTGCCAATTCCAGAAGAACTGTCTTAGCGAAAGGCTTCTTGAGGGGAAAGCTGTAACTCTGTGAGATGATTTCACAGAACACAAAGAAGTTTCTCAGAAAGCTTCTTTCTCTTTGTTTTGGCATGATATTTCCTTTGGCCCTATAGTCTTCAAAGGGTTCTGAAATATCTGTTCTCATATTCCACAGAAATAAGGCTAGCAAAGAAATCCACGAAATACACATGTAACTCTGTGAGATGAATTAACAGAACACTAAGCAGTTTCTCAGAAAGCTTCTTTCCAGATTTCATCGGAGGATATTTCCTTTTTCACCATAGCCCTCTATGGGCTTCCAAATATCACTTTGCCAATTCCACAAGAACTGTCTTAGCGAAAGGGTTCTTGAGGAGAAAGCTGTAACTCTGTGAGATGATTTCACAGAACACAAAGAAGTTTCTCAGAAAGCTTCTTTCTCTTTGTTTTGGCATGATATTTCCTTTGTCCCTATAGACTACAACGGGTTCCGAAATATCTGTTCTCAGATTCCACAGAAATAAGGCTAGGAAAGAGATACACGAAATACACATGTAACTCTGTGAGATGAATTAACAGAACACTAAGCAGTTTCTCAGAAAGCTTCTTTCCAGATTTCATCGGAGGATATTTCCTTTTTCACCGTAGCACTCTACGGGCTTCCAAATATCACTTTGCCAATTCCACAAGAACTGTCTTAGCGAAAGGCTTCTGGAGGGGAAGCTGTAACTCCTTGAGATGATTTCACAGAATACAAAGAAGTTTGTCAGAAAGCTTCTTTCTCTTTGTTATGGGAGGATATTTCCTTTGGCCCTATAGTCTTCAAAGGGATCCGAAATATCGGTTCTCAAATTCCACAGAAATAAGGCTAGCAAAGAGATCCACGAAATAAACATGTAACTCTGTGAGATGAATTAACAGAACACTAAGCAGTTTCTCAGAAAGCTTCTTTCCAGATTTCATCTGAGGATATTTCCTTTTTCACCATAGCCCTCTATGGGCTTCCAAATATCACTTTGCCTATTCCACAAGAACTGTCTGGCGAAAGGCTTCTTGAGGGGAAAGCTGTAACTCTGTGAGATGATTTCACAGATCACAAAGAAGTTTCTCAGAAAGCTTCTTTCTCTTTGTTATCGGAGGATATTTCCTTTGGTCCTATAGTCTTCAAAGGGATCCGAAATATCTGTTCTCAGATTCCACAGAAATAAGGCTAGCAAAGAGATACGCGAAATACACATGTAACTCTGTGAGATGAATTAACAGAACACTAAGCAGTTTCTCAGAAAGCTTCTTTCCAGATTTCATCTGAGGATATTTCCTTTTTCACCATAGCCCTCTATGGGCTTCCAAATATCACTTTGCCAATTCCACAAGAACTGTCTTAGCGAAAGGCTTCTGGAGGGGAAGCTGTAACTCCTTGAGATGATTTCACAGAACTCAAAGAAGTTTGTCAGAAAGCTTCTTTCCCTTTGTTATGTGAGGATATTTCCTTTGGCCCTATAATCTTCAAAGGGATCCGAAATATCTGTTCTCAGATTCCACAGAAATAAGGCTAGCAAAGAAATCCACGAAATACACATGTAACTCTGTGAGATGAATTAACAGAACACTAAGCAGTTTCTCAGAAAGCTTCTTTCCAGATTTCATCGGAGGATATTTCCTTTTTCACCATAGCCCTCTATGGGCTTCCAAATATCACTTTGCCAATTCCACAAGAACTGTCTTACCGAAAGGATTCTTGAGGAGAAAGCTGTAACTCTGTGAGATGATTTCACAGAACACAAAGAAGTTTCTCAGAAACCTTCTTTCTCTTTGTTATCGGAGAATATTTCCTTTGGCCCTATAGTTTTCAAAGGGATCCGAAATATCTGTTCTCAGATTCCACAGAAATAAGGCTAGCAAAGAGATACACGAAATACACATGTAACTCTGTGAGACGAATTAACAGAACACTAAGCAGTTTCTCAGAAAGCTTCTTTCCAGATTTCATCGGACGATATTTCCTTTTTCACCATCGCCCTCTATGGGCTTCCAAATATCACTTTGCCAATTCCACAAGAACTGTCTTAGCGAAAGGCTTCTGGAGGGGAAGCTGTAACTCCTTGAGATGATTTCACAGAACACAAAGAAGTTTGTCAGAAAGCTTCTTTCTCTTTGTTATCGGAGGATATTTCCTTTGGCCCTATAGTCTTCAAAGGGATCCGAAATATCGGTTCTCAGATTCCACAGAAATAAGGCTAGCAAAGAGATCCACGAAATACACATGTAACTCTGTGAGATGAATTAACAGAACACTAAGTAGTTTCTCAGAAAGCTTCTTTCCAGATTTCATCTGAGGATATTTCCTTTTTCACCTTAGCCCTCTATGGGCTTCCAAATATCACTTTGCCAATTCCACAAGAACTATCTTAGCGAAAGGCTTCTGGAGGGGAAGCTGTAACTCCTTGAGATGATTTCACAGAACACAAAGAAGTTTGTCAGAAAGCTTCTTTCTCTTTGTTATCGGAGGATATTTCCTTTGGCCCTATAGTCTTCAAAGGGATCCGAAATATCGGTTCTCAGATTCCACAGAAATAAGGCTAGCAAAGAGATCCACGAAATACAGATGTAACTCTGTGAGATGAATTCACAGAACACTAAGCAGTTTCTCAGAAAGCTTCTTTCCAGATTTCATCGGAGGATATTTCCTTTTTCACCCTAGCCCTCTATGGGCTTCCAAATATCACTTTGCCAATTCCACAAGAACAGTCTGAGCGAAAGGGTTCTTGAGGGGAAAGCTGTAACTCTGTGAGATGATTTCACAGAACACAAAGAAGTTTCTCAGAAAGCTTCTTTCTCTTTGTTATCGGAGGATATTTCCTTTGGAACTATAGTCTTCAAAGGGATCCAAAATATCTGTTCTCCGATTCCACAGAAATAATGCTAGCAAAGAGATCCACGAAATACACATGTAGCTCTGTGAGATGAATTAACAGAAAACTAAGCAGTTTCTCAGAAAGCTTCTTTCCAGATTTCATCTGAGGATATTTCCTTTTTCACCATAGACCTCTATGGGCTTCCAAATATCACTTTGCCAATTCCACAAGAACTGTCTTAGCGAAAGGCTTCTTGAGGGGAAACCTGTAACTCTGTGAGATGATTTCAGAGAACACAAAGAAGTTTCTCAGAAAGCTTCTTTCTCTTTGTTTTGGCATGATATTTCCTTTGGCCCTATAGTCTTGAAAGGGTTCCGAAATATCTGTTCTCATATTCCACAGAAATAAGGCTAGCAAAGAGATCCAGGAAATACACATGTAACTCTGTGAGATGAATTAACAGAACACTACGTAGTTTCTCAGAAAGCTTCTTTCCAGATATCATCGGAGGATATTTCCTTTTTCACCATAGGCCTCTATAGGCTTCCAAATATCACTTTTCCAATTCCACAAGAACTGTCTTAGCGAAAGGCTTCTAGAGGGGAAGCTGTAACTCCTGGAGATGATTTCACAGAACACAAAGAAGTTTCTCAGAAAGCTTCTTTCTCTTTGTTATGGGAGGATATTTCCTTTGGCCCTATAGTCTTCAAAGGGATCCGAAATATCTGTTCTCAGATTCCACAGAAATAAGGCTAGCAAAGAGATCCACGAAATACACATGTAACTCTGTGAGATGAATTAAGAGAACACTAAGCAGTTTCTCAGAAAGCATCTTTCCAGATTTCATCTGAGGATATTTCCTTTTTCACCGTAGCCCTCTATGGGCTTCCAAATATCACTTTTCCAATTCCACAAGAACTGTCCTAGCGAAAGAGTTCTTGAGGGAAAAGCTGTAATTCTGTGAGATGATTTCGCAGAACACAAAGAAGTTTCTCAGAAAGCTTCTTTCTCTTTGTTATAGGAGGATATTTACTTTGACCCTATTGTCTTCAATGGGATCCGAAATATCTGTACTCAGATTCCACAGAAATAAGGCTAGCGAAGAGATCCACGAAATACAGATGTAACTCTGTGAGATGAATTAACAGAACACTAAGCAGTTTCTCAGAAATCTTCTTTCCAGCTTTCATCTGGGGATATTTCCTTTTTCACCATAGCCCTCTATGGGCTTCCAAATATCACTTTGCCTATTCCAGAAGAACTGTCTTAGCGAAAGGCTTCTTGAGGGGAAAGCTGTAACTCTGTGAGATGATTTCACAGAACACAAAGAATTTTCTCAGAAACCTTCTTTCTCTTTGTTATCGGAGGATATTTCCTTTGGCCCTATAGTTTTCAAAGGGATCCGAAATATCTGTTCTCAGATTCCACAGAAATAAGGCTAGCAAAGAGATCCACGAAATACACATGTAACTCTCTGAGATGAATTAACAGAACACTAAGCAGTTTCTCATAAAGCTTCTTTCCATATTTCATCTAAGGATATTTCTTTTTTCACCATAGCCCTCTTTGGGCTTCCAAATATCATTTTGCCAATTCCACAAGAACTGTCTTAGCGAAAGGGTTCTTGAGGGGAAAGCTGTAACTCTGTGAGATGATTTCACAGAACACAAAGAAGTTTCTCAGAAAGCTTCTTTCTCTTTGTTATCGGAGGATATTTCCTTTGGAACTATAGTCTTCAAAGGGATCCAAAATATCTGTTCTCAGATTCCACAGAAATAAGGCTAGCAAAGAGATCCACGAAATACACATGTAACTCTGTGAGATGAATTAACAGAACACTAAGCAGTTTCTCAGAAAGCTTCTTTCCAGATTTCATCGGAGGATATTTCCTTTTTAACATAGCCCTCTATGGGCTTCCAAATATCACTTTGCCAATTCCACAAGAACTGTCTTAGCGAAAGGGTTCTTGAGGGGAAAGCTGTAACTCTGTGAGATGATTTCACAGAACACAAAGAAGTTTCTCAGAAAGCTTCTTTCTCTTTGTTTTGGCATGATATTTCCTTTGGCCCTATAGTCTTCAAAGGGTTCCGAAATATCTGTTATCATATTCCACAGAAATAAGGCTAGCAAAGAGATCCACGAAATACACATGTAACTCTGTGAGATGAATTAACAGAACACTAAGTAGTTTCCCAGAAAGCTTCTTTCCAGATTTCATCGGAGGATATTTCCTTTTTCACCATAGCCCTCTATGGGCTTCCAAATATCACTTTGCCAATTCCACAAGAACTGTCTTAGCGAAAGGCTTCTGGAGGGGAAGCTGTAACTCCTTGAGATGATTTCACAGAACACAAAGAAGTTTCTCAGAAAGCTTCTTTCTCTTGGTTATGGGAGGATATTTCCTTTGGCCCTATAGTCTTCAAAGGGATCGGAAATATCCGTTCTCAGATTCCACAGAAATAAGGCTAGCAAAGAGATCCACGAAATACACATGTAACTCTGTGAGATGAATGAACAGAACACAAAGCAGTTTCTCAGAAAGCTTCTTTCCAGATTTCATCTGAGGATATTTCCTTTTTCACCATAGCCCTCTATGGGCTTCCTAATATCACTTTGCCTATTCCACAAGAACTGTCTTAGCAAAAGGCTTCTTGAGGGGAAAGCTGTAACTCTGTGAGATGATTTCACAGAACACAAAGAAGTTTCTCAGAAAGCTTCTTTCTCTTTGTTTTGGCATGATATTTCCTTTGTACCTATAGACTTCAACGGGTTCCGAAATATCTGTTCTCAGATTCCACAGAAATAAGGCTAGGAAAGAGATACACGAAATACACATGTAACTCTGTGAGATGAATTAACAGAACACTAAGCAGTTTCTCAGAAAGCTTCTTTCCAGATTTCATCGGAGGATATTTCCTTTTTCACCCTAGCCCTCTATGGGCTTCCAAATATCACTTTGCCAATTCCACAAGAACTGTATTAGCGAAAGGCTTCTGGAGGGGAAGCTGTAACTCCCTGAGATGATTTCACAGAACACAAAGAAGTTTCTCAGAAAGCTGCTTTCTGTTTGTTATCGGAGGATATTTCCTTTGGAACTATAGTCTTCAAAGGGATCCAAAATATCTGTTCTTACATTCCACAGAAATAAGGCTAGCAAAGAGATCCACGAAATACAGATGTAACTCTGTGAGATGAATTAACAGAACACTAAGCAATTTCTCAGAAAACTTCTTTCCAGATTTCATCGGAGGATATTTCCTTTTTCACCCTAGCCCTCTATGGGCTTCCAAATATCACTTTGCCAATTCCACAAGAACAGTCTGAGCGAAAGGGTTCTTGAGGGGAAAGCTGTAACTCTGTGGGATGATTTCACAGAACACAAAGAAGTTTCTCAGAAAGCTTCTTTCTCTTTGTTATCGGAGGATATTTCCTTTGGAACTATAGTCTTCAAAGGGATCCAAAATATCTGTTCTCCGATTCCACAGAAATAAGGCTAGCAAAGAGATCCACGAAATACACATGTAGCTCTGTGAGATGAATTAACAGAACACTAAGCAGTTTCTCAGAAAGCTTCTTTCCAGATTTCATCTGAGGATATTTCCTTTTTCACCATAGCCCTCTATGGGCTTCCAAATATCACTTGGCCAATTCCACAAGAACTGTCTTAGCGAAAGGCTTCTTGAGGGGAAAGCTGTAACTCTGTGAGATGATTTCAGAGAACACAAAGAAGTTTCTCAGAAAGCTTCTTTCTCTTTGTTTTGGCATGATATTTCCTTTGGCCCTATAGTCTTGAAAGGGTTCCGAAATATCTGTTCTCATATTCCACAGAAATAAGGCTAGCAAAGAGATCCAGGAAATACACATGTAACTCTGTGAGATGAATTAACAGAACACTACGTAGTTTCTCAGAAAGCTTCTTTCCAGATATCATCGGAGGATATTTCCTTTTTCACCCTAGCCCTCTATGGGCTTCCAAATATCACTTTGCCAATTCCACAAGAACAGTCTGAGCGAAAGGGTTCTTGAGGGGAAAGCTGTAACTCTGTGGGATGATTTCACAGAACACAAAGAAGTTTCTCAGAAAGCTTCTTTCTCTTTGTTATCGGAGGATATTTCCTTTGGAACTATAGTCTTCAAAGGGATCCAAAATATCTGTTCTCCGATTCCACAGAAATAAGGCTAGCAAAGAGATCCACGAAATACACATGTAGCTCTGTGAGATGAATTAACAGAACACTAAGCAGTTTCTCAGAAAGCTTCTTTCCAGATTTCATCTGAGGATATTTCCTTTTTCACCATAGCCCTCTATGGGCTTCCAAATATCACTTGGCCAATTCCACAAGAACTGTCTTAGCGAAAGGCTTCTTGAGGGGAAAGCTGTAACTCTGTGAGATGATTTCAGAGAACACAAAGAAGTTTCTCAGAAAGCTTCTTTCTCTTTGTTTTGGCATGATATTTCCTTTGGCCCTATAGTCTTGAAAGGGTTCCGAAATATCTGTTCTCATATTCCACAGAAATAAGGCTAGCAAAGAGATCCAGGAAATACACATGTAACTCTGTGAGATGAATTAACAGAACACTACGTAGTTTCTCAGAAAGCTTCTTTCCAGATATCATCGGAGGATATTTCCTTTTTCACCATAGCCCTCTATAGGCTTCCAAATATCACTTTTCCAATTCCACAAGAACTGTCTTAGCGAAAGGCTTCTAGAGGGGAAGCTGTAACTCCTGGAGATGATTTCACAGAACACAAAGAAGTTTCTCAGAAAGCTTCTTTCTCTTTGTTATGGGAGGATATTTCCTTTGGCCCTGTAGTCTTCAAAGGGATCCGAAATATTTGTTCTCAGATTCCACAGAAATAAGGCTAGCAAAGAGATCCACGAAATACACATGTAACTCTGTGAGATGAATTAAGAGAACACTAAGCAGTTTCTCAGAAAGCATCTTTCCAGATTTCATCTGAGGATATTTCCTTTTTCACCGTAGCCCTCTATGGGCTTCCAAATATCACTTTTCCAATTCCACAAGAACTGTCTTAGCGAAAGAGTTCTTGAGGGAAAAGCTGTAATTCTGTGAGATGATTTCGCAGAACACAAAGAAGTTTCTCAGAAAGCTTCTTTCTCTTTGTTATAGGAGGATATTTACTTTGACCCTATTGTCTTCAATGGGATCCGAAATATCTGTACTCAGATTCCACAGAAATAAGGCTAGCGAAGAGATCCACGAAATACAGATGTAACTCTGTGAGATGAATTAACAGAACACTAAGCAGTTTCTCAGAAATCTTCTTTCCAGCTTTCATCTGGGGATATTTCCTTTTTCACCATAGCCCTCTATGGGCTTCCAAATATCACTTTGCCTATTCCAGAAGAACTGTCTTAGCGAAAGGCTTCTTGATGGGAAAGCTGTAACTCTGTGAGATGATTTCACAGAACACAAAGAATTTTCTCAGAAACCTTCTTTCTCTTTGTTATCGGAGGATATTTCCTTTGGCCCTATAGTTTTCAAAGGGATCCGAAATATCTGTTCTCAGATTCCACAGAAATAAGGCTAGCAAAGAGATCCACGAAATACACATGTAACTCTCTGAGATGAATTAACAGAACACTAAGCAGTTTCTCATAAAGCTTCTTTCCATATTTCATCTAAGGATATTTCTTTTTTCACCATAGCCCTCTTTGGGCTTCCAAATATCATTTTGCCAATTCCACAAGAACTGTCTTAGCGAAAGGGTTCTTGAGGGGAAAGCTGTAACTCTGTGAGATGATTTCACAGAACACAAAGAAGTTTCTCAGAAAGCTTCTTTCTCTTTGTTATCGGAGGATATTTCCTTTGGAACTATAGTCTTCAAAGGGATCCAAAATATCTGTTCTCAGATTCCACAGAAATAAGGCTAGCAAAGAGATCCACGAAATACACATGTAACTCAGTGAGATGAATTAACAGAACACTAAGCAGTTTCTCAGAAAGCTTCTTTCCAGATTTCATCGGAGGATATTTCCTTTTTAACATAGCCCTCTATGGGCTTCCAAATATCACTTTGCCAATTCCACAAGAACTGTCTTAGCGAAAGGGTTCTTGAGGGGAAAGCTGTAACTCTGTGAGATGATTTCACAGAACACAAAGAAGTTTCTCAGAAAGCTTCTTTCTCTTTGTTTTGGCATGATATTTCCTTTGGCCCTATAGTCTTCAAAGGGTTCCGAAATATCTGTTATCATATTCCACAGAAATAAGGCTAGCAAAGAGATCCACGAAATACACATGTAACTCTGTGAGATGAATTAACAGAACACTAAGTAGTTTCCCAGAAAGCTTCTTTCCAGATTTCATCGGAGGATATTTCCTTTTTCACCATAGCCCTCTATGGGCTTCCAAATATCACTTTGCCAATTCCACAAGAACTGTCTTAGCGAAAGGCTTCTGGAGGGGAAGCTGTAACTCCTTGAGATGATTTCACAGAACACAAAGAAGTTTCTCAGAAAGCTTCTTTCTCTTGGTTATGGGAGGATATTTCCTTTGGCCCTATAGTCTTCAAAGGGATCGGAAATATCCGTTCTCAGATTCCACAGAAATAAGGCTAGCAAAGAGATCCACGAAATACACATGTAACTCTGTGTGATGAATTAACAGAACACTGATCAGTTTCTTAGAAAGCTTCTTTCCAGATTTCATCTGAGGATATTTCCTTTTTCACCATAGCCCTCTATGGGCTTCCTAATATCACTTTGCCTATTCCACAAGAACTGTCTTAGCAAAAGGCTTCTTGAGGGGAAAGCTGTAACTCTGTGAGATGATTTCACAGAACACAAAGAAGTTTCTCAGAAAGCTTCTTTCTCTTTGTTTTGGCATGATATTTCCTTTGTCACTATAGATTTCAACGGGTTCCGAAATATCTGTTCTCAGATTCCACAGAAATAAGGCTAGGAAAGAGATACACGAAATACACATGTAACTCTGTGAGATGAATTAACAGAACACTAAGCAGTTTCTCAGAAAGCTTCTTTCCAGATTTCATCGGAGGATATTTCCTTTTTCACCCTAGCCCTCTATGGGCTTCCAAATATCACTTTGCCAATTCCACAAGAACTGTATTAGCGAAAGGCTTCTGGAGGGGAAGCTGTAACTCCCTGAGATGATTTCACAGAACACAAAGAAGTTTCTCAGAAAGCTTCTTTCTCTTTGTTATCGGAGGATATTTCCTTTGGCCCTGTAGTCTTCAAAGGGATACGAAATATCGGTTCTCAGATTCCACAGAAATAAGGCTAGCAAAGAGATCCACGAAATACACATGTAACTCTGTGAGATGAATTAACAGAACACTAAGCAGTTTCTCAGAAAGCTTCTTTCCAGATTGCATCGGAGGATATTTCCTTTTTCACCATAGCCCTCTTTGGGCTTCCAAATATCACTTTTCCAATTCCACAAGAACTGTCTTAGCGAAAGGCTTCTGGAGGGGAAGCTGTAACTCCTTGAGATGATTTCACAGAACACAAAGAAGTTTGTCAGAAAGCTTCTTTCTCTTTGTTATGGGAGGATATTTCCTTTGGCCCTATAGTCTTCAAAGGGATCCGAAATATCTGTTCTCAGATTCCACAGAAATAAGGCTAGCAAAGAGATCCACGAAATACAAATGTAACTCTGTGTGATGAATTAACAGAACACTGATCAGTTTCTCAGAAAGCTTCTTTCCAGATTTCATCTGAGGATATTTCCTTTTTCACCATAGCCCTCTAAGGGCTTCCTAATATCACTTTGCCTATTCCACAAGAACTGTCTTAGCGAAAGACTTCTTAGGGGAAAGCTGTAACTCTGTGAGATGATTTCACAGAACACAAAGAAGTTTCTCAGAAACCTTCTGTCTCTTTGTTTTGGCATGATATTTCCTTTGTCCCTATGGATTTCAACGGGTTCCGAAATATCTGTTCTCAGATTCCACAGAAATAAGGCTAGCAAAGAGATCCACGAAATACACATGTAACTCTGTGAGATGAATTAACAGAACACTGAGCAGTTTCTCAGAAAGCTTCTTTCCAGATTTCATCTGAGGATATTTCCTTTTTCACCATAGCCCTCTATGGGCTTCCAAATATCACTTTGTCAATTCCACAAGAACTGTCTTAGCGAAAGGGTTCTAGAGGGGAAAGCTGTAACTCTGTGAGATGATTTCACAAACACAAAGAAGTTTCTCAGAAAGCTGCTTTCTGTTTGTTATCGGAGGATATTTCCTTTGGAACTATAGTCTTCAAAGGGATCCAAAATATCTGTTCTTACATTCCACAGAAATAAGGCTAGCAAAGAGATCCACGAAATACAGATGTAACTCTGTGAGATGAATTAACAGAACACTAAGCAGTTTCTCAGAAAACTTCTTTCCAGATTTCATCGGAGGATATTTCCTTTTTCACCCTAGCCCTCTATGGGCTTCCAAATATCACTTTGCCAATTCCACAAGAACAGTCTGAGCGAAAGGGTTCTTGAGGGGAAAGCTGTAACTCTGTGGGATGATTTCACAGAACACAAAGAAGTTTCTCAGAAAGCTTCTTTCTCTTTGTTATCGGAGGATATTTCCTTTGGAACTATAGTCTTCAAAGGGATCCAAAATATCTGTTCTCCGATTCCACAGAAATAAGGCTAGCAAAGAGATCCACGAAATACACATGTAGCTCTGTGAGATGAATTAACAGAACACTAAGCAGTTTCTCAGAAAGCTTCTTTCCAGATTTCATCTGAGGATATTTCCTTTTTCACCATAGCCCTCTATGGGCTTCCAAATATCACTTGGCCAATTCCACAAGAACTGTCTTAGCGAAAGGCTTCTTGAGGGGAAAGCTGTAACTCTGTGAGATGATTTCAGAGAACACAAAGAAGTTTCTCAGAAAGCTTCTTTCTCTTTGTTTTGGCAAGATATTTCCTTTGGCCCTATAGTCTTGAAAGGGTTCCGAAATATCTGTTCTCATATTCCACAGAAATAAGGCTAGCAAAGAGATCCACGAAATACACATGTAACTCTGTGAGATGAATTAAGAGAACACTAAGCAGTTTCTCAGAAAGCTTCTTTCCAGATTTCATCTGAGGATACTTCCTTTTTCACCGTAGCCCTCTATGGGCTTCCAAATATCACTTTTCCAATTCCACAAGAACTGTCTTAGCGAAAGGGTTCTTGAGGGAAAAGCTGTAATTCTGTGAGATGATTTCGCAGAACACAAAGAAGTTTCTCAGAAAGCTTCTTTCTCTTTGTTATAGGAGGATATTTACTTTGACCCTATTGTCTTCAATGGGATCCGAAATATCTGTACTCAGATTCCACAGAAATAAGGCTAGCGAAGAGATCCACGAAATACAGATGTAACTCTGTGAGATGAATTAACAGAACACTAAGCAGTTTCTCAGAAATCTTCTTTCCAGATTTCATCTGAGGATATTTCCTTTTTCACCATAGCCCTCTATGGGCTTCCAAATATCACTTTGCCAATTCCACAAGAACTGTCTTAGCGAAAGGCTTCTTGAGGGGAAAGCTGTAACTCTGTGAGATGATTTCACAGAACACAAAGAATTTTCTCAGAAACCTTCTTTCGCTTTGTTATCGGAGGATATTTCCTTTGGCCCTATAGTTTTCAAAGGGATCCGAAATATCTGTTCTCAGATTCCACAGAAATAAGGCTAGCAAAGAGATCCACGAAATACACATGTAACTCTCTGAGATGAATTAACAGAACACTAAGCAGTTTCTCATAAAGCTTCTTTCCATATTTCATCTAAGGATATTTCTTTTTTCACCATAGCCCTCTACGGGCTTCCAAATATCATTTTGCCAATTCCACAAGAACTGTCTTAGCGAAAGACTTCTGGAGGGGAAAGCTGTAACTCTGTGAGATGATTTCACAGAACACAAAGAAGTTTCTCAGAAATCTTCTTTCTCTTTGTTATCGGAGGATATTTCCTTTGGAACTATAGTTTCAAAGGGATCCAAAATATCTGTTCTCAGATTCCACAGAAATAAGGCTAGCAAAGAGATCCACGAAATACACATGTAACTCTGTGAGATGAATTAACAGAACACTAAGCAGTTTCTCAGAAAGCTTCTTTCCAGATTTCATCGGAGGATATTTCCTTTTTCACCATAGCCCTCTATGGGCTTCCAAATATCACTTTGCCAATTCCACAAGAACTATCTTAGCGAAAGGCTTCTAGAGGGGAAAGCTGTAACTCTGTGAGATGATTTCACAGAACACAAAGAAGTTTCTCAGAAAGCTTCTTTCTCTTTGTTATCGGAGGATATTTCCTTTGGCCCTATAGTCTTCAAAGGGATCCGAAATATCTGTTCTCAGATTCCACAGAAATAAGGCTAGCAAAGAGATCCACGAAATACACATGTAACTCTGTGAGATGAATTAACAGAACACTAAGCAGTTTCTCAGAAAGCTTCTTTCCAGATTTCATCTGAGGATATTTCCTTTTTCACCCTAGCCCTCTATGGGCTTCAAAATATCACTTTGCCAGTTCCACAAGAACTTTCTTAGCGAAAGGCTTCTGGAGGGGAAGCTGTAACTCCTTGAGATGATTTCACAGAACACAAAGAAGTTTCTCAGAAAGCTTCTTTCTCTTTGTTAATGGAGGATATTTCCTTTGGCCCTATAGTCTTCAAAGGGATCCGAAATATCTGTTCTCAGATTCCACAGAAATAAGGCTAGCAAAGAGATCCACGAAATACACATGTAACTCTGTGAGATGAATTAACAGAACACTAAGCAGTTTCTCAGAAAGCTTCTTTCCAGATTTCATCGGAGGATATTTCCTTTTTCACCCTAGCCCTCTATGGGCTTCAAAATATCACTTTGCCAGTTCCACAAGAACTTTCTTAGCGAAAGGCTTCTGGAGGGGAAGCTGTAACTCCTTGAGATGATTTCACAGAACACAAAGAAGTTTCTCAGAAAGCTTCTTTCTCTTTGTTAATGGAGGATATTTCCTTTGGCCCTATAGTCTTCAAAGGGATCCGAAATATCTGTTCTCAGATTCCACAGAAATAAGGCTAGCAAAGAGATCCACGAAATACACATGTAACTCTGTGAGATGAATTAACAGAACACTAAGCAGTTTCTCAGAAAGCTTCTTTCCAGATTTCATCGGAGGATATTTCCTTTTTCACCATAGCCCTCTATGGGCTTCCAAATATCACTTTGCCAATTCCACAAGAACTGTCTTAGCGAAAGGCTTCTTGAGGGGAAAGCTGTAACTCTGTGAGATGATTTCACAGAACAGAAAGAAGTTTCTCAGAAAGCTTCTTTCTCTTTGTTATCGAAGGATATTTCCTTTGGCCCTATAGTCTTCAAAGGGATCCGAAATATCGGTTCTCAGATTCCACAGAAATAAGGCTAGCAAAGAGATCCACGAAATACACATGTAACTCTCTGAGATGAATTAATAGAACACTAAGCAGTTTCTCAGAAAGCTTCCTTCCAGATTTCATCTGAGGATATTTCCTTTTTCACCATAGCCCCCAATGGCTTCGAAATACCACTTTGCCAATTCCACAAGAACTGTCTTAGCGAAAGGCTTCTTGAGGGGAAAGCTGTAACTCTGTGAGATGATTTCACAGAACACAAAGAAGTTTCTCAGAAAGCTTCTTTCTCTTTGTTTTGGCATGATATTTCCTTTGTCCCTATAGACTTCAACGGGTTCCGAAATATCTGTTCTCAGATTCCACAGAAATAAGGCTAGCAAAGAGTTCCAATAAATACACATGTAACTCTGTGAGATGAATTAACAGAACACTAAGCAGTTTCTCAGAGAGCTTCTTTCCAGATTTCATCGGAGGATATTTCCTTTTTCACCATAGCCCTCTAGGGGCTTCCAAATATCACTTTGCCAATTCCACAAGAACTGTCTTAGCGAAAGGCTTCTGGAGGGGAAGCTGTAACTCCTTGAGATGATTTCACAGAACACAAAGAAGTTTGTCAGAAAGCTTCTTTCTCTTTGTTATCAGAGGATATTTCCTTTGGCCCTATAGTCTTCAAAGGGATCCGAATTATCGGTTCTCAGATTCCACAGAAATAAGGCTAGCAAAGAGATCCACGAAATACACATGTAACTCTGTGAGATGAATTAACAGAACACTAAGCGGTTTCTCAGAAAGCTTCTTTCCAGATTTACTGTGAGGATATTTCCTTTTTCACCATAGCCCTCTATGGGCT
The DNA here is from genome assembly GCF_043159975.1 of Macaca nemestrina. Classification (NCBI taxonomy): domain Eukaryota; kingdom Metazoa; phylum Chordata; class Mammalia; order Primates; family Cercopithecidae; genus Macaca; species Macaca nemestrina. Next base: position 99,795,607 of record NC_092133.1, on the reverse strand, counting down.
TCCAAATATCACTTTGCCAATTCCACAAGAACTGCCTTAGTGAAAGACTTCTGGAGGGGAAGCTGTAACTCCTTGAGATGATTTCACAGAACACAAAGAAGTTTGTCAGAAAGCTTCTTTCTCTTTGTTATGGGAGGATATTTCCTTTGGCCCTATAGTCTTCAAAGGGATCCGAAATATCTGTTCTCAGATTCCACAGAAATAAGGCTAGCAAAGAGACCCACGAAATACACATGTAACTCTGTGAGATGAATTAACAGAACACTAAGCAGTTTCTCAGAAAGCTTCTTTCCAGATTTCATCTGAGGATATTTCCTTTTTCACCATAGCCCTCTATGGGCTTCCAATATCACTTTGCCTATTCCACAAGAACTGTCTGGCGAAAGGCTTCTTGAGGGGAAAGCTGTAACTCTGTGAGATGATTTCACAGAACACAAAGAAGTTTCCCAGAAAGCTTTTTTCCCTTTGTTATCGGAGGATATTTCCTTTGGCCCTATAGTCTTCAAAGGGATCCGAAATATCTGTTCTCAGATTCCACAGACATAAGGCTAGCAAAGAGATACTCGAAATACACATGTAACACTGTGAGATGAATTAACAGAACACTAAGCAGTTTCTCAGAAAGCTTCTTTCCAGATTTCATCTGAGGATATTTCCTTTTTCACCATAGCCCTCTATGGGCTTCCAAATATCACTTTGCCAATTCCACAAGAACTGTCTTAGCGAAAGCCTTCTGGAGGGGAAGCTGTAACTCCTTAAGATGATTTCACAGAACTCAAAGAAGTTTGTCAGAAAGCTTCTTTCTCTTTGTTATGTGAGGATATTTCCTTTGGCCCTATAATCTTCAAAGGGATCCGAAATATCTGTTCTCAGATTCCATAGAAATAAGGCTAGCAAAGAAATACACGAAATACACATGTAACTCTGTGAGATGAATGAACAGAACACAAAGCAGTTTCTCAGAAAGCTTCTTTCCAGATTTCATCTGAGGATATTTCCTTTTTCACCATAGCCCTCTATGGGCTTCCAAATATCACTTTGCCAATTCCACAAGAACTGTCTTACCGCAAGGGTTCTTGAGGAGAAAGCTGTAACTCTATAGGATGATTTCACAGAACACAAAGAAGTTTCTCAGAAACCTTCTTTCTCTTTGTTATCGGAGAATATTTCCTTTGGCCCTATAGTTTTCAAAGGGATCCGAAATATCTGTTCTCAGATTCCACAGAAATAAGGCTAGGAAAGAGATACACGAAATACACATGTAACTCTGTGAGATGAATTAACAGAACACTAAGTAGTTTCTCAGAAAGCTTCTTTCCAGATTTCATCGGAGGATATTTCCTTTTTCAACATAGCCCTCTATGGGCTTCCAAATATCACTTTGCCAATTCCACAAGAACTGTCTTAGCGAAAGGCTTCTGGAGGGGAAGCTGTAACTCCTTGAGATGATTTCACAGAACACAAAGAAATTTCTCAGAAAGCTTCTTTCTCTTTGTTATGGGAGGATATTTCCTTTGGCCCTATACTCTTCAAAGGGATCCGAAATATCCGTTCTCAGATTCCACAGAAATAAGGCTAGCAAAGATATCCACGAAATACAAATGTAACTCTGTGAGATGAATTAACAGAACACTGATCAGTTTCTCAGAAAGCTTCTTTCCAGATTTCATCTGAGGATATTTCCTTTTTCACCATAGCCCTCTATGGGCTTCCAAATATCACTTTGCGTATTCCACAAGAACTGTCTTAGCGAAAGGCTTCTTGAGGGGAAAGCTGTAATTCTGTGAGATGATTTCACAGAACACAAAGAAGTTTCTCAGAAAGCTTCTTTCTCTTTGCTATCGGAGGATATTTCCTTTGGCCCTATAGTTTTCAAAGGGATCCGAAATATCTGTTCTCAGATTCCACAGAAATAAGGCTAGCAAAGAGATCCGCGAAATACACATCTAACTCTGTGAGATGAATTAACAGAACACTAAGCAGTTTCTCAGAAAGCTTCTTTCCAGATTTCATCGGAGGATATTTCCTTTTTCACCATAGCCCTCTATGGGCTTCCAAATATCACTTTGCCAATTCCAGAAGAACTGTCTTAGCGAAAGGCTTCTTGAGGGGAAAGCTGTAACTCTGTGAGATGATTTCACAGAACACAAAGAAGTTTCTCAGAAAGCTTCTTTCTCTTTGTTTTGGCATGATATTTCCTTTGGCCCTATAGTCTTCAAAGGGTTCTGAAATATCTGTTCTCATATTCCACAGAAATAAGGCTAGCAAAGAAATCCACGAAATACACATGTAACTCTGTGAGATGAATTAACAGAACACTAAGCAGTTTCTCAGAAAGCTTCTTTCCAGATTTCATCGGAGGATATTTCCTTTTTCACCATAGCCCTCTATGGGCTTCCAAATATCACTTTGCCAATTCCACAAGAACTGTCTTAGCGAAAGGGTTCTTGAGGAGAAAGCTGTAACTCTGTGAGATGATTTCACAGAACACAAAGAAGTTTCTCAGAAAGCTTCTTTCTCTTTGTTTTGGCATGATATTTCCTTTGGCCCTGTAGTCTTCAAAGGGTTCCGAAATACTGTTCTCAGATTCCACAGAAATAAGGCTAGCAAAGAGATCCACGAAATACACATGTAACTCTGTGAGATGAATTAAAAGAACACTAAGCAGTTTCTCAGAAAGCTTCTTTCCAGATTTCATCTGAGGATATTTCCTTTTTCACCATAAACCTCTATGGGCTTCCAAATATCACTTTGCCAATTCCACAAGAACTGTCTTAGCGAAAGGGTTCTTGAGGGAAAAGCTGTAACTCTGTGAGATGATTTCACAGAACACAAAGAAGTTTCTCAGAAAGCTTCTTTCTCTTTGTTATGGGAGGATATTTCCTTTGGCCCTATAGTCTTCAAAGGGATCCGAAATATCTGTTCTCAGATTCCACAGAAATAAGGCTAGCAAAGAGATGCACGAAATACAGATGTAACTCTGTGAGATGAATTAACAGAACACTAAGCAGTTTCTCAGAAAGCTTCTTTCCAGATTTCATCTGAGGATATTTCCTTTTTCACCATAGCCCTCTCTGGGTTTCCAAATATCACTTTGCCAATTCCAGAAGAACTGTCTTAGCGAAAGGCTTCTTGAGGGGAAAGCTGTAACTCTGTGAGATGATTTCACAGAACACAAAGAAGTTTCTCAGAAAGCTTCTTTCTCTTTGTTTTGGCATGATATTTCCTTTGGCCCTATAGTCTTCAAAGGGATCCGAAATATCTGTTCTCAGATTCCACAGAAATAAGGCTAGCAAAGAGATCCACGAAATACACATGTAACTCTGTGAGATGAATTAACAGAACACTAAGCAGTTTCTCAGAAAGCTTCTTTCCAGATTTCATCTGAGGATATTTCCTTTTTCATCATAGCCCTCTATGGGCTTCCAAATATCTCTTTGCCATTTCCACGAGAACTCTCTTAGCGAAAGGCTTCTTGAGGGGAAAGCTGTAACTCTGTGAGATGATTTCACAGAACACAAAGAAGTTTCTCAGAAAGCTTCTTTCTCTTTGTTATTGGAGGATATTTCCTTTGCTCCTATAGTCTTCAAAGGGATCCGAAATATCTGTTCTCAGATTTCGCAGAAATAAGGCTAGCAAAGAGATCCACGAAATACACATGTAACTCTGTGAGATGAATTAACAGAACACTAAGCAGTTTCTCAGAAAGCTTCTTTCCAGATTTCATCTGAGGATATTTCCTTTTTCACCATAGCCCACTGTGGGCATCCAATTATCACTTTGCCAATTCCACAAGAACTGTCTCAGCGAAAGGCTTCTTGAGGGGAAAGCTGTAACTCTGTGAGATGATTTCACAGAACACAAAGAAGTTTCTCAGAAAGCTTCTTTCTCTTTGTTTTGGCATGATATTTCCTTTGGCCCTATAGTCTTCAAAGGGTTCCAAAATACTGTTCTCAGATTCCACAGAAATAAGACTAGCAAAGGGATCCACGAAATCCACATGTAGCTCTGTGACATGAATTAACAGAACACTAAGCAGTTTCTAAGAAAGCTTCTTTCCAGATTTCATCGGAGGATATTTCCTTTCTCACCATAGCCCACTATGGGCTTCCAAATATCACTTTGCCTATTCCACAAGAACTGTCTTAGCGAAAGGCTTCTTGAGGGGAAAGCTGTAACTCTGTGAGATGATTTCACAGAACACAAAGAAGTTTCTCAGGAAGCTTCTTTCTCTTTGTTATAGGAGGATATTTCCTTTGGCCCTATTGTCTTCAAAGGGATCCGAAATATCTGTACTCAGATTCCACAGAAATAAGGCTAGCAAAGAGATCCACGAAATACAGATGTAACTCTGTGAGATGAATTAACAGAACACTAAGCAGTTTCTTAGAAAGCTTCTTTCCAGATTTCATCTGAGGATATTTCCTATTTCACCAAAGCCCTCTATGGGCGTCCAAATATCTCTTTGCCATTTCCACGAGAACTCTCTTAGCGAAAGGCTTCTTGAGGGGAAAGCTGTAACTCTGTGAGATGATTTCACAGAACACAAAGAAGTTTCTCAGAAAGCTTCTTTCTCTTTGTTATCGGAGGATATTTCCTTTGGCCGTATAGTCATCAATGGGATCCGAAATATCTGTTCTCAGATTCCACAGAAATAAGGCTAGCAAAGAGATCCACGAAATACACATGTAACTCTGTGAGATGAATTAACAGAACACTAAGCAGTTTCTCAGAAAGCTTCTTTCCAGATTTCATCTGAGGATATTTCCTTTTTCACCATAGCCCTCTAAGGGCTTCCAAATATCACTTTGCCAATTCCACAAGAACTGTCTTAGCGAAAGGCTTCTTGAGGGGAAAGCTGTAACTTTGTGAGATGATTTCAGAGAACACAAAGAAGTTTCTCAGAAAGCTTCTTTCTCTTTGTTATGGGATGATATATCCTTTGGCCCTATAGTCTTCAAAGGGTTCCGAAATACTGTTCTCAGATTTCACAGAAATAAGGCTAGCAAAGAGATCCACGAAATACACATGTAACTCTGTGAGATGAATTAAAAGAACACTAAGCAGTTTCTCAGAAAGCTTCTTTCCAGATTTCATCTGAGGATATTTCCTTTTTCACCATAAACCTCTATGGGCTTCCAAATATCACTTTGCCAATTCCACAAGAACTGTCTTAGCGAAAGGGTTCTTGAGGGAAAAGCTGTAACTCTGTGAGATGATTTCACAGAACACAAAGAAGTTTCTCAGAAAGCTTCTTTCTCTTTGTTTTGGCATGATATTTCCTTTGGCCGTATAGTCTTCAAAGGGTTCCGAATTATCTGTTCTCAGATTCCACAGAAATAAGGCTAGCAAAGAGATCCACGAAATACACATGTAACTCTGTGAGATGAATTAACAGAACACTAAGCAGTTTCTCAGAAAGCTTCTTTGCAGATTTCATCGGAGGATATTTCCTTTTTCACCATAGCCCACTATGGGCTTCCAAATATCACTTTGCCTATTCCACAAGAACTGTCTTAGCGAAAGGCTTCTTGAGGGGAAAGCTGTAACTCTGTGAGATGATTTCACAGAACACAAAGTAGTTTCTCAGAAAGCCTCTTTCTCTTTGTTATTAGAGGATATTTCCTTGGCCCTATTGTCTTCAATGGGATCCGAAATATCTGTACTCAGATTCCACAGAAATAAGGCTAGCAAAGAGATACACGATATACAGATGTAACTCTGTGAGATGAATTAACAGAACACTAAGCAGTTTCTCAGAAAGCTTCTTTCCAGATTTCATCTGAGGATATTTCCTTTTTCACCATAGCCCTCTATGGGCTTCCAAATATCACTTTGCCTATTCCACAAGAACTGTCTTAGCGAAAAGCTTCTTGAGGGGAAAGCTGTAACTCTGTGAGATGATTTCAAAGAACACAAAGAAGTTTCTCAGAAAGCTTCTTTGTCTTTGTTATCGGAGGATATTTCCTTTCGACCTATAGTCTTCAAAGGGATCCGAAATATCTGTTCTAAGATTCCACAGAAATAAGGCTAGCAAAGAGATCCACGAAATACACATGTAACTCTGTGAGATGAATTAACAGAACACTAAGCAGTTTCTCAGAAAGCTTCTTTGCAGATTTCATCAGAGGATAATTCCTTTTTCACCATAGCCCTCTATGGGCTTCCAAATATCACTTTGCCAATTCCACAAGAACTGTCTTAGCGAAAGGCTTCTTGAGGGGAAAGCTGTAACTCTGTGAGATGATTTCACAGAACACAAAGAAGTTTCTCAGAAAGCTTCCTTCTCTTTGTTATCGGAGGATATTTCCTTTGGCCCTATAGTCTTCAATGGGATCCGAAATATCTGTTCTCAGATTCCACAGAAATAAGGCTAGCAAAGAGATCCAGGAAATACACATGTAACTCTGTGAGATGAATTAACAGAACACTAAGCAGTTTCTCAGAAAGCTTCTTTCCAGATTTCATCTGAGGATATTTCCTTTTTCACCATAGCCCTCTAAGGGCTTCCAAATATCACTTTGCCAATTCCACAAGAACTGTCTTAGCGAAAGGCTTCTTGAGGGGAAAGCTGTAACTTTGTGAGATGATTTCAGAGAACACAAAGAAGTTTCTCAGAAAGCTTCTTTCTCTTTGTTTTGGCATGATATTTCCTTTGGCCCTGTAGTCTTCAAACGGTTCCGAAATACTGTTCTCAGATTCCACAGAAATAAGGCTAGCAAAGAGATCCACGAAATACACATGTAACTCTGTGAGATGAATTAACAGAACACTAAGCAGTTTCTCAGAAAGCTTCTTTCCAGATTTCATCTGAGGATATTTCCTTTTTCACCATAGCCCACTATGGGCTTCCAAACATCACTTTGCCTATTCCACAAGAACTGTCTTAGCGAAAGGCTTCTTGAGGGGAAAGCTGTAACTCTGTGAGATGATTTCACAGAAGACAAAGTAGTTTCTCCGAAAGCTTCTTTCTCTTTGTTATAGGAGGATATTTCCTTTGGACCTATTGTCTTCAATGGGATCCGAAATATCTGTACTCAGATTCCACAGAAATAAGGCTAGCAAAGAGATCCATGAAATACAGATGTAACTCTGTGAGATGAATTAACAGAACACTAAGCAGTTTCTCAGAAAGCTTCCTTCCAGATTTCATCTGAGGATATTTCCTTTTTCACCATAGCCCTCTATGGGCTTTTAAATATCACTTTCCCTATTCCACAAGAACTGTCTTAGCGAAAGGCTTCTTGAGGGAAAAGCTGTAACTCTGTGTGATGATTTCACAGAACACAAAGAAGTTTCTCAGAAAGCTTCCTTCTCTTTGTTATCGGAGGATATTTCCTTTAGCTCTATAGTCTTCAAAGGGTTCCGAAATATCTGTTCTCATATTCCACAGAAATAAGGCTAGCAAAGAGATCCACGAAATACAGATGGAACTCTGTGAAACGAATTAACAGAACACTAAACAGTTTCTCAGAAAGCTTCTTTCCAGATTTCATCTGAGGATATTTCCTTTTTCACCATAGCCCTCTAAGGGCTTCCAAATATCACTTTGCCAATTCCAGAAGAACTGTCTAAGCGAAAGGCTTCTTGAGGGGAAAGCTGTAACTCTGTGAGATGATTTCACAGAAAACAAAGAAGTTTCTCAGAAAGCTTCTTTCTCTTTGTTTTGGCATGATATTTCCTTTGGCCCTATCGTCTTCAAAGGGTTCCTAAATATCTGTTCTCAGAATCTACAGAAATAAGGCTAGCAAAGAGATCCACGAAATACACATGTAACTCTCTGAGATGAATTAACAGAACACTAAGCAGTTTCTCAGAAAGCTTCTTTGCAGATTTCATCGGAGGATATTTCCTTTTTCACCATAGCCCTCTATGGGGCTCGAAATATCACTTTGCCAATTCCACAAGAACTGTCTTAGCGAAAGGCTTCTTGAGGGGAAAGCTGTGACTCTGTGAGATGATTTCACAGAACACAACGATGTTTCTCAGAAAGCTTCTTTCTCTTTGTTTTGGCATGATATTTCCTTTGGCTCTATAGTCCTCAAAGGGTTCCGAAATATCTGTTCTCAGATTCCACAGATATAAGGCTAGCAAAGGGATCCACGAAATCCACATGTAGCTCTGTGACATGAATTAACAGAACACTAAGCAGTTTCTCAGAAGGCTTCTTTCCAGATTTCATCTGAGGATATTTCCTTTTTCACCATAGCCCTCTATGGGCTTCCAAATATCACTTTGCCTATTCCACAAGAACTGTCTTAGCGAAAGGCTTCTGGAGGGGAAAGCTGTAACTCTGTGAGATGATTTCACAGAACACAAAGAAGTTTCTCAGAAAGCTTCTTTCTCTTTGTTTTGGCATGATATTTCCTTTGGCCCTATAGTCTTCAAAGGGATCCGAAATATCTGTTCTCAGATTCCACAGAAATAAGGCTAGCAAAGAGATCCACGAAATACACATGTAACTCTGTGAGATGAATTAACAGAACACTAAGCAGTTTCTCAGAAAGCTTCTTTCCAGATTTCATCTGAGGATATTTCCTTTTTCATCATAGCCCTCTATGGGCTTCCAAATATCTCTTTGCCATTTCCACGAGAACTCTCTTAGCGAAAGGCTTCTTGAGGGGAAAGCTGTAACTCTGTGAGATGATTTCACAGAACACAAAGAAGTTTCTCAGAAAGCTTCTTTCTCTTTGTTATTGGAGGATATTTCCTTTGCTCCTATAGTCTTCAAAGGGATCCGAAATATCTGTTCTCACATTTCGCAGAAATAAGGCTAGCAAAGAGATCCACGAAATACACATGTAACTCTGTGAGATGAATTAACAGAACACTAAGCAGTTTCTCAGAAAGCTTCTTTCCAGATTTCATCTGAGGATATTTCCTTTTTCACCATAGCCCACTGTGGGCATCCAATTATCACTTTGCCAATTCCACAAGAACTGTCTCAGCGAAAGGCTTCTTGAGGGGAAAGCTGTAACTCTGTGAGATGATTTCACAGAACACAAAGAAGTTTCTCAGAAAGCTTCTTTCTCTTTGTTTTGGCATGATATTTCCTTTGGCCCTATAGTCTTCAAAGGGTTCAAAAATACTGTTCTCAGATTCCACAGAAATAATACTAGCAAAGGGATCCACGAAATCCACATGTAGCTCTGTGACATGAATTAACAGAACACTAAGCAGTTTCTAAGAAAGCTTCTTTCCAGATTTCATCGGAGGATATTTCCTTTCTCACCATAGCCCACTATGGGCTTCCAAATATCACTTTGCCTATTCCACAAGAACTGTCTTAGCGAAAGGCTTCTTGAGGGGAAAGCTGTAACTCTGTGAGATGATTTCACAGAACACAAAGAAGTTTCTCAGGAAGCTTCTTTCTCTTTGTTATAGGAGGATATTTCCTTTGGCCCTATTGTCTTCAAAGGGATCCGAAATATCTGTACTCAGATTCCACAGAAATAAGGCTAGCAAAGAGATCCACGAAATACAGATGTAACTCTGTGAGATGAATTAACAGAACACTAAGCAGTTTCTCAGAAAGCTTCTTTCCAGATTTCATCTGAGGATATTTCCTATTTCACCAAAGCCCTCTATGGGCGTCCAAATATCTCTTTGCCATTTCCACGAGAACTCTCTTAGCGAAAGGCTTCTTGAGGGGAAAGCTGTAACTCTGTGAGATGATTTCACAGAACACAAAGAAGTTTCTCAGAAAGCTTCTTTCTCTTTGTTATCGGAGGATATTTCCTTTGGCCGTATAGTCATCAATGGGATCCGAAATATCTGTTCTCAGATTCCACAGAAATAAGGCTAGCAAAGAGATCCACGAAATACACATGTAACTCTGTGAGATGAATTAACAGAACACTAAGCAGTTTCTCAGAAAGCTTCTTTCCAGATTTCATCTGAGGATATTTCCTTTTTCACCATAGCCCTCTAAGGGCTTCCAAATATCACTTTGCCAATTCCACAAGAACTGTCTTAGCGAAAGGGTTCTTGAGGGGAAAGCTGTAACTTTGTGAGATGATTTCAGAGAACACAAAGAAGTTTCTCAGAAAGCTTCTTTCTCTTTGTTATGGGAGGATATATCCTTTGGCCCTATAGTCTTCAAAGGGTTCCGAAATACTGTTCTCAGATTTCACAGAAATAAGGCTAGCAAAGAGATCCACGAAATACACATGTAACTCTGTGAGATGAATTAAAAGAACACTAAGCAGTTTCTCAGAAAGCTTCTTTCCAGATTTCATCTGAGGATATTTCCTTTTTCACCATAAACCTCTATGGGCTTCCAAATATCACTTTGCCAATTCCACAAGAACTGTCTTAGCGAAAGGGTTCTTGAGGGAAAAGCTGTAACTCTGTGAGATGATTTCACAGAACACAAAGAAGTTTCTCAGAAAGCTTCTTTCTCTTTGTTATGGGAGGATATATCCTTTGGCCCTATAGTCTTCAAAGGGATCCGAAATATCTGTTCTCAGATTCCACAGAAATAAGGCTAGCAAAGAGATGCACGAAATACAGATGTAACTCTGTGAGATGAATTAACAGAACACTAAGCAGTTTCTCAGAAAGCTTCTTTCCAGATTTCATCTGAGGATATTTCCTTTTTCACCATAGCCCTCTCTGGGTTTCCAAATATCACTTTGCCAATTCCAGAAGAACTGTCTTAGCGAAAGGCTTCTTGAGGGGAAAGCTGTAACTCTGTGAGATGATTTCACAGAACACAAAGAAGTTTCTCAGAAAGCTTCTTTCTCTTTGTTTTGGCATGATATTTCCTTTGGCCCTATAGTCTTCAAAGGGTTCCGAAATATCTGTTCTCAGATTCCAAAGAAATAAGGCTAGCAAAGAGATCCACGAAATACACATGTAACTCTGTGAGATGAATTAACAGAACACTAAGCAGTTTCTCAGAAAGCTTCTTTCCAGATTTCATCTGAGGATATTTCCTTTTTCATCGTAGCCCTCTATGGGCTTCCAAATATCACTTTGCCAATTCCACAAGAACTGTCTTAGCGAAAGGGTTCTTGAGGGAAAAGCTGCAACTCTGTGTGATGATTTCACAGAACACAAAGAAGTTTCTCAGAAAGCTTCTTTCTCTTTGTTATGGGAGGATATTTCCTTTGGCCCTATAGTCTTCAAAGGGATCCGAAATATCTGTTCTCAGATTCCACAGAAATAAGGCTAGCAAAGAGATGCACGAAATACAGATGGAACTCTGTGAGACGAATTAACAGAACACTAAGCAGTTTCTCGGAAAGCTTCTTTCCAGATTTCATCTGAGGATATTTCCTTTTTCACCATAGCCCTCTATGGGCTTCCAAATATCACTTTGCCAATTCCAGAAGAACTGTCTTAGCGAAAGGCTTCTTGAGGGGAAAGCTGTAACTCTGTGAGATGATTTCACAGAACACAAAGAAGTTTCTCAGAAAGCTTCTTTCTCTTTGTTTTGGCATGATATTTCCTTTGGCCGTATAGTCTTCAAAGGGTTCCAAATTATCTGTTCTCAGATTCCACAGAAATAAGGCTAGCAAAGAGATCCACGAAATACACATGTAACTCTGTGAGATGAATTAACAGAACACTAAGCAGTTTCTCAGAAAGCTTCTTTCCAGATTTCATCTGAGGATATTTCCTTTTTCACCATAGCCCACTGTGGGCATCCAATTATCACTTTGCCAATTCCACAAGAACTGTCTCAGCGAAAGGCTTCTTGAGGGGAAAGCTGTAACTCTGTGAGATGATTTCACAGAACACAAAGAAGTTTCTCAGAAAGCTTCTTTCTCTTTGTTTTGGCATGATATTTCCTTTGGCCCTATAGTCTTCAAAGGGTTCCAAAATACTGTTCTCAGATTCCACAGAAATAATACTAGCAAAGGGATCCACGAAATCCACATGTAGCTCTGTGACATGAATTAACAGAACACTAAGCAGTTTCTAAGAAAGCTTCTTTCCAGATTTCATCGGAGGATATTTCCTTTCTCACCATAGCCCACTATGGGCTTCCAAATATCACTTTGCCTATTCCACAAGAACTGTCTTAGCGAAAGGCTTCTTGAGGGGAAAGCTGTAACTCTGTGAGATGATTTCACAGAACACAAAAAGTTTCTCAGGAAGCTTCTTTCTCTTTGTTATAGGAGGATATTTCCTTTGGCCCTATTTTCTTCAAAGGGATCCGAAATATCTGTACTCAGATTCCACAGAAATAAGGCTAGCAAAGAGATCCACGAAATACAGATGTAACTCTGTGAGATGAATTAACAGAACACTAAGCAGTTTCTCAGAAAGCTTCTTTCCAGATTTCATCTGAGGATATTTCCTATTTCACCAAAGCCCTCTATGGGCGTCCAAATATCTCTTTGCCATTTCCACGAGAACTCTCTTAGCGAAAGGCTTCTTGAGGGGAAAGCTGTAACTCTGTGAGATGATTTCACAGAACACAAAGAAGTTTCTCAGAAAGCTTCTTTCTCTTTGTTATCGGAGGATATTTCCTTTGGCCGTATAGTCATCAATGGGATCCGAAATATCTGTTCTCAGATTCCACAGAAATAAGGCTAGCAAAGAGATCCACGAAATACACATGTAACTCTGTGAGATGAATTAACAGAACACTAAGCAGTTTCTCAGAAAGCTTCTTTCCAGATTTCATCTGAGGATATTTCCTTTTTCACCATAGCCCTCTAAGGGCTTCCAAATATCACTTTGCCAATTCCACAAGAACTGTCTTAGCGAAAGGGTTCTTGAGGGGAAAGCTGTAACTTTGTGAGATGATTTCAGAGAACACAAAGAAGTTTCTCAGAAAGCTTCTTTCTCTTTGTTATGGGAGGATATATCCTTTGGCCCTATAGTCTTCAAAGGGTTCCGAAATACTGTTCTCAGATTTCACAGAAATAAGGCTAGCAAAGAGATCCACGAAATACACATGTAACTCTGTGAGATGAATTAAAAGAACACTAAGCAGTTTCTCAGAAAGCTTCTTTCCAGATTTCATCTGAGGATATTTCCTTTTTCACCATAAACCTCTATGGGCTTCCAAATATCACTTTGCCAATTCCACAAGAACTGTCTTAGCGAAAGGGTTCTTGAGGGAAAAGCTGTAACTCTGTGAGATGATTTCACAGAACACAAAGAAGTTTCTCAGAAAGCTTCTTTCTCTTTGTTATGGGAGGATATATCCTTTGGCCCTATAGTCTTCAAAGGGATCCGAAATATCTGTTCTCAGATTCCACAGAAATAAGGCTAGCAAAGAGATGCACGAAATACAGATGTAACTCTGTGAGATGAATTAACAGAACACTAAGCAGTTTCTCAGAAAGCTTCTTTCCAGATTTCATCTGAGGATATTTCCTTTTTCACCATAGCCCTCTCTGGGTTTCCAAATATCACTTTGCCAATTCCAGAAGAACTGTCTTAGCGAAAGGCTTCTTGAGGGGAAAGCTGTAACTCTGTGAGATGATTTCACAGAACACAAAGAAGTTTCTCAGAAAGCTTCTTTCTCTTTGTTTTGGCATGATATTTCCTTTGGCCCTATAGTCTTCAAAGGGTTCCGAAATATCTGTTCTCAGATTCCAAAGAAATAAGGCTAGCAAAGAGATCCACGAAATACACATGTAACTCTGTGAGATGAATTAACAGAACACTAAGCAGTTTCTCAGAAAGCTTCTTTCCAGATTTCATCTGAGGATATTTCCTTTTTCATCGTAGCCCTCTATGGGCTTCCAAATATCACTTTGCCAATTCCACAAGAACTGTCTTAGCGAAAGGGTTCTTGAGGGAAAAGCTGCAACTCTGTGTGATGATTTCACAGAACACAAAGAAGTTTCTCAGAAAGCTTCTTTCTCTTTGTTATGGGAGGATATTTCCTTTGGCCCTATAGTCTTCAAAGGGATCCGAAATATCTGTTCTCAGATTCCACAGAAATAAGGCTAGCAAAGAGATGCACGAAATACAGATGGAACTCTGTGAGACGAATTAACAGAACACTAAGCAGTTTCTCGGAAAGCTTCTTTCCAGATTTCATCTGAGGATATTTCCTTTTTCACCATAGCCCTCTATGGGCTTCCAAATATCACTTTGCCAATTCCAGAAGAACTGTCTTAGCGAAAGGCTTCTTGAGGGGAAAGCTGTAACTCTGTGAGATGATTTCACAGAACACAAAGAAGTTTCTCAGAAAGCTTCTTTCTCTTTGTTTTGGCATGATATTTCCTTTGGCCGTATAGTCTTCAAAGGGTTCCAAATTATCTGTTCTCAGAATCCACAGAAATAAGGCTAGCAAAGAGATCCACGAAATACACATGTAACTCTGTGAGATGAATTAACAGAACACTAAGCAGTTTCTCAGAAAGCTTCTTTGCAGATTTCATCGGAGGATATTTCCTTTTTCACCATAGCCCACTATGGGCTTCCAAATATCACTTTTCCTATTCCACAAGAACTGTCTTAGCGAAAGGCTTCTTGAGGGGAAAGCTGTAACTCTGTGAGATGATTTCACAGAACACTAAGTAGTTTCTCAGAAAGCCTCTTTCTCTTTGTTATTAGAGGATATTTCCTTGGCCCTATTGTCTTCAATGGGATCCGAAATATCTGTACTCAGATTCCACAGAAATAAGGCTAGCAAAGAGATCCACGATATACAGATGTAACTCTGTGAGATGAATTAACAGAACACTAAGCAGTTTCTCAGAAAGCTTCTTTCCAGATTTCATCTGAGGATATTTCCTTTTTCACCATAGCCCTCTATGGGCTTCCAAATATCACTTTGCCTATTCCACAAGAACTGTCTTAGCGAAAAGCTTCTTGAGGGGAAAGCTGTAACTCTGTGAGATGATTTCAAAGAACACAAAGAAGTTTCTCAGAAAGCTTCTTTGTCTTTGTTATCGGAGGATATTTCCTTTCGCCCTATAGTCTTCAAAGGGATCCGAAATATCTGTTCTAAGATTCCACAGAAATAAGGCTAGCAAAGAGATCCACGAAATACACATGTAACTCTGTGAGATGAATTAACAGAACACTAAGCAGTTTCTCAGAAAGCTTCTTTGCAGATTTCATCAGAGGATAATTCCTTTTTCACCATAGCCCTATATGGGCTTCCAAATATCACTTTGCCAATTCCACAAGAACTGTCTTAGCGAAAGGCTTCTTGAGGGGAAAGCTGTAACTCTGTGAGATGATTTCACAGAACACAAAGAAGTTTCTCAGAAAGCTTCCTTCTCTTTGTTATCGGAGGATATTTCCTTTGGCCCTATAGTCTTCAATGGGATCCGAAATATCTGTTCTCAGATTCCACAGAAATAAGGCTAGCAAAGAGATCCACGAAATACACATGTAACTCTGTGAGATGAATTAACAGAACACTAAGCAGTTTCTCAGAAAGCTTCTTTCCAGATTTCATCTGAGGATATTTCCTTTTTCACCATAGCCCTCTAAGGGCTTCCAAATATCACTTTGCCAATTCCACAAGAACTGTCTTAGCGAAAGGCTTCTTGAGGGGAAAGCTGTAACTTTGTGAGATGATTTCAGAGAACACAAAGAAGTTTCTCAGAAAGCTTCTTTCTCTTTGTTTTGGCATGATATTTCCTTTGGCCCTGTAGTCTTCAAACGGTTCCGAAATACTGTTCTCAGATTCCACAGAAATAAGGCTAGCAAAGAGATCCACGAAATACACATGTAACTCTGTGAGATGAATTAACAGAACACTAAGCAGTTTCTCAGAAAGCTTCTTTCCAGATTTCATCTGAGGATATTTCCTTTTTCACCATAGCCCACTATGGGCTTCCAAACATGACTTTGCCTATTCCACAAGAACTGTCTTAGCGAAAGGCTTCTTGAGGGGAAAGCTGTAACTCTGTGAGATGATTTCACAGAAGACAAAGTAGTTTCTCCGAAAGCTTCTTTCTCTTTGTTATTGGAGGATATTTCCTTTGGACCTATTGTCTTCAATGGGATCCGAAATATCTGTACTCAGATTCCACAGAAATAAGGCTAGCAAAGAGATCCACGAAATACAGATGTAACTCTGTGAGATGAATTAACAGAACACTAAGCAGTTTCTCAGAAAGCTTCCTTCCAGATTTCATCTGAGGATATTTCCTTTTTCACCATAGCCCTCTATGGGCTTTTAAATATCACTTTCCCTATTCCACAAGAACTGTCTTAGCGAAAGGCTTCTTGAGGGAAAAGCTGTAACTCTGTGTGATGATTTCACAGAACACAAAGAAGTTTCTCAGAAAGCTTCCTTCTCTTTGTTATCGGAGGATATTTCCTTTAGCCCTATAGTCTTGAAAGGGTTCCGAAATATCTGTTCTCATATTCCACAGAAATAAGGCTAGCAAAGAGATCCACGAAATACAGATGGAACTCTGTGAAACGAATTAACAGAACACTAAACAGTTTCTCAGAAAGCTTCTTTCCAGATTTCATCTGAGGATATTTCCTTTTTCACCATAGCCCTCTAAGGGCTTCCAAATATCACTTTGCCAATTCCAGAAGAACTGTCTAAGCGAAAGGCTTCTTGAGGGGAAAGCTGTAACTCTGTGAGATGATTTCACAGAAAACAAAGAAGTTTCTCAGAAAGCTTCTTTCTCTTTGTTTTGGCATGATATTTCCTTTGGCCCTATCGTCTTCAAAGGGTTCCTAAATATCTGTTCTCAGAATCTACAGAAATAAGGCTAGCAAAGAGATCCACGAAATACACATGTAACTCTCTGAGATGAATTAACAGAACAATAAGCAGTTTCTCAGAAAGCTTCTTTGCAGATTTCATTGGAGGATATTTCCTTTTTCACCATAGCCCTCTATGGGGCTCGAAATATCACTTTGCCAATTCCACAAGAACTGTCTTAGCGAAAGGCTTCTTCAGGGGAAAGCTGTGACTCTGTGAGATGATTTCACAGAACACAACGATGTTTCTCAGAAAGCTTCTTTCTCTTTGTTTTGGCATGATATTTCCTTTGGCTCTATAGTCCTCAAAGGGTTCCGAAATATCTGTTCTCAGATTCCACAGAAATAAGGCTAGCAAAGGGATCCACGAAATCCACATGTAGCTCTGTGACATGAATTAACAGAACACTAAGCAGTTTCTCAGAAGGCTTCTTTCCAGATTTCATCTGAGGATATTTCCTTTTTCACCATAGCCCTCTATGGGCTTCCAAATATCACTTTGCCTATTCCACAAGAACTGTCTTAGCGAAAGGCTTCTGGAGGGGAAAGCTGTAACTCTGTGAGATGATTTCACAGAGCACAAAGAAGTTTCTCAGAAAGCTTCTTTCTCTTTGTTATAGGAGGATATTTCCTTTGGCCCTATAGTCTTCAAAGGGATCCGAAATAGCTGTTCTCAGATTCCACAGAAATAAGGCTAGCAAAGAGATACACGAAACACAGATGTAACTCTGTGAGATGAATTAACAGAACACTAAGCAGTTTCTCAGAAAGCTTCTTTCCAGATTTCATCTGAGGATATTTCCTTTTTCATCATAGCCCTCTATGGGCTGCCAAATATCACTTTGCCAATTCCACAAGAACTGTCTTAGCGAAAGGCTTCTTGAGGGGAAAGCTGTAACTCTGTGAGATAATTTCACAGAACACAAAGAAGTTTCTCAGAAAGCTTCTTTCTCTTTGTTATTGGAGGATATTTCCTTTGCTCCTATAGTCTTCAAAGGGATCCGAAATATCTGTTCTCAGATTTCGCAGAAATAAGGCTAGCAAAGAGATCCACGAAATACACATGTAACTCTGTGAGATGAATTAACAGAACACTAAGCAGTTTCTCAGAAAGCTTCTTTCCAGATTTCATCTGAGGATATTTCCTTTTTCACCATAGCCCACTGTGGGCTTCCAATTATTACTTTACCAATTCCACAAGAACTGTCTCAGCGAAAGGCTTCTTGAGGGGAAAGCTGTAACTCTGTGAGATGATTTCACAGAGCACAAAGAAGTTTCTCAGAAAGCTTCTTTCTCTTTGTTTTGGCATGATATTTCCTTTGGCCCTATAGTCTTCAAAGGGTTCCGAAATACTGTTCTCAGATTCCACAGAAATAAGGCTAGCAAAGAGATCCACGAAATACACATGTAACTCTGTGAGATGAATTAACAGAACACTAAGCAGTTTCTCAGAAAGCTTCTTTCCAGATTTCATCTGAGGATATTTCCTTTTTCACCATAGCCCTCTATGGGCTTCCAAATATCACTTTGCCTATTCCACAAGAACTGTCTTAGCGAAAGGCTTCTTGAGGGGAAAGCTGTAACTCTGTGAGATGATTTCACAGAACACAAAGAAGTTTCTCAGAAAGCTTCTTTCTCTTTGTTATCGGAGGATATTTCCTTTGGCCGTATAGTCATCAATGGGATCCGAAATATCTGTTCTCAGATTCCACAGAAATAAGGCTAGCAAAGAGATCCACGAAATACACATGTAACTCTGTGAGATGAATTAACAGAACTCTAAGCAGTTTCTCAGAAAGCTTCTTTCCAGATTTCATCTGAGGATATTTCCTTTTTCACCATAGCCCTCTAAGGGCTTCCAAATATCACTTTGCCAATTCCACAAGAACTGTCTTAGCGAAAGGCTTCTTGAGGGGAAAGCTGTAACTTTGTGAGATGATTTCAGAGAACACAAAGAAGTTTCTCAGAAAGCTTCTTTCTCTTTGTTTTGGCATGATATTTCCATTGGCCCTATAGTCTTCAAAGGGTTCCGAAATACTGTTCTCAGATTCCACAGAAATAAGGTTAGCAAAGAGATCCACGAAATACACATGTAATTCTGTGAGATGAATTAAAAGAACACTAAGCAGTTTCTCAGAAAGCTTCTTTCCAGATTTCATCTGAGGATATTTCCTTTTTCACAATAAACCTCTAAGGGCTTCCAAATATCACTTTGCCAATTCCACAAGAACTGTCTTAGCGAAAGGGTTCTTGAGGGAAAAGCTGTAACTCTGTGAGATGATTTCACAGAACACAAAGAAGTTTCTCAGAAAGCTTCTTTCTCTTTGTTATGGGAGGATATTTCCTTTGGCCCTATAGTCTTCAAAGGGATCCGAAATATCTGTTCTCAGATTCCACAGAAATAAGGCTAGCAAAGAGATGCACGAAATACAGATGTAACTCTGTGAGATGAATTAACAGAACACTAATCAGTTTCTCAGAAAACTTCTTTCCAGATTTCATCTGAGGATATTTCCTTTTTCACCATAGCCCTCTCTGGGCTTCCAAATATCACTTTGCCAATTCCAGAAGAACTGTCTTAGCGAAAGGCTTCTTGAGGGGAAAGCTGTAACTCTGTGAGATGATTTCACAGAGCACAAAGAAGTTTCTCAGAAAGCTTCTTTCTCTTTGTTATAGGAGGATATTTCCTTTGGCCCTATAGTCTTCAAAGGGATCCGAAATAGGTGTTCTCAGATTCCACAGAAATAAGGCTAGCAAAGAGATACACGAAACACAGATGTAATTCTGTGAGACGAATTAACAGAACACTAAGCAGTTTCTCAGAGAGCTTCATTCCAGATTTCATCTGAGGATATTTCCTTTTTTATCATAGCCCTCTATGGGCTTCCAAATATCACTTTGCCAATTCCACAAGAACTGTCTTAGCGAAAGGCTTCTTGAGGGGAAAGCTGTAACTCTGTGAGATGATTTCACAGAACACAAAGAAGTTTCTCAGAAAGCTTCTTTCTCTTTGTTATCGGAGGATATTTCCTTTGGCCCTATAGTCATCAATGGGATCCGAAATATCTGTTCTCAGATTCCACAGAAATAAGGCTAGCAAAGAGATCCACGAAAAACACATGTAACTCTGTGAGATGATTTAACAGAACACTAAGCAGTTTCTCAGAAAGCTTCTTTCCAGCTTTCATCTGAGGATGTTTCCTTTTTCACCGTAGCCCTCTATGGGCTTCCAAATATCACTTTGCCAATTCCACAAGAACTGTCTCAGCGAAAGGTTTCTTGAGGGGAAAGCTGTAACTCTGTGAGATGATTTCACAGAACACAAAGAAGTTTCTCAGAAAGCTTCTTTCTCTTTGTTTTGGCATGATATTTCCTTTGGCCCTATAGTCTTCAAAGGGTTCCGAAATACTGTTCTCAGATTCCACAGAAATAAGGCTAGCAAAGAGATCCACGAAATACACATGTAACTCTGTGAGATGAATTAACAGAACACTAAGCAGTTTCTCAGAAAGCTTCTTTCCAGATTTCATCGGAGGATATTTCCTGTTTCACCATAGCCCACATGGGCTTCCCAATATCACTTTGCCTATTCCACAAGAACTGTCTTAGCGAAAGGCTTCTTGAGGGGAAAGCTGTAACTCTGTGAGATGATTTCACAGAACACGAAGAAGTTTCTCAGAAAGCTTCTTTCTCTTTGTTATAGGAGGATATTTCCTTTGGCCCTATTGTCTTCAAAGGGATCCGAAATATCTGTACTCAGATTCCACAGAAATAAGGCTAGCAAAGAGATCCACGAAATACAGATGTAACTCTGTGAGATGAATTAACGGAACACTAAGCAGTTTCTCAGAAAGCTTCTTTCCAGATTTCATCTGAGGATATTTCCTTTTTCACCAAAGCCCTCTATGGGCTTCCAAATATCTCTTTGCCATTTCCACGAGAACTCTCTTAGCGAAAGGCTTCTTGAGGGGAAAGCTGTAACTCTGTGAGATGATTTCACAGAACACAAAGAAGTTTCTCAGAAAGCTTCTTTCTCTTTGTTTTGGCATGATATTTCCTTTGGCCGTATAGTCTTCAAAGGGTTCCGAAATATCTGTTCTCAGATTCCACAGAAATAAGGCTAGCAAAGAGATCCACGAAATACACATGTAACTCTGTGAGATGAATTAACAGAACACTAAGCAGTTTCTCAGAAAGCTTCTTTCCAGATTTCATCGGAGGATATTTCCTTTTTCACCATAGCCCACTATGGGCTTCCAAATATCACTTTGCCTATTCCACAAGAACTGTCTTAGCGAAAGGCTTCTTTAGGGGAAAGCTGTAACTCTGTGAGATGATTTCACAGAACACAAAGTAGTTTCTCAGAAAGCCTCTTTCTCTTTGTTATTAGAGGATATTTCCTTGGCCCTATTGTCTTCAATGGGATCCGAAATATCTGTACTCAGATTCCACAGAAATAAGGCTAGCAAAGAGATCCACGAAATACAGATGTAACTCTGTGAGATGAATTAACAGAACACTAAGCAGTTTCTCAGAAAGCTTCTTTCCAGATTTCATCTGAGGATATTTCCTTTTTCACCATAGCCCTCTATGGGCTTCCAAATATCACTTTGCCTATTCCACAAGAACTGTCTTAGCGAAAAGCTTCTTGAGGGGAAAGCTGTAACTCTGTGAGATGATTTCAAAGAACACAAAGAAGTTTCTCAGAAAGCTTCTTTGTCTTTGTTATCGGAGGATATTTCCTTTCGCCCTATAGTCTTCAAAGGGATCCGAAATATCTGTTCTAAGATTCCACAGAAATAAGGCTAGCAAAGAGATCCACGAAATACACATGTAACTCTGTGAGATGAATTAACAGAACACTAAGCAGTTTCTCAGAAAGCTTCTTTGCAGATTTCATCAGAGGATAATTCCTTTTTCACCATAGCCCTATATGGGCTTCCAAATATCACTTTGCCAATTCCACAAGAATTGTCTTAGCGAAAGCTTTCTTGAGGGGAAAGCTGTAACTCTGTGAGATGATTTCACAGAACACAAAGAAGTTTCTCAGAAAGCTTCCTTCTCTTTGTTATCGGAGGATATTTCCTTTGGCCCTATAGTCTTCAATGGGATCCGAAATATCTGTTCTCAGATTCCACAGAAATAAGGCTAGCAAAGAGATCCACGAAATACACATGTAACTCTGTGAGATGAATTAACAGAACACTAAGCAGTTTCTCAGAAAGCTTCTTTCCAGATTTCATCTGAGGATATTTCCTTTTTCACCATAGCCCTCTAAGGGCTTCCAAATATCACTTTGCCAATTCCACAAGAACTGTCTTAGCGAAAGGCTTCTTGAGGGGAAAGCTGTAACTTTGTGAGATGATTTCAGAGAACACAAAGAAGTTTCTCAGAAAGCTTCTTTCTCTTTGTTATAGGAGGATATTTCCTTTGGACCTATTGTCTTCAATGGGATCCGAAATATCTGTACTCAGATTCCACAGAAATAAGGCTAGCAAAGAGATCCACGAAATACACATGTAACTCTGTGAGATGAATTAACAGAACACTAAGCAGTTTCTCAGAAAGCATCCTTCCAGATTTCATCTGAGGATATTTCCTTTTTCACCATAGCCCTCTATGGGCTTTTAAATATCACTTTCCCTATTCCACAAGAACTGTCTTAGCGAAAGGCTTCTTGAGGGAAAAGCTGTAACTCTGTGTGATGACTTCACAGAACACAAAGAAGTTTCTCAGAAAGCTTCCTTCTCTTTGTTATCGGAGGATATTTCCTTTAGCCCTATAGTCTTCAAAGGGTTCCGAAATATCTGTTCTCAGATTCCACAGAAATAAGGCTAGCAAAGAGATCCACGAAATACAGATGGAACTCTGTGAAACGAATTAACAGAACACTAAGCAGTTTCTCAGAAAGCTTCTTTCCAGATTTCATCTGAGGATATTTCCTTTTTCACCATAGCCCTCTAAGGGCTTCCAAATATCACTTTGCCAATTCCAGAAGAACTGTCTAAGCGAAAGGCTTCTTGAGGGGAAAGCTGTAACTCTGTGAGATGATTTCACAGAAAACAAAGAAGTTTCTCAGAAAGCTTCTTTCTCTTTGTTTTGGCATGATATTTCCTTTGTCCCTATCGTCTTCAAAGGGTTCCTAAATATCTGTTCTCAGAATCTACAGAAATAAGGCTAGCAAAGAGATCCACGAAATACACATGTAACTCTCTGAGATGAATTAACAGAACACTAAGCAGTTTCTCAGAAAGCTTCTTTGCAGATTTCATCGGAGGATATTTCCTTTTTCACCATAGCCCTCTATGGGGCTCGAAATATCACTTTGCCAATTCCACAAGAACTGTCTTAGCGAAAGGCTTCTTGAGGGGAAAGCTCTGACTCTGTGAGATGATTTCACAGAACACAACGATGTTTCTCAGAAAGCTTCTTTCTCTTTGTTTTGGCATGATATTTCCTTTGGCTCTATAGTCTTCAAAGGGTTCCGAAATATCTGTTCTCAGATTCCACAGAAATAAGGCTAGCAAAGGGATCCACGAAATCCACATGTAGCTCTGTGACATGAATTAACAGAACACTAAGCAGTTTCTCAGAAGGCTTCTTTCCAGATTTCATCTGAGGATATTTCCTTTTTCACCATAGCCCTCTATGGGCTTCCAAATATCACTTTGCCTATTCCACAAGAACTGTCTTAGCAAAAGGCTTCTGGAGGGGAAAGCTGTAACTCTGTGAGATGATTTCACAGAGCACAAAGAAGTTTCTCAGAAAGCTTCTTTCTCTTTGTTATAGGAGGATATTTCCTTTGGCCCTATAGTCTTCAAAGGGATCCGAAATAGCTGTTCTCAGATTCCACAGAAATAAGGCTAGCAAAGAGATACACGAAACACAGATGTAACTCTGTGAGATGAATTAACAGAACACTAAGCAGTTTCTCAGAAAGCTTCTTTCCAGATTTCATCTGAGGATATTTCCTTTTTCATCATAGCCCTCTATGGGCTGCCAAATATCACTTTGCCAATTCCACAAGAACTGTCTTAGCGAAAGGCTTCTTGAGGGGAAAGCTGTAACTCTGTGAGATGATTTCACAGAACACAAAGAAGTTTCTCAGAAAGCTTCTTTCTCTTTGTTATTGGAGGATATTTCCTTTGCTCCTATAGTCTTCAAAGGGATCCGAAATATCTGTTCTCAGATTTCGCAGAAATAAGGCTAGCAAAGAGATCCACGAAAAACACATGTAACTCTGTGAGATGAATTAACAGAACACTAAGCAGTTTCTCAGAAAGCTTCTTTCCAGATTTCATCTGAGGATATTTCCTTTTTCACCATAGCCCACTGTGGGCTTCCAATTATCACTTTACCAATTCCACAAGAACTGTCTCAGCGAAAGGCTTCTTGAGGGGAAAGCTGTAACTCTGTGAGATGATTTCACAGAGCACAAAGAAGTTTCTCAGAAAGCTTCTTTCTCTTTGTTTTGGCATGATATTTCCTTTGGCCCTATAGTCTTCAAAGGGTTCCGAAATACTGTTCTCAGATTCCACAGAAATAAGGCTAGCAAAGAGATCCACGAAATACACATGTAACTCTGTGAGATGAATTAACAGAACACTAAGCAGTTTCTCAGAAAGCTTCTTTCCAGATTTCATCTGAGGATATTTCCTTTTTCACCATAGCCCTCTATGGGCTTCCAAATATCACTTTGCCTATTCCACAAGAACTGTCTTAGCGAAAGGCTTCTTGAGGGGAAAGCTGTAACTCTGTGAGATGATTTCACAGAACACAAAGAAGTTTCTCAGAAAGCTTCTTTCTCTTTGTTATCGGAGGATATTTCCTTTGGCCGTATAGTCATCAATGGGATCCGAAATATCTGTTCTCAGATTCCACAGAAATAAGGCTAGCAAAGAGATCCACGAAATACACATGTAACTCTGTGAGATGAATTAACAGAACACTAAGCAGTTTCTCAGAAAGCTTCTTTCCAGATTTCATCTGAGGATATTTCCTTTTTCACCATAGCCCTCTAAGGGCTTCCAAATATCACTTTGCCAATTCCACAAGAACTGTCTTAGCGAAAGGCTTCTTGAGGGGAAAGCTGTAACTTTGTGAGATGATTTCAGAGAACACAAAGAAGTTTTTCAGAAAGCTTCTTTCTCTTTGTTTTGGCATGATATTTCCTTTGTCCCTATTGTCTTCAATGGGATCCGAAATATCTGTACTCAGATTCCACAGAAATAAGGTTAGCAAAGAGATCCACGAAATACACATGTAACTCTGTGAGATGAATTAACAGAACACTAAGCGATTTCTCAGAAAGCTTCCTTCCAGATTTCATCTGAGGATATTTCCTTTTTCACCATAGCCCTCTATGGGCTTCCAAATATCACTTTGCCAATTCCACAAGAACTGTCTTAGCGAAAGGCTTCTTGAGGGAAAAGCTGTAACTCTGTGAGATGATTTCACAGAACACAAAGAAGTTTCTCAGAAAGCTTCCTTCTCTTTGTTATCGGAGGATATTTCCTTTGGCCCTATAGTCTTCAAAGGGTTCCGAAATATCTGTTCCCAGATTCCACAGAAATAAGGCTAGCAAAGAGATACACGAAACACAGATGTAATTCTGTGAGATGAATTAACAGAACACTAAGCAGTTTCTCGGAGAGCTTCTTTCCAGATTTCATCTGAGGATATTTCCTTTTTTATCATAGCCCTCTATGGGCTTCCAAATATCACTTTGCCAATTCCACAAGAACTGTCTTAGCGAAAGGCTTCTTGAGGGGAAAGCTGTAACTCTGTGAGATGATTTCACAGAACACAAAGAAGTTTCTCAGAAAGCTTCTTTCTCTTTGTTATCGGAGGATATTTCCTTTGGCCCTATAGTCATCAATGGGATCCGAAATATCTGTTCTTAGATTCCACAGAAATAAGGCTAGCAAAGAGATCCACGAAAAACACATGTAACTCTGTGAGATGATTTAACAGAACACTAAGGAGTTTCTCAGAAAGCTTCTTTCCAGCTTTCATCTGAGGATGTTTCCTTTTTCACCGTAGCCCTCTATGGGCTTCCAAATATCACTTTGCCAATTCCACAAGAACTGTCTCAGCGAAAGGTTTCTTGAGGGGAAAGCTGTAACTCTGTGAGATGATTTCACAGAACACAAAGAAGTTTCTCAGAAAGCTTCTTTCTCTTTGTTTTGGCATGATATTACCTTTGGCCCTATAGTCTTCAAAGGGTTCCGAAATACTGTTCTCAGATTCCACAGAAATAAGGCTAGCAAAGAGATCCACGAAATACACATGTAACTCTGTGAGATGAATTAACAGAACACTAAGCAGTTTCTCAGAAAGCTTCTTTCCAGATTTCATCTGAGGATATTTCCTGTTTCACCATAGCCCACATGGGCTTCCAAATATCACTTTGCCTATTCCACAAGAACTGTCTTAGCGAAAGGCTTCTTGAGGGGAAAGCTGTAACTCTGTGAGATGATTTCACAGAACACAAAGAAGTTTCTCAGAAAGCTTCTTTCTCTTTGTTATAGGAGGATATTTCCTTTGGCCCTATTGTCTTCAAAGGGATCCGAAATATCTGTACTCAGATTCCACAGAAATAAGGCTAGCAAAGAGATCCACGAAATACAGATGTAACTCTGTGAGATGAATTAACGGAACACTAAGCAGTTTCTCAGAAAGCTTCTTTCCAGATTTCATCTGAGGATATTTCCTTTTTCACCAAAGCCCTCTATGGGCTTCCAAATATCTCTTTGCCATTTCCACGAGAACTCTCTTAGCGAAAGGCTTCTTGAGGGGAAAGCTGTAACTCTGTGAGATGATTTCACAGAACACAAAGAAGTTTCTCAGAAAGCTTCTTTCTCTTTGTTATCGGAGGATATTTCCTTTGGTCCTATAGTCTTCAAAGGGATCCGAAATATCTGTTCTCAGATTTCACAGAAATAAGGCTAGCAAAGAGATCCACGAAATACACATGTAACACTGTGAGATGAATTAACAGAACACTAAGCAGTTTCTCAGAAAGCTTCTTTCCAGATTTCATCTGAGGATATTTCCTTTTTCACCATAGCCCACTGTGGGCTTCCAATTATCACTTTGCCAATTGCACAAGAACTGTCTCAGCGAAAGGCTTCTTGAGGGGAAAGCTGTAACTCTGTGAGATGATTTCACAGAACACAAAGAAGTTTCTCAGAAAGCTTCTTTCCCTTTGTTATAGGAGGATATTTCCTTTGGACCTATTGTCTTCAAAGGGATCCGAAATATCTGTACTCAGATTCCACAGAAATAAGGCTAGCAAAGAGATCCACGAAATACAGATGTAACTCTGTGAGATGAATTAACAGAACACTAAGCAGTTTCTCAGAAAGCTTCTTTCCAGATTTCATCTGAGGATATTTCCTTTTTCACCAAAGCCCTCTATGGGCTTCCAAATATCTCTTTGCCATTTCCACGAGAACTCTCTTAGCGAAAGGTTTCTTGAGGGGAAAGCTGTAACTCTGTGAGATGATTTCACAGAACACAAAGAAGTTTCTCAGAAAGCTTCTTTCTCTTTGTTATCGGAGGATATTTCCTTTGGTCCTATAGTCTTCAAAGGGATCCGAAATATCAGTTCTCAGATTCCACAGAAATAAGGCTAGCAAAGAGATCCACGAAATACACATGTAACTCTGTGAGATGAATTAACAGAACACTAAGCAGTTTCTCAGAAAGCTTCTTTCCAGATTTCATCTGAGGATATTTCCTTTTTCACCATAGCCCTCTATGGGCTTCGAAATATCACTTTGCCAATTCCACAAGAACTGTCTCAGCGAAAGGCTTCTTGAGGGGAAAGCTGTAACTCTGTGAGATGATTTCACAGAACACAAAGAAGTTTCTCAGAAAGCTTCTTTCTCTTTGTTTTGGCATGATATTTCCTTTGGCCCTGTAGTCTTCAAAGGGTTCCGAAATACTGTTCTCAGATTCCACAGAAATAAGGCTAGCAAAGAGATCCACGAAATACACATGTAACTCTGTGAGATGAATTAACAGAACACTAAGCAGTTTCTCAGAAAGCTTCTTTCCAGATTTCATCTGAGGATATTTCCTTTTTCACCAAAGCCCTCTATGGGCTTCCAAATATCTCTTTGCCATTTCCACGAGAACTGTCTTAGCGAAAGGCTTCTTGAGGGGAAAGCTGTAACTCTGTGAGATGATTTCACAGAACACAAAGAAGTTTCTCAGAAAGCTTCTTTCTCTTTGTTATCGGAGGATATTTCCTTTGGTCCTATAGTCTTCAAAGGGATCCGAAATATCTGTTCTCAGATTTCACAGAAATAAGGCTAGCAAAGAGATCCACGAAATATACATGTAACTCTGTGAGATGAATTAACAGAACACTAAGCAGTTTCTCAGAAAGCTTCTTTCCAGATTTCATCTGAGGATATTTCCTTTTTCACCATAGCCCACTGTGGGCTTCCAATTATCACTTTGCCAATTCCACAAGAACTGTCTTAGCGAAAGGCTTCTTGAGGGGAAAGCTGTAACTCTGTGAGATGATTTCACAGAACACAAAGAAGTTTCTCAGAAAGCTTCTTTCTCTTTGTTTTGGCATGATATTTCCTTTGGCCCCATAGTCTTCAAAGGGTTCCGAAATACTGTTCTCAGATTCCACAGAAATAAGGCTAGCAAAGAGATTCACGAAATACACATGTAACTCTGTGAGATGAATTAATAGAACACTAAGCAGTTTCTCAGAAAGCTTCTTTCCAGATTTCATCGGAGGATATTTCCTGTTTCACCATAGCCCACTATGGGCTTCCAAATATCACTTTGACTATTCCACAAGAACTGTCTTAGCGAAAGGCTTCTTGAGGGGAAAGCTGTATCTCTGTGAGATGATTTCACAGAACACAAAGAAGTTTCTCAGAAAGCTTCTTTCTCTTTGTTATAGGAGGATATTTCCTTTGGCCCTATTCAAAGGGATCCGAAATATCTGTACTCAGATTCCACAGAAATAAGGCTAGCAAAGAGATCCACGAAATACAGATGTAACTCTGTGAGATGAATTAACAGAACACTAAGCAGTTTCTCAGAAAGCTTCTTTCCAGATTTCATCTGAGGATATTTCCTTTTTCACCAAAGCCCTCTAAGGGCTTCCAAATATCTCTTTGCCATTTCCACGAGAACTCTCTTAGCGAAAGGCTTCTTGAGGGGAAAGCTGTAACTCTGTGAGATGATTTCACAGAACACAAAGAAGTTTCTCAGAAAGCTTCTTTCTCTTTGTTATCCGAGGATATTTCCTTTGGTCCTATAGTCTTCAAAGGGATCCGAAATATCTGTTCTCAGATTCCACAGAAATAAGGCTAGCAAAGAGATCCACGAAATACACATGTAACACTGTGAGATGAATTAACAGAACACTAAGCAGTTTCTCAGAAAGCTTCTTTCCAGATTTCCTCTGAGGATATTTACTTTTTCACCATAGCCCACTGTGGGCTTCCAATTATCACTTTGCCAATTGCACAAGAACTGTCTCAGCGAAAGGCTTCTTGAGGGGAAAGCTGTAACTCTGTGAGATGATTTCACAGAACACAAAGAAGTTTCTCAGAAAGCTTCTTTCTCTTTGTTTTGGCATGATATTTCCTTTGGCCCTATAGTTTTCAAAGGGTTCCGAAATACTGTTCTCAGATTCCACAGAAATAAGGCTAGCAAAGAGATCCACGAAATACACATGTAACTCTGTGAGATGAATTAACAGAACACTACGCAGTTTCTCAGAAAGCTTCTTTCCAGATTTCATCGGAGGATACTTCCTTTTTCACCATAGCCCACTATGGGCTTCCAAATATCACTTTGCCTATTCCACAAGAACTGTCTTAGCGAAAGGCTTCTTGAGGGGAAAGGTGTAACTCTGTGAGATGATTTCACAGAACACAAAGAAGTTTCTCAGAAAGCTTCGTTCTCTTTGTTTGGCATGATATTTCCTTTGGCCCTATAGTCTTCAAAGGGTTCCGAAATACTGTTCTCAGATTCCACAGAAATAAGGCTAGCAAAGAGATCCACGAAATACACATGTAACTCTGTGAGATGAATTAACAGAACACTAAGCAGTTTCTCAGAAAGCTTCTTTCCAGATTTCATCTGAGGATATTTCCTTTTTCACCAAAGCCCTCTAGGGGCTTCCAAATATCTCTTTGCCATTTCCACGAGAACTCTCTTAGCGAAAGGCTTCTTGAGGGGAAAGCTGTAACTCTGTGAGATGATTTCACAGAACACAAAGAAGTTTCTCAGAAAGCTTCTTTCTCTTTGTTATCGGAGGATATTTCCTTTGGTCCTATAGTCTTCAAAGGGATCCGAAATATCTGTTCTCAGATTTCACAGAAATAAGGCTAGCAAAGAGATCCACGAAATACACATGTAACTCTGTGAGATGAATTAACAGAACACTAAGCAGTTTCTCAGAAAGCTTCTTTCCAGATTTCATCGGAGGATATTTCCTATTTCACCATAGCCCACTATGGGCTTCCAAATATCACTTTGCATATTCCACAAGAACTGTCTTAGCGAAAGGCTTCTTGAGGGGAAAGCTGTAACTCTGTGAGATGATTTCACAGAACACAAAGCAGTTTCTCAGAAAGCTTCTTTCTCTTTGTTATAGGAGGATATTTCCTTTGGCCTTATTGTCTTCAAAGGGATCCGAAATATCTGTACTCAGATTCCACAGAAATAAGGCTAACAAAGAGATCCACGAAATACAGATGTAACTCTGTGAGATGAATTAACAGAACACTAAGCAGTTTCTCAGAAAGCTTCTTTCCAGATTTCATCTGAGGATATTTCCTTTTTCACCAAAGCCCTCTATGGGCTTCCAAATATCTCTTTGCCATTTCCACGATAACTCTCTTAGCGAAAGGCTTCTTGAGGGGAAAACTGTAATTCTGTGAGGTGATTTCACAGAACAAAAAGAAGTTTCTCAGAAAGCTTCTTTCTCTTTGTTATCGGAGGATATTTCCTTTGGTCCTATAGTCTTCAAAGGGATCCGAAATATCTGTTCTCAGATTTCACAGAAATAAGGCTAGCAAAGAGATCCACGAAATACAGATGTAACTCTGTGAGATGAATTAACAGAACACTAAGCAGTTTCTCAGAAAGCTTCTTTCCAGATTTCATCGGAGGATATTTCCTATTTCACCATAGCCCACTATGGGCTTCCAAATATCACTTTGCATATTCCACAAGAACTGTCTTAGCGAAAGGCTTCTTGAGGGGAAAGCTGTAACTCTGTGAGATGATTTCACAGAACACAAAGCAGTTTCTCAGAAAGCTTCTTTCTCTTTGTTATAGGAGGATATTTCCTTTGGCCTTATTGTCTTCAAAGGGATCCGAAATATCTGTACTCAGATTCCACAGAAATAAGGCTAACAAAGAGATCCACGAAATACAGATGTAACTCTGTGAGATGAATTAACAGAACACTAAGCAGTTTCTCAGAAAGCTTCTTTCCAGATTTCATCTGAGGATATTTCCTTTTTCACCAAAGCCCTCTATGGGCTTCCAAATATCTCTTTGCCATTTCCACGATAACTCTCTTAGCGAAAGGCTTCTTGAGGGGAAAGCTGTAACTCTGTGAGATGATTTCACAGAACACAAAGAAGTTTCTCAGAAGGCTTTTTTCTCTTTGTTATCGGAGGATATTTCCTTTGGCCGTATAGTCATCAATGGTTTCCGAAATATCTGTTCTCAGATTCCACAGAAATAAGGCTAGCAAAGAGATCCACGAAATACACATGTAACTCAGTGAGATGAATTAACAGAACACTAAGCAGTTTCTCAGAAAGCTTCTTTCCAGATTTCATCTGAGGATATTTCCTTTTTCACCATAGCCCTCTATGGGCTTCCAAATATCACTTTGCCAATTCCACAAGAATTGTATCAGCGAAAGGCTTCTTGAGGGGAAAGCTGTAACTCTGCGAGATGATTTCACAGAACACAAAGAAGTTTCTCAGAATGCTTCTTTCTCTTTGTTTTGGCATGATATTTCCTTTGGCCCTATAGTCTTCAAAGGGTTCCGAAATATCTGTTCTCAGATTCCACAGAAATAATGCTAGCAAAGAGATACACGAAATACATATGTAACTCTGTGAGATGAATTAACAGAACACTAAGCAGTTTCTCAGAAAGCTTCTTTCCAGATTTCATCGGAGGATATTTCCTTTTTCACCGTAGCCCTCTATGGGCTTCCAAATATCACTTTGCCAATTCCACAAGAACTGTCTTAGCGATAGGCTTCTGGAGGGGAAGCTGTAACTCCTTGAGATGATTTCACAGAACACAAAGAAGTTTGTCAGAAAGCTTCTTTATCTTTGTTATGGGAGGATATTTCCTTTGGCCCTATAGTCTTCAAAGGGATCCGAAATATCTGTTCTCAGATTCCACAGTAATAAGACTAGCAAAGAGATCCACGAAATACACATGTAACTCTGTGAGATGAATTAACAGAACACTAAGCAGTTTCTCAGAAAGCTTCTTTCCAGATTTCATCTGAGGATATTTCCTTTTTCACCATAGCCCTCTATGGGCTTCCAAATATCACTTTGCCTATTCCACAAGAACTGTCTTAGCGAAAGGCTTCTTGAGGGAAAAGCTGTAAATCTGAGAGATGATTTCACAGAACAAAAAGAAGTTTCTCAGAAAGCTTCTTTCTCTTTGTTATGGGAGGATATTTCCTTAGGCCCTATAGTCTTCAATGGGATCCGAAATATCTGTTCTCAGATTCCACAGAAATAAGGCTAGCAAAGAGATCCACGAAATACAGATGTAACTCTGTGAGATGAATTAATAGAACACTAACCAGTTTCTCAGAAAGCTTCTTTCCAGATTTCATCTGAGGATATTTCCTTTTTCACCAAAGCCCTCTATGGGCTTCCAAATATCTCTTTGCTATTTCCACAAGAACTGTCTTAGCGAAAGGCTTCTTGAGGGGAAAGCTGTAACTCTGTGAGATGATATCACAGAACACAAAGAAGTTTCTCAGAAAGCTTCTTTCTCTTTGTTATCGGAGGATATTTCCTTTGGTCCTATAGTCTTCAAAGGGATACGAAATATCTGTTCTCAGATTCCACAGAAATAAGGCTAGCAAAGAGATCCACGAAATACACATGTATCTCTGTGAGATGAATTAACAGAACACTAAGCAGTTTCTCAGAAAGCTTCTTTCCAGATTTCATCTGAGGATATTTCCTTTTTCACCGTAGCCCTCTATGGGCTTCCAAATATCACTTTGCCAATTCCACAAGAACTGTCTCAGCGAAAGGCTTCTTGAGGGGAAAGCTGTAACTCTGTGAGATGATTTCACAGAACACAAAGAAGTTTCTCAGAAAGCTTCTTTCTCTTTGTTTTGGCATGATATTTCCTTTGGCCCTATAGTCTTCAAAGGGTTTCGAAATACTGTTCTCAGATTCCACAGAAAAAAGGCTAGTAAAGAGATCCACGAAATACACATGTAACTCTGTGAGATGAATTAACAGAACACTAAGCAGTTTCTCAGAAAGCTTCTTTCCAGATTTCATCTGAGGATATTTCCTTTTTCACCATAGCCCTCTATGGGCTTCCAAATATCACTTTGCCAATTCCACAAGAACTGTCTTAGCGAAAGGCTTCTTGAGGGGAAAGCTGTAACTCTGTGAGATGATTTCACAGAACACAAAGAAGTTTCTCAGAAAGCTTCTTTCTCTTTGTTATCGGAGGATATTTCCTTGGGCCCTATAGTCTTCAAAGGGATCCGAAATATCTGTTCTCAGATTCCACAGAAATAAGGCTAGCAAAGAGATCCACGAAATACACATGTAACTCTGTGAGATGAATTAACAGAACACTAAGCAGTTTCTCAGAAAGCTTCTTTCCAGATTTCATCGGAGGATATTTCCTTTTTCACCATAGCCCTCCATGGGCTTCCAAATATCACTTTGCCAATTCCACAAGAACTGTCTTAGAGAAAGGGTTCTTGAGGGAAAAGCTGCTACTCTGTGAGATGATTTCACGGAACACAAAGAAGTTTCTCAGAAAGCTTCTTTCTCTTTGTTATGGGAGGATATTTCCTTTGGCCCTATAGTCTTCAAAGGGATCCGAAATATCTGTTCTCAGATTCCACAGAAATAAGGCTAGCAAAGAGAGGCACGAAATACAGATGTAACTCTGTGAGATGAATTAACAGAACACTAAGCAGTTTCTCAGAAAGCTTCTTTCCAGATTTCATCTGAGGATATTTCCTTTTTCACCATAGCCCTCTATGGGCTTCCAAATATCACTTTGCCAATTCCACAAGAACTGTCTTAGCGAAAGGCTTCTTGAGGGGAAATCTGTAACTCTGTGAGATGATTTCACAGAACACAAAGAAGTTTCTCAGAAAGCTTCTTTCTCTTTGTTTTGGCATGATATTTCCTTTGTCCCTATAGTCTTCAAAGGGTTCCGAAATATCTGTACTCAGATTCCTCAGAAATAAGGCTAGCAAAGAGATCCACGAAATACAGATGGAACTCTGTGAGACGAATTAACAGAACACTAAGCAGTTTCTCAGAAAGCTTCTTTCCATATTTAATCTGAGGATATTTCCTTTTTCACTATAGCCCTCTATGGGCTTCCAAATATCACTCTGCCAATTCCACAAGAACTGTCTTAGCGAAAGGCTTCTTGAGGGGAAAGCTGTAACTCTGTGAGATGATTTCACAGAACACAAAGAAGTTTCTCAGAAAGCTTCCTACTCTTTGATTTGTCATGATATTTCCTTTGGCCCTATAGTCTTCAAAGGGTCCGAAATATCTGTTCTCAGATTCCACAGAAATAAGGCTAGCAAAGAGATCCACGAAATACACATGTAACTCTGTGAGATGAATTAACAGAACACTAAGCAGTTTCTCAGAAAGCTTTTTTCCAGATTTCATCGGAGGATATTTCCTTTTTCACCATAGCCCACTATGGGCTTCCAAATATCACTTTGCCTATTCCACAAGAACTGTATTAGCGAAAGGCTCCTTGAGGGGAAAGCTGTAACTCTGTGAGATGATTTCACAGAACACAAAGAAGTTTCTCAGAAAGCTTCTTTCTCTTTGTTATAAGAGGATATTTCCTTTGGCCCTATTGTCTTCAATGGGATCCGAAATATCTGTACTCAGATTCCACAGAAATAAGGCTAGCAAAGAGATCCACGAAATACACATGTAACTCTGTGAGATGAATTAACAGAACACTAAGCAGTTTCTCAGAAAGCTTCTTTCCAGATTTCATCTGAGGATATTTCCTTTTTCACCATAGCCCTCTATGGGCTTCCAAATATCACTTTGCCTATTCCACAAGAACTGTCTTAGCGAAAAGCTTCTTGAGGGGAAAGCTGTAACTCTGTGAGATGATTTCACAGAACACAAAGAAGTTTCTCAGAAAGCTTCTTTCTCTTTGTTATCGGAGGATATTTCCTTTGGCCCTATAGTCTTCAAAGGGATCCGAAATATCTGTTCTCAGATTCCACAGAAATAAGGCTAGCAAAGAGATCCACGAAATACACATGTAACTCTGTGAGATGAATTAACAGAACACTAAGCAGTTTCTCAGAAAGCTTCTTTCCAGATTTCCTGTGAGGATATTTCCTTTTTCACCATAGCCCTCTATGGGCTTCCAAATATCACTTTGCCAATTCCACAAGAACTGTCTTAGCGAAAGGCTTCTTGAGGGGAAAGCTGTAACTCTGTGAGATGATTTCACAGAACACAAAGAAGTTTCTCAGAAAGCTTCTTTCTCTTTGTTTTGGCATGATATTTGCTTTGGCCCTATCGTCTTCAAAGGGTTCCGAAATATCTGTTCTCAGATTCCACAGAAATAAGGCTAGCAAGGAGATCCACGAAATACACATGTAACACTGTGAGATGAATTAACAGAACACTAAGCGGTTTCTCAGAAAGCTTCTTACTAGATTTCATCGGAGGATATTTCCTTTTTCACCATATCCCACTATGGGCTTCCAAATATCACTTTGCCTATTCCACAAGAACTGTCTTAGCGAAAGGCTTCTTGAGGGGAAAGCTGTAACTCTGTGAGATGATTTCACAGAACACAAAGAAGTTTCTCAGAAAGCTTCTTTGTCTTTGTTATCGGAGGATATTTCCTTTGGCCCTATTGTCTTCAATTGGATCCGAAATATCTGTACTCAGATTCCACAGAAATAAGGCTAGCAAAGAGATCTACGAAATACACATGTAACTCTGTGAGATGAATTAACAGAACACTAAGCAGTTTCTCAGAAAGCTTCTTTCCAGATTTCATCTGAGGATATTTCCTTTTTCACCAAAGCCCTCTATGGACTTCCAAATATCTCTTTGCCATTTCCACAAGAACTGTCTTAGCGAAAGGCTTCTTGAGGGGAAAGCTGTAACTCTGTGAGATGATTTCACAGAACACAAAGAAGTTTCTCAGAAAGCTTCTTTCTCTTTGTTATCGGAGGATATTTCCTTTGGTCCTATAGTCTTCAAAGGGATACGAAATATCTGTTTCAGATTCCACAGAAATAAGGCTAGCAAGGAGATCCACGAAATACACATGTAACTCTGTGAGATGAATTAACAGAACACTAAGCAGTTTCGCAGAAAGCTTCTTTCCAGATTTCATCGGAGGATATTTCCTTTTTCACCATAGCCCACTATGGGCTTCCAAATATCACTTTGCCTATTCCACAAGAACTGTCTTAGCGAAAGGCTTCTTGAGGGGAAAGCTGTAACTCTGTGAGATGATTTCACAGAACACAAAGAAGTTTCTCAGAAATCTTCTTTCTCTTTGTTATAGGAGGATATTTCCTTTGGCCCTTTTGTCTTCAATGGGATACGAAATATCTGTTCTCAGATTCCACAGAAATAAGGCTAGCAAAGAGATCCACGAAATACACATGTAACTCTGTGAGATGAATTAACAGAACACTAAGCAGTTTCTCAGAAAGCTTCTTTCCAGATTTCATCTGAGGATATTTCCTTTTTCACCATAGCCCTCTATGGGCTTCCAAATATCACTTTGCTTATTCCAGAAGAACTGTCTTAGCGAAAGGCTTCTTGAGGGGAAAGCTGTAACTCTGTGAGATGATTTCACAGAACACAAAGAAGTTTCTCAGAAAGCTTCTTTCTCTTTGTTATCGGAGGATATTTCCTTGGGCCCTATAGTCTTCAAAGGGATCCGAAATATCTGTTCTCAGATTCCACAGAAATAAGGCTAGCAAAGAGATCCACGAAATACACATGTAACTCTGTGAGATGAATTAACAGAACACTAAGCAGTTTCTCAGAAAGCTTCTTTCCAGATTTCATCTGAGGATATTTCCTTTTTCACCATAGCCCTCCATGGGCTTTCAAATATCACTTTGCCAATTCCACAAGAACTGTCTTAGAGAAAGGGTTCTTGAGGGAAAAGCTGCAACTCTGTGAGATGATTTCACGGAACACAAAGAAGTTTCTCAGAAAGCTTCTTCCTCTTTGTTATGGGAGGATATTTCCTTTGGCCCTATAGTCTTCAAAGGGATCCGAAATATCTGTTCTCAGATTCCACAGAAATAAGGCTAGCAAAGAGAGGCACGAAATACAGATGTAACTCTGTGAGATGAATTAACAGAACACTAAGCAGTTTCTCAGAAAGCTTCTTTCCAGATTTCATCTGAGGATATTTCCTTTTTCACCATAGCCCTCTATGGGCTTCCAAATATCACTTTGCCAATTCCACAAGAACTGTCTTAGCGAAAGGCTTCTTGAGGGGAAAGCTGTAACTCTGTGAGATGATTTCACAGAACACAAAGAAGTTTCTCAGAAAGCTTCTTTGTCTTTGTTTTGGCATGATATTTCCTTTGGCCCTCTAGTCTTCAAAGGGTTCCGAAATATCTGTTCTCAGATTCCACAGAAATAAGGCTAGCAAAGAGATCCACGAAATACACATGTAACTCTGTGAGATGAATTAACAGAACACTAACCAGTTTCTCAGAAAGCTTCTTTCCAGATTTCATCGGAGGATATTTCCTTTTTCACCATAGCCCACTATGGGCTTCCAAATATCACTTTGCCTATTCCACAAGAACTGTCTTAGCGAAAGGCTTCTTGAGGGGAAAGCTGTAACTCTGTGAGATGATTTCACAGAACACAACGAAGTTTCTCAGAAAGCTACTTTCTCTTTGTTATAGGAGGATATTTCTTTTGGCCCTATTGTCTTCAAAGGGATCAGAAATATTGTACTCAGATTCCACAGAAATAAGGCTAGCAAAGAGATCCACGAAATACAGATGGAACTCTGTGAGACGAATTAACAGAACACTAAGCAGTTTCTCAGAAAGCTTCTTTCCAGATTTCATCTGAGGATATTTCCTTTTTCACCATAGCCCTCTATGGGCTTCCAAATATCACTTTGCCAATTCCACAAGAACTGTCTTAGCGAAAGGCTTCTTGAGGGGAAAGCTGTAAATCTGTGAGATGATTTCACAGAACACAAAGAAGTTTCTCAGAAAGCTTCTTTCTCTTTGTTATAAGAGGATATTTCCTTTGGCCCTATTGTCTTCAATGGGATCCGAAATATCTGTACTCAGATTTCACAGAAATAAGGCTAGCAAAGAGATCCACGATATACAGATGTAACTCTGTGAGATGAATTAACAGAACACTAAGCAGTTTCTCAGAAAGCTTCTTTCCAGATTTCATCTGAGGATATTTCCTTTTTCACCATAGCCCTCGATGGGCTTCCAAATATCACTTTGCCTATTCCACAAGAACTGTCTTAGCGAAAAGCTTCTTGAGGGGAAATCTGTAACTCTGTGAGATGATTTCACAGAACACAAAGAAGTTTCTCAGAAAGCTTCTTTCTCTTTGTTATCGGAGGATATTTCCTTTGGCCCTATAGTCTTCAAAGGGATCCGAAATATCTGTTCTCAGATTCCACAGAAATAAGGCTAGCAAAGAGATCCACGAAATACACATGTAACTCTGTGAGATGAATTAACAGAACACTAAGCAGTTTCTCAGAAAGCTTCTTTCCATATTTCATCAGAGGATAATTCCTTTTTCACCATAGCCCTCTATGGGCTTCCAAATATCACTTTGCCAATTCCACAAGAACTGTCTTAGCGAAAGGCTTCTTGAGGGGAAAGCTGTAACTCTGTGAGATGATTTCACAGAACCCAAAGAAGTTTCTCATAAAGCTTCCTTCTCTTTGTTATCGGAGAATATTTCCTTTGGCCCTATAGTCTTCAAAGGGATCCGAAATATCTGTTCTCAGATTCCACAGAAATAAGGCTAGCAAAGAGATCCACGAAATACACATGTAACTCTGTGAGATGAATTAACAGAACACTAAGAAGTTTCTCAGAAAGCTTCTTTCCAGATTTCATCTGAGGATAATTCCTTTTTCACCATAGCCCACTAAGGGCTTCCAAATATCACTTTGCCAATTCCACAAGAACTGTCTTAGCGAAAGGCTTCTTGAGGGGAAAGCTGTAACTCTGTGAGATGATTTCACAGAACACAAAGAAGTTTCTCAGAAAGCTTCTTTCTCTTTGTTTTGGCATGATATTTCCTTTGGCCCTATAGTCTTCAAAGGTTTCCTAAATATCTGTTCTCAGATTCTACAGAAATAAGGCTAGCAAAGAGATCCTGGAAATACACATGTAACTCTGTGAGATGCATTAACAGAACTCTAAGCAGTTTCTCAGAAAGCTTCTTTCCAGATTTCATCGGAGGATATTTCCTTTTTCACCATAGCCCTCTATGGGCCTCGAAATATCACTTTGCCAATTCCACAAGAACTGTCTTAGCGAAAGGCTTCTTGAGGGGAAAGCTGTAACTCTGTGAGATGATTTCACAGAACACAAAGAAGTTTCTCAGAAAGCTTCTTTCTCTTTGTTTTGGCATGATATTTCCTTTGGCTCTATAGTCTTCAAAGGGTTCCCAAATATCTGTTCTCAGATTCCACAGAAATAAGGCTAGCAAAGGGATCCACGAAATACACATGTAGCTCTGTGAGATGAATTAACAGAACACTAAGCAGTTTCTCAGAAAGCTTCTTTCCAGATTTCATCTGAGGATATTTCCTTTTTCACCTTAGCCCTCTATGGGCTTCCAAATATCACTTTGCCAATTCCACAAAACTGTCTTTGCGAAAGGCTTCTTGAGGGGAAAGCTGTAACTCTGTGAGATGATTTCACAGAGCACAAAGAAGTTTTTCAGAAAGCTTCTTTCTCTTTGTTATAGGAGGATATTTCCTTGGGCCCTATAGTCTTCAAAGGGACCCGAAATAGCTGTTCTCTGATACCACACAAATAAGGCTAGCAAAGAGATACACGAAACACAGATGTAACTCTGTGAGCTGAGTTAACAGAACACTAAGCAGTTTCTCAGAAAGCTTCTTTCCAGATTTCATCTGAGGATATTTCCTTTTTCATCATAGCCCTCTATGGGCTTCCAAATATCACTTTGCCAATTCCACAAGAACTGTCTTAGCGAAAGGCTTCTTGAGGGGAAAGCTGTAACTCTGTGAGATGATTTCACAGAACACAAAGAAGTTTCTCAGAAAGCTTCTTTCTCTTTGTTTTGGCATGATATTTCCTTTGGCCCTATAGTCTTCAAAGGGTTCCGAAATATCTGTTCTCAGATTCCACAAATAAGGCTAGCAAAGAGATCCAAGAAATACACATGTAACTCTGTGAGATGAAATAACAGAACACTAAGCAGTTTCTCAGAAAGCTTCTTTCCAGATTTCATCTGAGGATATTTCCTTTTTCACCATAGCCCTCGATGGGCTTCCAAATATCACGTTGCCTATTCCACAATAACTGTCTTAGCGAAAAGCTTCTTGAGGGGAAATCTGTAACTCTGTGAGATGATTTCACAGAACACAAAGAAGTTTCTCAGAAAGCTTCTTTCTCTTTGTTATCGGAGGATATTTCCTTTGGCCCTATAGTCTTCAAAGGGATCCGAAATATCTGTTCTCAGATTCCACAGAAATAAGGCTAGCAAAGAGATCCACGAAATACACATGTAACTCTGTGAGATGAATTAACAGAACACTAAGCAGTTTCTCAGAAAGCTTCTTTCCATATTTCATCAGAGGATAATTCCTTTTTCACCATAGCCCTCTATGGGCTTCCAAATATCACTTTGCCAATTCCAC
Source organism: Macaca nemestrina (assembly GCF_043159975.1). Lineage (NCBI taxonomy): Eukaryota > Metazoa > Chordata > Mammalia > Primates > Cercopithecidae > Macaca > Macaca nemestrina. The sequence continues at coordinate 99,754,807 of NC_092133.1, read as the reverse complement.
AAGAACTGTCTTAGCGAAAGGCTTCTTGAGCGGAAAGCTGTAACTCTGTGAGATGATTTCACAGAACCCAAAGAAGTTTCTCATAAAGCTTCCTTCTCTTTGTTATCGGAGAATATTTCCTTTGGCCCTATAGTCTTCAAAGGGATCCGAAATATCTGTTCTCAGATTCCACAGAAATAAGGCTAGCAAAGAGATCCACGAAATACACATGTAACTCTGTGAGATGAATTAACAGAACACTAAGAAGTTTCTCAGAAAGCTTCTTTCCAGATTTCATCTGAGGATAATTCCTTTTTCACCATAGCCCACTAAGGGCTTCCAAATATCACTTTGCCAATTCCACAAGAACTGTCTTAGCGAAAGGCTTCTTGAGGGGAAAGCTGTAACTCTGTGAGATGATTTCACAGAACACAAAGAAGTTTCTCAGAAAGCTTCTTTCTCTTTGTTTTGGCATGATATTTCCTTTGGCCCTATAGTCTTCAAAGGTTTCCTAAATATCTGTTCTCAGATTCTACAGAAATAAGGCTAGCAAAGAGATCCTGGAAATACACATGTAACTCTGTGAGATGAATTAACAGAACTCTAAGCAGTTTCTCAGAAAGCTTCTTTCCAGATTTCATCGGAGGATATTTCCTTTTTCACCATAGCCCTCTATGGGCCTCGAAATATCACTTTGCCAATTCCACAAGAACTGTCTTAGCGAAAGGCTTCTTGAGGGGAAAGCTGTAACTCTGTGAGATGATTTCACAGAACACAAAGAAGTTTCTCAGAAAGCTTCTTTCTCTTTGTTTTGGCATGATATTTCCTTTGGCTCTATAGTCTTCAAAGGGTTCCCAAATATCTGTTCTCAGATTCCACAGAAATAAGGCTAGCAAAGGGATCCACGAAATACACATGTAGCTCTGTGAGATGAATTAACAGAACACTAAGCAGTTTCTCAGAAAGCTTCTTTCCAGATTTCATCTGAGGATATTTCCTTTTTCACCTTAGCCCTCTATGGGCTTCCAAATATCACTTTGCCAATTCCACAAAACTGTCTTTGCGAAAGGCTTCTTGAGGGGAAAGCTGTAACTCTGTGAGATGATTTCACAGAGCACAAAGAAGTTTTTCAGAAAGCTTCTTTCTCTTTGTTATAGGAGGATATTTCCTTGGGCCCTATAGTCTTCAAAGGGACCCGAAATAGCTGTTCTCTGATACCACACAAATAAGGCTAGCAAAGAGATACACGAAACACAGATGTAACTCTGTGAGCTGAGTTAACAGAACACTAAGCAGTTTCTCAGAAAGCTTCTTTCCAGATTTCATCTGAGGATATTTCCTTTTTCATCATAGCCCTCTATGGGCTTCCAAATATCACTTTGCCAATTCCACAAGAACTGTCTTAGCGAAAGGCTTCTTGAGGGGAAAGCTGTAACTCTGTGAGATGATTTCACAGAACACAAGGAAGTTTCTCAGAAAGCTTCTTTCTCTTTGTTTTGGCATGATATTTCCTTTGGCCCTATAGTCTTCAAAGGGTTCCGAAATATCTGTTCTCAGATTCCACAAATAAGGCTAGCAAAGAGATCCACGAAATACACATGTAACTCTGTGAGATGAATTAACAGAACACTAAGCAGTTTCTCAGAAAGCTTCTTTCCAGATTTCATCTGAGGATATTTCCTTTTTCACCATAAACCTCTATGGGCTTCCAAATATCACTTTGCGAATTCCACAAGAACTGTCTTAGCGAAAGGGTTCTTGAGGGAAAAGCTGTAACTCTGTGAGATGATTTCACAGAACACAAAGAAGTTTCTCAGAAAGCTTTTTTCTCTTTGTTATGGGAGGATATTTCCTTTGGCCCTATAGTCTTCAAAGGGATCCGAAATATCTGTTCTCAGATTCCACAGAAATAAGGCTAGCAAAGAGATGCACGAAATACAGATGTAACTCTTGAGATGAATTAACAGAACACTAAGCAGTTTCTCAGAAAGCTTCTTTCCAGATTTCATCTGAGGATATTTCCTTTTTCACCATAGCCCTCTATGGGCTTCCAAATATCACTTTGCCAATTCCAGAAGAACTGTCTCAGCGAAAGGCTTCTTGAGGGGAAAGCTGTAACTCTGCGAGATGATATCACAGAACACAAAGAAGTTTCTCAGAAAGCGTCTTTCTCTTTGTTATGGGAGGATATTTCCTTTGGCCCTATAGTCTTCAAAGGGATCCGAAATATCTGTTCTCAGATTCCACAGAAATAAGGCTAGCAAAGAGATCCACGAAATACACATGTAACTCTGTGAGATGAATTAACAGAACACTAAGAAGTTTCTCAGAAAGCTCCTTTCCAGATTTCATCGGAGGATATTTCCTTTTTCACTATAGCCCTCTAAGGGCTTCCAAATATCACTTTGCCAATTCCACAAGAATTGTCTTAGCGAAAGGCTTCTTGAGGGGAAAGCTGTAACTCTGTGAGATGATTTCACAGAACACAAAGAAGTTTCTCAGAAAGCTTCTTTCTCTTTGTTATCGGAGGATATTTCCTTTGGCCCTATAGTCATCAATGGGATCTGAAATATCTGTTCTCAGATTCCACAGAAATAAGGCAAGCAAAGAGATCCACGAAATACACATGTAACTCTGTGAGATGAATTAACAGAACACTAAGCAGTTTCTCAGGAAGCTTCCTTCCAGATTTCATCGGAGGATATTTCCTTTTTAACCATAACCCACTATGTGCTTCCAAATATCACTTTGCCTGTTCCACAAGAACTGTCTTAGCGAAAGGGTTCCTGAGGGGAAAGCTGTAACTCTGTGAGATGATTTCACAGAACAGAAAGAAGTTTCTCAGAAATCTTCTTTCTCTTTGTTATAGGAGGATATTTCCTTTGGCCCTATTGTCTTCAAAGGGATCCGAAATATCTGTACTCAGATTCCACAGAAATAAGACTAGCAAAGAGATCCACGAAATACAGATGTAACTCTGTGAGATGAATTAATAGAACACTAACCAGTTTCTCAGAAAGCTTCTTTCCAGATTTCATCTGAGGATATTTCCTTTTTCACCAAAGCCCTCTATGGGCTTACAAATATCTCTTTGCCATTTCCACAAGAACTGTCTCAGCGAAAGGCTTCTTGAGGGGAAAGCTGTAACTCTGTGAGATGATTTCACAGAACACAAAGAAGTTTCTCAGAAAGCTTCTTTCTCTTTGTTATCGGAGGATATTTCCTTTGGTCCTATAGTCTTCAAAGGGATACGAAATATCTGTTCTAAGATTCCACAGAAATAAGGCTAGCAAAGAGATCCACGAAATACACATGTATCTCTGTGAGATGAATTAACAGAACACTAAGCAGTTTCTCAGAAAGCTTCTTTCCAGATTTCATCTGAGGATATTTCCTTTTTCACCGTAGCCCTCTATGGGCTTCCAAGTATCACTTTGCCAATTCCACAAGAACTGTCTCAGCGAAAGGCTTCTTGAGGGGAAAGCTGTAACTCTGTGAGATGATTTCACAGAACACAAAGAAGTTTCTCAGAAAGCTTCTTTCTCTTTGTTTTGGCATGATATTTCCTTTGGCCCTATAGTCTTCAAAGGGTTCCGAAATACTGTTCTCAGATTCCACAGAAATAAGGCTAGCAAAGAGATCCACGAAATACACATGTAACTCTGTGAGATGAATTAACAGAACACTAAGCAGTTTCTCAGAAAGCTTCTTTCCAGATTTCATCTGAGGATATTTCCATTTTCACCATAGCCCCCTATGGGCTTCCATATATCACTTTTCCAATTCCACAAGAACTGTCTTAGCAAAAGGCTTCTGGAGGGGAAGCTGTAACTCCTTGAGATGATTTCACAGAACACAAAGAAGTTTGTCAGAAATCTTCTTTATCTTTGTTATCGGAGGATATTTCATTGGCCCTATAATTTTCAAAGGGATCCGAAATATGTGTTTTCAAATTCCACAGATATAAGGCTAGCAAAGAGATCCACGAAATACACATGTAACTCTGTGAGATGAATTAACAGAACACTAAGCAGTTTCTCAGAAAGCTTCTTTCCAGATTTCCTGTGAGGATATTTCCTTTTTGACCGTAGCCCTCTAGGGGTTCCAAATATCACTTTGCCTATTCCACAAGAACTGTCTTAGCGAAAGGCTTCTTGAGGGGAAAGCTGTAACTCTGTGAGATGATTTCACAGAACACAAAGAAGTTTCTCTGAAAGTTTCCTTCTCTTTGTTTTAGGAGGATATTTCCTTTGGCCCTATTGTCTTCAAAGGGATCCGAAATATCTGTACTCAGATTCCACAGAAATACGGCTAGCAAAGAGATGCACGAAATACACATGTAACTCTGTGAGATGAATTAACGGAACACTAAGCAGTTTCTCAGAAAGCTTCTTTCCAGATTTCATCTGAGGATATTTCCTTTTTCACCCTAGCCCTCTATGGGCTTCCAAATATCACTTTGCCAATTCCACAAGAACTGTCTCAGCGAAAGGCTTTTTGAGGGGAAAGCTGTAACTCTGTGAGATGATTTCACAGAACACAAAGAAGTTTCTCAGAAAGCTTCTTTCTATTTGTTATCGGAGGATATTTCCTTTGGCCCTATAATCATCAATGGGATCCGAAATATCTGTTCTCAGATTCCACAGAAATAAGGCTAGCAAAGAGATCCACGAAATACACATGTAACTCTGTGAGATGAATTAACAGAACACTAAGCAGTTTCTCAGAAAGCTTCATTCCAGATTTCCTGTGAGGATATTTCCTTTTTCACCCTAGCCCTCTATTGGCTTCCAAATATCACTTTGCCAATTCCACAAGAACTGTCTCAGCGAAAGGCTTCTTGAGGGGAAAGCTGTAACTCTGCGAGATGATTTCACAGAACACAAAGAAGTTTCTCAGAAAGCTTCTTTCTCTTTGTTATGGGAGGATATTTCCTTTGGCCCTATAGTCTTCAAAGGGATCCGAAATATCTGTTCTCAGATTCCACAGAAATAAGGCTAGCAAAGAGATCCACGAAATACACATGTAACTCTGTGAGATGAATTAACAGAACACTAAGAAGTTTCTCAGAAAGCTCCTTTCCAGATTTCATCGGAGGATATTTCCTTTTTCACTATAGCCCTCTAAGGGCTTCCAAATATCACTTTGCCAATTCCACAAGAATTGTCTTAGCGAAAGGCTTCTTGAGGGGAAAGCTGTAACTCTGTGAGATGATTTCACAGAACACAAAGAAGTTTCTCAGAAAGCTTCTTTCTCTTTGTTATCGGAGGATATTTCCTTTGGCCCTATAGTCATCAATGGGATCTGAAATATCTGTTCTCAGATTCCACAGAAATAAGGCAAGCAAAGAGATCCACGAAATACACATGTAACTCTGTGAGATGAATTAACAGAACACTAAGCAGTTTCTCAGGAAGCTTCCTTCCAGATTTCATCGGAGGATATTTCCTTTTTAACCATAACCCACTATGTGCTTCCAAATATCACTTTGCCTGTTCCACAAGAACTGTCTTAGCGAAAGGGTTCCTGAGGGGAAAGCTGTAACTCTGTGAGATGATTTCACAGAACAGAAAGAAGTTTCTCAGAAATCTTCTTTCTCTTTGTTATAGGAGGATATTTCCTTTGGCCCTATTGTCTTCAAAGGGATCCGAAATATCTGTACTCAGATTCCACAGAAATAAGACTAGCAAAGAGATCCACGAAATACAGATGTAACTCTGTGAGATGAATTAATAGAACACTAACCAGTTTCTCAGAAAGCTTCTTTCCAGATTTCATCTGAGGATATTTCCTTTTTCACCAAAGCCCTCTATGGGCTTACAAATATCTCTTTGCCATTTCCACAAGAACTGTCTCAGCGAAAGGCTTCTTGAGGGGAAAGCTGTAACTCTGTGAGATGATTTCACAGAACACAAAGAAGTTTCTCAGAAAGCTTCTTTCTCTTTGTTATCGGAGGATATTTCCTTTGGTCCTATAGTCTTCAAAGGGATACGAAATATCTGTTCTAAGATTCCACAGAAATAAGGCTAGCAAAGAGATCCACGAAATACACATGTATCTCTGTGAGATGAATTAACAGAACACTAAGCAGTTTCTCAGAAAGCTTCTTTCCAGATTTCATCTGAGGATATTTCCTTTTTCACCGTAGCCCTCTATGGGCTTCCAAGTATCACTTTGCCAATTCCACAAGAACTGTCTCAGCGAAAGGCTTCTTGAGGGGAAAGCTGTAACTCTGTGAGATGATTTCACAGAACACAAAGAAGTTTCTCAGAAAGCTTCTTTCTCTTTGTTTTGGCATGATATTTCCTTTGGCCCTATAGTCTTCAAAGGGTTCCGAAATACTGTTCTCAGATTCCACAGAAATAAGGCTAGCAAAGAGATCCACGAAATACACATGTAACTCTGTGAGATGAATTAACAGAACAATAAGCAGTTTCTCAGAAAGCTTCTTTCCAGATTTCATCTGAGGATATTTCCTTTTTCACCATAGCCCTCTATGGGCTTCCAAATATCACTTTGCCTATTCCACAAGAACTGTCTTAGCGAAAGGCTTCTTGAGGGGAAAGCTGTAACTCTGTGAGATGATTTCACAGAACACAAAGAAGTTTCTCAGAAAGCTTCTTTCTCTTTATTATCGGGGGATATTTCCTTTGGCCCTATAGTCATCAATGGGATCCGAAATATCTGTTCTCAGATTCCACAGAAATAAGGCTAGCAAAGAGATCCACGAAATACACATGTAACTCTGTGAGATGAATTAACAGAACACTAAGCAGTTTCTCAGAAAGCTTCTTTCCAGATTTCCTGTGAGGATATTTCCTTTTTCACCATAGCCCTCTATAGGTTCCAAATATCACTTTGCCAATTCCACAAGAACTGTCTTAGCGAAAGACTTCTTGAGGGGAAAGCTGTAACTCTGTGAGATGATTTCACCGAACACAAAGAAGTTTCTCAGAAAGCTTCTTTCTCTTTGTTATCGGAGGATATTTCCTTTGGCCCTATAGTCTTCAAAGGGATCCGAAATATCTGTTCTCAGATTCCACAGAAATAAGGCTAGCAAAGAGATCCACGAAATACACATGTAACTCTGTGAGATGAATTAACAGAACACTAAGCAGTTTCTCAGAAAGCTTCTTTCCAGATTTCATCTGAGGATATTTCCTTTTTCACCATAGCCCTCTATGGGCTTCCAAATATCACTTTGCCAATTCCACAAGAACTGTCTAGCGAAAGGCTTCTTGAGGGGAAAGCTGTAACTCTGTGAGATGATTTCACAGAACACAAAGAAGTTTCTCAGAAAGCTTCTTTCTCTTTGATTTGGCATGATATTTCCTTTGGCCCTATAGTCTTCAAAGGGTTCCGAAATATCTGTTCTCAGATTCCACAGAAATAAGGCTAGAAAAGATATCCACGAAATACACATGTAACTCTGTGAGATGAATTAACAGAACACTAAGCAGTTTCTCAGAAAGCTTCTTTCCAGATTTCATCTGAGGATATTTCCTTTTTCACCATAGCCCACTATGGGCTTCCAAATATCACTTTGCCTATTTCACAAGAACTGTCTTAGCGAAAGGCTTCTTGAGGGGAAAGCTGTAACTCTGTGAGATGATTTCACAGAACACAAAGAAGTTTCTCAGAAAGCTTGTTTCTCTTTGTTATAGGAGGATATTTCCTTTGGCCCTATTGTATTCAAAGGGATCCGAAATATCTGTACTCAGATTCCACAGAAATAAGGCTAGCAAAGAGATCCACGAAATACAGATGTAACTCTGTGAGATGAATTAACAGAACACTAAGCAGTTTCTCAGAAAGCTTCCTTCCAGATTTCATCTGAGGATATTTCCTTTTTCACCATAGCGCTCTATGGGCTTTTAAATATCACTTTCTCTATTCCACAAGAACTGTCTTAGCGAAAGGCTTCTTGAGTTAAAAGCTGTAACTCTGTGAGATGATTTCACAGAACACAAAGAAGTTTCTCAGAAAGCTTCCTTCTCTTTGTTATCGGAGGATATTTCCTTTGGCCCTATAGTCTTCAAACGGTTCCGAAATATCTGTTCTCAGATTCCACAGAAATAAGGCTAGCAAAGAGATCCACGAAATACAGATGGAACTCTGTGAAACGAATTAACAGAACACTAAGCAGTTTCTCAGAAAGCTTCTTTCCAGATTTCATCTGAGGATATTTCCTTTTTCACCATAGCCCTCTATGGGCTTCCAAATATCACCTTGCCAATTCCAGAAGAACTGTCTTAACGAAAGGCTTCTTGAGGGGAAAGCTGTAACTCTGTGAGGTGATTTCACAGAACACAAAGAAGTTTCTCAGAAAGCTTCTTTCTCTTTGTTTTCACATGATATTTCCTTTAGCCCTATAGTCTTCAAAGGGTTCCTAAATATCTGTTCTCAGATTCTACAGAAATAAGGCTAGCAAAGAGATCCACGAAATACACATGTAACTCTGTGAGATGAATTAACAGAACACTAAGCAGTTTCTCAGAAAGCTTCTTTCCAGATTTCATCGGAGGATATTTCCTTTTTCACCATAGCCCTCTATGGGCTTCCAAATATCACTTTGCTTATTCCACAAGAATTGTCTTAGCGAAAGGCTTCTTGAGGGGAAAGCTGTAACTCTGTGAGATGATTTCACAGAACAAAAAGAAGTTTCTCAGAAAGCTTCTTTCTCTTTGTTATCGGAGGATATTTCCTCTGGCCCTATAGTCTTCAAAGGGATCCGAAATATCTGTTCTCAGATTCCACAGAAAAAAGGCTAGCAAAGAGATCCACGAAATACACATGTAACTCTGTGAGATGAATTAACAGAACACTAAGCAGTTTCTCAGAAAGCTTCTTTCCAGATTTCATCGGAGGATATTTCCTTTTTCACCATAGCCCTCTATGGGCTTCCAAATATCACTTTGCCTATTCCACAAGAACTGTCTTAGCGAAAGGTATCTTGAGGGGAAAGCTGTAACTCTGTGAGATGATTTCACATAACACGAAGAAGTTTCTCAGAAAGCTTCTTACTCTTTGATTTGGCATGATATTTCCTTTGGCCCTATAGTCTTCAAAGGGTTCCGAAATATCTTTTCTCAGATTCCACAGAAATAAGGCTAGCAAAGAGATCCACGAAATACACATGTAACTCTGTGAGATGAATTAACAGAACACTAAGCAGTTTCCAGAAAGCATCTTTCCAGATTTCATCGGAGGATATTTCCTTTTTCACCATAGCCCACTATGGGCTTCCAAATATCACTTTGCCTATTCCACAAGAACTGTCTTAGCGAAAGACTTCTTGAGGGGAAAGCAGTAACTCTGTGAGATGATTTCACAGAGCACAAAGAAGTTTCTCAGAAAGCTTCTTTCTCTTTGTTATCGGAGGATATTTCCTTTGGCCCTATAGTCTTCAAAGGGATCCGAAATATCTGTTCTCAGATTCCACAGAAATAAGGCTAGCAAAGAGATCCACGAAATACACATGTAACTCTGTGAGATGAATTAACAGAACACTAAGCAGTTTCTCAGAAAGCTTCTTTCCAGATTTCCTGTGAGGATATTTCCTTTTACACCCTAGCCCTCTATTGGCTAACAAATATCACTTTGCCAATTCCACAAGAACTGTCTCAGCGAAAGGATTCTTGAGGGGAAAGCTTTAACTCTGCGAGATCATTTCACAGAACACAAAGAAGTTTCTCAGAAAGCTTCTTTCTCTTTGTTATGGGAGGATATTTCCTTTGGCCCTATAGTCTTCGAAGGGATCCGAAATATCTGTTCTCAGATTCCACAGAAATAAGGCTAGCAAAGAGATCCAAGAAATACACATGCAACTCGGTGAGATGAATTAACAGAACACTAAGAAGTTTCTCAGAAAGCTTCTTTCCAGATTTCATCTGAGGATATTTCCTTTTTCACCATAGCCCTCTATGGGCTTCCAAATATCACTTTGCCAATTCCACAAGAACTGTCTCAGCGAAAGGCTTCTTGAGCGGAAAGCTGTAACTCTGCGAGATGATTTTACAGAACACAAAGAAGTTTCTCAGAAAGCTTCTTTCTCTTTGTTTTGGCATGATATTTCCTGTGGCCCTATAGTCTTCAAAGGGTTCCGAAATATCTGTTCTCAGATTCCACAGAAAGAAGGCTAGCAAAGAGATCCACGAAATACACATGTAACTCTGTGAGATGAATTAACAGAACACTAAGCAGTTTCTCAGAAAGCTTCTTTCCAGATTTCATCTGAGGATATTTCCATTTTCACCATAGCCCTCTATGGGCTTCCATATATCACTTTTCCAATTCCACAAGAACTGTCTTAGCAAAAGGCTTCTGGAGGGGAAGCTGTAACTCCTTGAGATGATTTCACAGAACACAAAGAAGTTTGTCAGAAATCTTCTTTATCTTTGTTATCGGAGGATATTTCATTGGCCCTATAATTTTCAAAGGGATCCGAAATATCTGTTTTCATATTCCACAGAAATAAGGCTAGCAAAGAGATCCACGAAATACACATGTAACTCTGTGAGATGAATTAACAGAACACTAAGCAGTTTCTCAGAAAGCTTCTTTCCAGATTTCATCTGAGGATATTTCCTTTTTCACCATAGCCCTCTAAGGGCTTCCAAATATCACTTTGCTTATTCCACAAGAACTGTCTTAGCGAAAGGCTTCTAGAGGGGAAAGCTGTAACTCTGTGAGATGATTTCGCAGAACACAAAGACGTTTCTCAGAAAGCTTCTTTCTCTTTGTTATCGGAGGATATTTCCTTTGGCCCTATAGTCTTCAAAGGGATCCGAAATATCTGTTCTCAGATTCCACAGAAATAAGGCTAGCAAAGAGATCCACGAAATACACATGTAACTCTGTGAGATGAATTAACAGAACACTAAGCAGTTTCTCAGAAAGCTTCTTTCCAGATTTCCTGTGAGGATATTTCCTTTTTGACCATAGCCCTCTAGGGGTTCCAAATATCACTTTGCCAATTCCACAAGAACTGTCTTAGCGAAAGGCTTCTTGAGGGGAAAGCTGTAACTCTGTGAGATGATTTCACAGAACACAAAGAAGTTTCTTAGAAAGCTTCTTTCTCTTTGTTATAGGAGGATATTTCCTTTGGCCCTATTGTCTTCAAAGAGATCCGAAATATCTGTACTCAGATTCCACAGAAATAAGGCTAGCAAAGGGATCCACGAAATACAGATGTAACTCTGTGAGATGAATTAATAGAACACTAACCAGTTTCTCAGAAAGCTTCTTTCCAGATTTCATCGGAGGATATTTCCTTTTTCACCAAAGCCCTCTATGGGCTTCCATATATCTCTTTGCCATTTCCACAAGAACTGTCTTAGCGAAAGTCTTCTTGAGGGGAAAGCTGTAACTCTCTGAGATGATTTCACAGAACACAAAGAAGTTTCTCAGAAAGCTTCTTTCTCTTTGTTTTGGCATGATATTTCCTTTGGCCCTATAGTCTTCAAAGGGTTCCGAAATACTGTTCTCAGATTCCACAGAAATAAGGCTAGCAAAGAGATCCACGAAATGCACATGTAACTCTGTGAGATGAATTAACAGAACACTAAGCAGTTTCTCAGAAAGCTTCTTTCCAGATTTCATCTGAGATTATTTCCTTTTTCACCATAGCCCTCTAAGGGCTTCCAAATATCACTTTGCCTATTCCACAAGAACTGTCTTAGCGAAAGGCTTCTTGAGGGGAAAGCTGTAACTCTGTGAGATGATTTCACAGAACACAAAGAAGTTTCTCAGAAAGCTTCTTTTTTTTTTTTTTTGGCATGATATTTCCTTTGGCCCTATAGTCTTCAAAGGGTTCCGAAATATCTGTTCTCAGATTCCACAGAAATAAGGCTAGCAAAGAGATCCACGAAATACACATGTAACTCTGTGAGATGAATTAACAGAACACTAAGCAGTTTCTCAGAAAGCTTCCTTCCAGATTTCATCTGAGGATATTTCCTTTTTCACCATAGCGCTCTATGGGCTTTTAAATATCACTTTCTCTATTCCACAAGAACTGTCTTAGCGAAAGGCTTCTTGAGTTAAAAGCTGTAACTCTGTGAGATGATTTCACAGAACACAAAGAAGTTTCTCAGAAAGCTTTCTTCTCTTTGTTATCGGAGGATATTTCCTTTGGCCCTATAGTCTTCAAACGGTTCCGAAATATCTGTTCTCAGATTCCACAGAAATAAGGCTAGGAAAGAGATCCACGAAATACAGATGGAACTCTGTGAAACGAATTAACAGAACACTAAGCAGTTTCTCAGAAAGCTTCTTTCCAGATTTCATCTGAGGATATTTCCTTTTTCACCATAGCCCTCTATGGGCTTCCAAATATCACCTTGCCAATTCCAGAAGAACTGTCTTAACGAAAGGCTTCTTGAGGGGAAAGCTGTAACTCTGTGAGGTGATTTCACAGAACACAAAGAAGTTTCTCAGAAAGCTTCTTTCTCTTTGTTTTCACATGATATTTCCTTTAGCCCTATAGTCTTCAAAGGGTTCCTAAATATCTGTTCTCAGATTCTACAGAAATAAGGCTAGCAAAGAGATCCACGAAATACACATGTAACTCTGTGAGATGAATTAACAGAACACTAAGCAGTTTCTCAGAAAGCTTCTTTCCAGATTTCATCGGAGGATATTTCCTTTTTCACCATAGCCCTCTATGGGCTTCCAAATATCACTTTGCTTATTCCACAAGAATTGTCTTAGCGAAAGGCTTCTTGAGGGGAAAGCTGTAACTCTGTGAGATGATTTCACAGAACAAAAAGAAGTTTCTCAGAAAGCTTCTTTCTCTTTGTTATCGGAGGATATTTCCTCTGGCCCTATAGTCTTCAAAGGGATCCGAAATATCTGTTCTCAGATTCCACAGAAATAAGGCTAGCAAAGAGATCCACGAAATACACATGTAACTCTGTGAGATGAATTAACAGAACACTAAGCAGTTTCTCAGAAAGCTTCTTTCCAGATTTCATCTGAGGATATTTCCTTTTTCACCATAGCCCTCTATGGGCTTCCAAATATCACTTTGCCTATTCCACAAGAACTGTCTTAGCGAAAGGTATCTTGAGGGGAAAGCTGTAACTCTGTGAGATGATTTCACATAACACGAAGAAGTTTCTCAGAAAGCTTCTTACTCTTTGATTTGGCATGATATTTCCTTTGGCCCTATAGTCTTCAAAGGGTTCCGAAATATCTGTTCTCAGATTCCACAGAAATAAGGCTAGTAAGGAGATCCACGAAATACACATGTAACTCTGTGAGATGAATTAACAGAACACTAAGCAGTTTCTCAGAAAGCTTCTTTCCAGATTTCATCGGAGGATATTTCCTTTTTCACCATAGCCCACTATGGGCTTCCAAATATCACTTTGCCTATTCCACAAGAACTGTCTTAGCGAAAGGCTTCTTGAGGGGAAAGCTGTAACTCTGTGAGATGATTTCACAGAACACAAAGAAGTTTCTCAGAAAGCTTCTTTCTCTTTGTTATCGGAGGATATTTCCTTTAGCCCTATTGTATTCAAAGGGATCCGAAATATCTGTACTCAGATTCCACAGAAATAAGGCTAGCAAAGAGATCCACGAAATATAGATGTAACTCTGTGAGATGAATTAACAGAACACTAAGCAGTTTCTCAGAAAGCTTCCTTCCAGATTTCATCTGAGGATATTTCCTTTTTCACCATAGCGCTCTATGGGCTTTTAAATATCACTTTCTCTATTCCACAAGAACTGTCTTAGCGAAAGGCTTCTTGAGGGAAAAGCTGTAACTCTGTGAGATGATTTCACAGACACAAAGAAGTTTCTCAGAAAGCTTCCTTCTCTTTGTTATCGGAGGATATTTCCTTTGGCCCTATAGTCTTCAAACGGTTCCGAAATATCTGTTCTTAGATTCCACAGAAATAAGGCTAGCAAAGAGATCCACGAAATACAGATGGAACTCTGTGAAACGAATTAACAGAACACTAAGCAGTTTCTCAGAAAGCTTCTTTCCAGATTTCATCTGAGGATATTTCCTTTTTCACCATAGCCCTCTATGGGCTTCCAAATATCACCTTGCCAATTCCAGAAGAACTGTCTTAGCGAAAGGCTTCTTGAGGGGAAAGCTGTAACTCTGTGAGGTGATTTCACAGAACACAAAGAAGTTTCTCAGAAAGCTTCTTTCTCTTTGTTTTCACATGATATTTCCTTTAGCCCTATAGTCTTCAAAGGGTTCCTAAATATCTGTTCTCAGATTCTACAGAAATAAGGCTAGCAAAGAGATCCACGAAATACACATGTAACTCTGTGAGATGAATTAACAGAACACTAAGCAGTTTCTCAGAAAGCTTCTTTCCAGATTTCATCGGAGGATATTTCCTTTTTCACCATAGCCCTCTATGGGCTTCCAAATATCACTTTGCTTATTCCACAAGAATTGTCTTAGCGAAAGGCTTCTTGAGGGGAAAGCTGTAACTCTGTGAGATGATTTCACAGAACAAAAAGAAGTTTCTCAGAAAGCTTCTTTCTCTTTGTTATCGGAGGATATTTCCTCTGGCCCTATAGTCTTCAAAGGGATCCGAAATATCTGTTCTCAGATTCCACAGAAATAAGGCTAGCAAAGAGATCCACGAAATACACATGTAACTCTGTGAGATGAATTAACAGAACACTAAGCAGTTTCTCAGAAAGCTTCTTTCCAGATATCATCTGAGGATATTTCCTTTTTCACCATAGCCCTCTATGGGCTTCCAAATATCACTTTGCCTATTCCACAAGAACTGTCTTAGCGAAAGGTATCTTGAGGGGAAAGCTGTAACTCTGTGAGATGATTTCACATAACACGAAGAAGTTTCTCAGAAAGCTTCTTACTCTTTGATTTGGCATGATATTTCCTTTGGCCCTATAGTCTTCAAAGGGTTCCGAAATATCTGTTCTCAGATTCCACAGAAATAAGGCTAGCAAAGAGATCCACGAAATACACATGTAACTCTGTGAGATGAATTAACAGAACACTAAGCTGTTTCCAGAAAGCATCTTTCCAGATTTCATCGGAGGATATTTCCTTTTTCACCATAGCCCACTATGGGCTTCCAAATATCACTTTGCCTATTCCACAAGAACTGTCTTAGCGAAAGACTTCTTGAGGGGAAAGCAGTAACTCTGTGAGATGATTTCACAGAGCACAAAGAAGTTTCTCAGAAAGCTTCTTTCTCTTTGTTATCGGAGGATATTTCCTTTGGCCCTATAGTCTTCAAAGAGATCCGAAATATCTGTTCTCAGATTCCACAGAAAGAAGGCTAGCAAAGAGATCCACGAAATACACATGTAACTCTGTGAGATGAATTAACAGAACACTAAGCAGTTTCTCAGAAAGCTTCTTTCCAGATTTCCTGTGAGGATATTTCCTTTTACACCCTAGCCCTCTATTGGCTTACAAATATCACTTTGCCAATTCCACAAGAACTGTCTCAGCGAAAGGATTCTTGAGGGGAAAGCTTTAACTCTGCGAGATCATTTCACAGAACACAAAGAAGTTTCTCAGAAAGCTTCTTTCTCTTTGTTATGGGAGGATATTTCCTTTGGCCCTATAGTCTTCGAAGGGATCCGAATTATCTGTTCTCAGATTCCACAGAAATAAGGCTAGCAAAGAGATCCAAGAAATACACATGCAACTCGGTGAGATGAATTAACAGAACACTAAGAAGTTTCTCAGAAAGCTTCTTTCCAGATTTCATCTGAGGATATTTCCTTTTTCACCATAGCCCTCTATGGGCTTCCAAATATCACTTTGCCAATTCCACAAGAACTGTCTCAGCGAAAGGCTTCTTGAGCGGAAAGCTGTAACTCTGCGAGATGATTTTACAGAACACAAAGAAGTTTCTCAGAAAGCTTCTTTCTCTTTGTTTTGGCATGATATTTCCTGTGGCCCTATAGTCTTCAAAGGGTTCCGAAATATCTGTTCTCAGATTCCAGAGAAAGAAGGCTAGCAAAGAGATCCACGAAATACACATGTAACTCTGTGAGATGAATTAACAGAACACTAAGCAGTTTCTCAGAAAGCTTCTTTCCAGATTTCATCTGAGGATATTTCCATTTTCACCATAGCCCTCTAAGGGCTTCCATATATCACTTTTCCAATTCCACAAGAACTGTCTTAGCAAAAGGCTTCTGGAGGGGAAGCTGTAACTCCTTCAGATGATTTCACAGAACACAAAGAAGTTTGTCAGAAATCTTCTTTATCTTTGTTATCGGAGGATATTTCATTGGCCCTATAATTTTCAAAGGGATCCGAAATATCTGTTTTCATATTCCACAGAAATAAGGCTAGCAAAGAGATCCACGAAATACACATGTAACTCTGTGAGATGAATTAACAGAACACTAAGCAGTTTCTCAGAAAGCTTCTTTCCAGATTTCATCTGAGGATATTTCCTTTTTCACCATAGCCCTCTAAGGGCTTCCAAATATCACTTTGCTTATTCCACAAGAACTGTCTTAGCGAAAGGCTTCTAGAGGGGAAAGCTGTAACTCTATGAGATGATTTCGCAGAACACAAAGACGTTTCTCAGAAAGCTTCCTTCTCTTTGTTATCGGAGGATATTTCCTTTGGCCCTATAGTCTTCAAAGGGATCCGAAATATCTGTTCTCAGATTCCACAGAAATA
The DNA here is from genome assembly GCF_043159975.1 of Macaca nemestrina. NCBI lineage: Eukaryota > Metazoa > Chordata > Mammalia > Primates > Cercopithecidae > Macaca > Macaca nemestrina. Next base: position 99,738,183 of record NC_092133.1, on the reverse strand, counting down.
AGGCTAGCAAAGAGATCCACGAAATACACATGTAAGTCTGTGAGATGAATTAACAGAACACTAAGCAGTTTCTCAGAAAGCTTCTTTCCAGATTTCCTGTGAGGATATTTCCTTTTTGACCATAGCCCTCTAGGGGTTCCAAATATCACTTTGCCAATTCCACAAGAACTGTCTTAGCGAAAGGCTTCTTGAGGGGAAAGCTGTAACTCTATGAGATGATTTCACAGAACACAAAGAAGTTTCTCAGAAAGCTTCTTTCTCTTTGTTATAGGAGGATATTTCCTTTGGCCCTATTGTCTTCAAAGGGATCCGAAATATCTGTACTCAGATTCCACAGAAATAAGGCTAGCAAAGGGATCCACGAAATACAGATGTAACTCTGTGAGATGAATTAATAGAACACTAACCAGTTTCTCAGAAAGCTTCTTTCCAGATTTCATCTGAGGATATTTCCTTTTTCACCAAAGCCCTCTATGGGCTTCCATATATCTCTTTGCCATTTCCACAAGAACTGTCTTAGCGAAAGTCTTCTTGAGGGGAAAGCTGTAACTCTCTGAGATGATTTCACAGAACACAAAGAAGTTTCTCAGAAAGCTTCTTTCTCTTTGTTTTGGCATGATATTTCCTTTGGCCCTATAGTCTTCAAAGGGTTCCGAAATACTGTTCTCAAATTCCACAGAAATAAGGCTAGCAAAGAGATCCACGAAATGCACATGTAACTCTGTGAGATGAATTAACAGAACACTAAGCAGTTTCTCAGAAAGCTTCTTTCCAGATTTCATCTGAGATTATTTCCTTTTTCACCATAGCCCTCTAAGGGCTTCCAAATATCACTTTGCCTATTCCACAAGAACTGTCTTAGCGAAAGGCTTCTTGAGGGGAAAGCTGTAACTCTGTGAGATGATTTCACAGAACACAAAGAAGTTTCTCAGAAAGCTTCTTTTTTTTTTTTTTTTGGCATGATATTTCCTTTGGCCCTATAGTCTTCAAAGGGTTCCGAAATACTGTTCTCAGATTCCACAGAAATAAGGCTAGCAAAGAGATCCACGAAATACACATGTAACTCTGTGAGATGAATTAACAGAACACTAAGCAGTTTCTCAGAAAGCTTCTTTCCAGATTTCATCGGAGGATATTTCCTTTTTCACCATAGCCCACTATGGGCTTCCAAATATCACTTTGCCTATTCCACAAGAACTGTCTTAGCGAAAGGCTTCTTGAGGGGAAAGCTGTAACTCTGTGAGATGATTTCACAGAACACAAAGAAGTTTCTCTGAAAGCTTCTTTCTCTTTGTTTTAGGAGGATATTTCCTTTGGCCCTATTGTCTTCAAAGGGATCCGAAATATCTGTACTCAGATTCCACAGAAATAAGGCTAGCAAAGAGATGCACGAAATACACATGTAACTCTGTGAGATGAATTAACGGAACACTAAGCAGTTTCTCAGAAAGCTTCTTTCCAGATTTCTTCTGAGGATATTTCCTTTTTCACCGTAGCCCTCTATGGGCTTCCAAATATCACTTTGCCAATTCCACAAGAACTGTCCCAGCGAAAGGCTTCTTGAGGGGAAAGCTGTAACTCTGTGAGATGATTTCACAGAACACAAAGAAGTTTCTCAGAAAGCTTCTTTCTCTTTGTTATCGGAGGATATTTCCTTTGGCCCTATAGTCATCAATGGGATCCGAAATATCTGCTTTCAGATTCCACAGAAATAAGGCTAGCAAAGGGATCCACGAAATACACATGTAACTCTGTGAGATGAATTAACAGAACACTAAGCAGTTTCTCAGAAAGCTTCTTTCCAGATTTCATCTGAGGATATTTCCTTTTTCACCATAGCCCTCTATTGGCTTCAAAATATCACTTTGCCAATTCCACAAGAACTGTCTTAGCGAAAGGCTTCTTGAGGGGAAAGCTGTAACTCTGTGAGATGATTTCACAGAACACAAAGAAGTTTCTCAGAAAGCTTCTTTCTCTTTGTTATCGGAGGATATTTCCTTTGGCCATATAATCATCAATGGGATCCGAAATATCTGTTCTCAGATTCCACAGAAATAAGGCTAGCAAAGAGATCCACGAAATACACATGTAACTCTGTGAGATGAATTAACAGAACACTAAGCAGTTTCTCAGAAAGCTTCATTCCAGATTTCCTGTGAGGATATTTCCTTTTTCACCCTAGCCCTCTATTGGCTTCCAAATATCACTTTGCCAATTCCACAAGAACTGTCTCAGCGAAAGGCTTCTTGAGGGGAAAGCTGTAACTCTGCGAGATGATTTCACAGAACACAAAGAAGTTTCTCAGAAAGCTTCTTTCTCTTTGTTATGGGAGGATATTTCCTTTGGCCCTATAGTCTTCAAAGGGATCCGAAATATCTGTTCTCAGATTCCACAGAAATAAGGCTAGCAAAGAGATCCACGAAATACACATGTAACTCTGTGAGATGAATTAACAGAACACTAAGCAGTTTCTCAGAAAGCTTCTTTCCAGATTTCATCGGAGGATATTTCCTTTTTCACTATAGCCCTCTAAGGGCTTCCAAATATCACTTTGCCAATTCCACAAGAATTGTCTTAGCGAAAGGCTTCTTGAGGGGAAAGCTGTAACTCTGTGAGATGATTTCACATAACACAAAGAAGTTTCTCAGAAAGCTTCTTTCTCTTTGTTATCGGAGGATATTTCCTTTGGCCCTATAGTCTTCAAAGGGATCCGAAATATCTGTTCTCAGATTCCACAGAAATAAGGCTAGCAAAGAGATCCACGAAATACACATGTAACTCTGTGAGATGAATTAACAGAACACTAAGCAGTTTCTCAGAAAGCTTCTTTCCAGATTTCCTGTGAGGATATTTCCTTTTACACCCTAGCCCTCTATTGGCTAACAAATATCACTTTGCCAATTCCACAAGAACTGTCTCAGCGAAAGGATTCTTGAGGGGAAAGCTTTAACTCTGCGAGATCATTTCACAGAACACAAAGAAGTTTCTCAGAAAGCTTCTTTCTCTTTGTTATGGGAGGATATTTCCTTTGGCCCTATAGTCTTCGAAGGGATCCGAAATATCTGTTCTCAGATTCCACAGAAATAAGGCTAGCAAAGAGATCCAAGAAATACACATGCAACTCGGTGAGATGAATTAACAGAACACTAAGAAGTTTCTCAGAAAGCTTCTTTCCAGATTTCATCTGAGGATATTTCCTTTTTCACCATAGCCCTCTATGGGCTTCCAAATATCACTTTGCCAATTCCACAAGAACTGTCTCAGCGAAAGGCTTCTTGAGCGGAAAGCTGTAACTCTGCGAGATGATTTTACAGAACACAAAGAAGTTTCTCAGAAAGCTTCTTTCTCTTTGTTTTGGCATGATATTTCCTGTGGCCCTATAGTCTTCAAAGGGTTCCGAAATATCTGTTCTCAGATTCCAGAGAAAGAAGGCTAGCAAAGAGATCCACGAAATACACATGTAACTCTGTGAGATGAATTAACAGAACACTAAGCAGTTTCTCAGAAAGCTTCTTTCCAGATTTCATCTGAGGATATTTCCATTTTCACCATAGCCCTCTAAGGGCTTCCATATATCACTTTTCCAATTCCACAAGAACTGTCTTAGCAAAAGGCTTCTGGAGGGGAAGCTGTAACTCCTTCAGATGATTTCACAGAACACAAAGAAGTTTGTCAGAAATCTTCTTTATCTTTGTTATCGGAGGATATTTCATTGGCCCTATAATTTTCAAAGGGATCCGAAATATCTGTTTTCATATTCCACAGAAATAAGGCTAGCAAAGAGATCCACGAAATACACATGTAACTCTGTGAGATGAATTAACAGAACACTAAGCAGTTTCTCAGAAAGCTTCTTTCCAGATTTCATCTGAGGATATTTCCTTTTTCACCATAGCCCTCTAAGGGCTTCCAAATATCACTTTGCTTATTCCACAAGAACTGTCTTAGCGAAAGGCTTCTAGAGGGGAAAGCTGTAACTCTATGAGATGATTTCGCAGAACACAAAGACGTTTCTCAGAAAGCTTCCTTCTCTTTGTTATCGGAGGATATTTCCTTTGGCCCTATAGTCTTCAAAGGGATCCGAAATATCTGTTCTCAGATTCCACAGAAATAAGGCTAGCAAAGAGATCCACGAAATACACATGTAAGTCTGTGAGATGAATTAACAGAACACTAAGCAGTTTCTCAGAAAGCTTCTTTCCAGATTTCCTGTGAGGATATTTCCTTTTTGACCATAGCCCTCTAGGGGTTCCAAATATCACTTTGCCAATTCCACAAGAACTGTCTTAGCGAAAGGCTTCTTGAGGGGAAAGCTGTAACTCTGTGAGATGATTTCACAGAACACAAAGAAGTTTCTCAGAAAGCTTCTTTCTCTTTGTTATAGGAGGATATTTCCTTTGGCCCTATTGTCTTCAAAGGGATCCGAAATATCTGTACTCAGATTCCACAGAAATAAGGCTAGCAAAGGGATCCACGAAATACAGATGTAACTCTGTGAGATGAATTAATAGAACACTAACCAGTTTCTCAGAAAGCTTCTTTCCAGATTTCATCTGAGGATATTTCCTTTTTCACCAAAGCCCTCTATGGGCTTCCATATATCTCTTTGCCATTTCCACAAGAACTGTCTTAGCGAAAGTCTTCTTGAGGGGAAAGCTGTAACTCTCTGAGATGATTTCACAGAACACAAAGAAGTTTCTCAGAAAGCTTCTTTCTCTTTGTTTTGGCATGATATTTCCTTTGGCCCTATAGTCTTCAAAGGGTTCCGAAATACTGTTCTCAAATTCCACAGAAATAAGGCTAGCAAAGAGATCCACGAAATGCACATGTAACTCTGTGAGATGAATTAACAGAACACTAAGCAGTTTCTCAGAAAGCTTCTTTCCAGATTTCATCTGAGATTATTTCCTTTTTCACCATAGCCCTCTAAGGGCTTCCAAATATCACTTTGCCTATTCCACAAGAACTGTCTTAGCGAAAGGCTTCTTGAGGGGAAAGCTGTAACTCTGTGAGATGATTTCACAGAACACAAAGAAGTTTCTCAGAAAGCTTCTTTTTTTTTTTTTTTTGGCATGATATTTCCTTTGGCCCTATAGTCTTCAAAGGGTTCCGAAATACTGTTCTCAGATTCCACAGAAATAAGGCTAGCAAAGAGATCCACGAAATACACATGTAACTCTGTGAGATGAATTAACAGAACACTAAGCAGTTTCTCAGAAAGCTTCTTTCCAGATTTCATCGGAGGATATTTCCTTTTTCACCATAGCCCACTATGGGCTTCCAAATATCACTTTGCCTATTCCACAAGAACTGTCTTAGCGAAAGGCTTCTTGAGGGGAAAGCTGTAACTCTGTGAGATGATTTCACAGAACACAAAGAAGTTTCTCTGAAAGCTTCTTTCTCTTTGTTTTAGGAGGATATTTCCTTTGGCCCTATTGTCTTCAAAGGGATCCGAAATATCTGTACTCAGATTCCACAGAAATAAGGCTAGCAAAGAGATGCACGAAATACACATGTAACTCTGTGAGATGAATTAACGGAACACTAAGCAGTTTCTCAGAAAGCTTCTTTCCAGATTTCTTCTGAGGATATTTCCTTTTTCACCGTAGCCCTCTATGGGCTTCCAAATATCACTTTGCCAATTCCACAAGAACTGTCCCAGCGAAAGGCTTCTTGAGGGGAAAGCTGTAACTCTGTGAGATGATTTCACAGAACACAAAGAAGTTTCTCAGAAAGCTTCTTTCTCTTTGTTATCGGAGGATATTTCCTTTGGCCCTATAGTCATCAATGGGATCCGAAATATCTGCTTTCAGATTCCACAGAAATAAGGCTAGCAAAGGGATCCACGAAATACACATGTAACTCTGTGAGATGAATTAACAGAACACTAAGCAGTTTCTCAGAAAGCTTCTTTCCAGATTTCATCTGAGGATATTTCCTTTTTCACCATAGCCCTCTATTGGCTTCAAAATATCACTTTGCCAATTCCACAAGAACTGTCTTAGCGAAAGGCTTCTTGAGGGGAAAGCTGTAACTCTGTGAGATGATTTCACAGAACACAAAGAAGTTTCTCAGAAAGCTTCTTTCTCTTTGTTATCGGAGGATATTTCCTTTGGCCATATAATCATCAATGGGATCCGAAATATCTGTTCTCAGATTCCACAGAAATAAGGCTAGCAAAGAGATCCACGAAATACACATGTAACTCTGTGAGATGAATTAACAGAACACTAAGCAGTTTCTCAGAAAGCTTCATTCCAGATTTCCTGTGAGGATATTTCCTTTTTCACCCTAGCCCTCTATTGGCTTCCAAATATCACTTTGCCAATTCCACAAGAACTGTCTCAGCGAAAGGCTTCTTGAGGGGAAAGCTGTAACTCTGCGAGATGATTTCACAGAACACAAAGAAGTTTCTCAGAAAGCTTCTTTCTCTTTGTTATGGGAGGATATTTCCTTTGGCCCTATAGTCTTCAAAGGGATCCGAAATATCTGTTCTCAGATTCCACAGAAATAAGGCTAGCAAAGAGATCCACGAAATACACATGTAACTCTGTGAGATGAATTAACAGAACACTAAGCAGTTTCTCAGAAAGCTTCTTTCCAGATTTCATCGGAGGATATTTCCTTTTTCACTATAGCCCTCTAAGGGCTTCCAAATATCACTTTGCCAATTCCACAAGAATTGTCTTAGCGAAAGGCTTCTTGAGGGGAAAGCTGTAACTCTGTGAGATGATTTCACATAACACAAAGAAGTTTCTCAGAAAGCTTCTTTCTCTTTGTTATCGGAGGATATTTCCTTTGGCCCTATAGTCTTCAAAGGGATCCGAAATATCTGTTCTCAGATTCCACAGAAATAAGGCTAGCAAAGAGATCCACGAAATACACATGTAACTCTGTGAGATGAATTAACAGAACACTAAGCAGTTTCTCAGAAAGCTTCTTTCCAGATTTCCTGTGAGGATATTTCCTTTTACACCCTAGCCCTCTATTGGCTAACAAATATCACTTTGCCAATTCCACAAGAACTGTCTCAGCGAAAGGATTCTTGAGGGGAAAGCTTTAACTCTGCGAGATCATTTCACAGAACACAAAGAAGTTTCTCAGAAAGCTTCTTTCTCTTTGTTATGGGAGGATATTTCCTTTGGCCCTATAGTCTTCGAAGGGATCCGAAATATCTGTTCTCAGATTCCACAGAAATAAGGCTAGCAAAGAGATCCAAGAAATACACATGCAACTCGGTGAGATGAATTAACAGAACACTAAGAAGTTTCTCAGAAAGCTTCTTTCCAGATTTCATCTGAGGATATTTCCTTTTTCACCATAGCCCTCTATGGGCTTCCAAATATCACTTTGCCAATTCCACAAGAACTGTCTCAGCGAAAGGCTTCTTGAGCGGAAAGCTGTAACTCTGCGAGATGATTTTACAGAACACAAAGAAGTTTCTCAGAAAGCTTCTTTCTCTTTGTTTTGGCATGATATTTCCTGTGGCCCTATAGTCTTCAAAGGGTTCCGAAATATCTGTTCTCAGATTCCACAGAAAGAAGGCTAGCAAAGAGATCCACGAAATACACATGTAACTCTGTGAGATGAATTAACAGAACACTAAGCAGTTTCTCAGAAAGCTTCTTTCCAGATTTCATCTGAGGATATTTCCATTTTCACCATAGCCCTCTAAGGGCTTCCATATATCACTTTTCCAATTCCACAAGAACTGTCTTAGCAAAAGGCTTCTGGAGGGGAAGCTGTAACTCCTTCAGATGATTTCACAGAACACAAAGAAGTTTGTCAGAAATCTTCTTTATCTTTGTTATCGGAGGATATTTCATTGGCCCTATAATTTTCAAAGGGATCCGAAATATCTGTTTTCATATTCCACAGAAATAAGGCTAGCAAAGAGATCCACGAAATACACATGTAACTCTGTGAGATGAATTAACAGAACACTAAGCAGTTTCTCAGAAAGCTTCTTTCCAGATTTCATCTGAGGATATTTCCTTTTTCACCATAGCCCTCTAAGGGCTTCCAAATATCACTTTGCTTATTCCACAAGAACTGTCTTAGCGAAAGGCTTCTAGAGGGGAAAGCTGTAACTCTATGAGATGATTTCGAAGAACACAAAGACGTTTCTCAGAAAGCTTCCTTCTCTTTGTTATCGGAGGATATTTCCTTTGGCCCTATAGTCTTCAAAGGGATCCGAAATATCTGTTCTCAGATTCCACAGAAATAAGGCTAGCAAAGAGATCCACGAAATACACATGTAAGTCTGTGAGATGAATTAACAGAACACTAAGCAGTTTCTCAGAAAGCTTCTTTCCAGATTTCCTGTGAGGATATTTCCTTTTTGACCATAGCCCTCTAGGGGTTCCAAATATCACTTTGCCAATTCCACAAGAACTGTCTTAGCGAAAGGCTTCTTGAGGGGAAAGCTGTAACTCTGTGAGATGATTTCACAGAACACAAAGAAGTTTCTCAGAAAGCTTCTTTCTCTTTGTTATAGGAGGATATTTCCTTTGGCCCTATTGTCTTCAAAGGGATCCGAAATATCTGTACTCAGATTCCACAGAAATAAGGCTAGCAAAGGGATCCACGAAATACAGATGTAACTCTGTGAGATGAATTAATAGAACACTAACCAGTTTCTCAGAAAGCTTCTTTCCAGATTTCATCTGAGGATATTTCCTTTTTCACCAAAGCCCTCTATGGGCTTCCATATATCTCTTTGCCATTTCCACAAGAACTGTCTTAGCGAAAGTCTTCTTGAGGGGAAAGCTGTAACTCTCTGAGATGATTTCACAGAACACAAAGAAGTTTCTCAGAAAGCTTCTTTCTCTTTGTTTTGGCATGATATTTCCTTTGGCCCTATAGTCTTCAAAGGGTTCCGAAATACTGTTCTCAAATTCCACAGAAATAAGGCTAGCAAAGAGATCCACGAAATGCACATGTAACTCTGTGAGATGAATTAACAGAACACTAAGCAGTTTCTCAGAAAGCTTCTTTCCAGATTTCATCTGAGATTATTTCCTTTTTCACCATAGCCCTCTAAGGGCTTCCAAATATCACTTTGCCTATTCCACAAGAACTGTCTTAGCGAAAGGCTTCTTGAGGGGAAAGCTGTAACTCTGTGAGATGATTTCACAGAACACAAAGAAGTTTCTCAGAAAGCTTCTTTTTTTTTTTTTTTTGGCATGATATTTCCTTTGGCCCTATAGTCTTCAAAGGGTTCCGAAATACTGTTCTCAGATTCCACAGAAATAAGGCTAGCAAAGAGATCCACGAAATACACATGTAACTCTGTGAGATGAATTAACAGAACACTAAGCAGTTTCTCAGAAAGCTTCTTTCCAGATTTCATCGGAGGATATTTCCTTTTTCACCATAGCCCACTATGGGCTTCCAAATATCACTTTGCCTATTCCACAAGAACTGTCTTAGCGAAAGGCTTCTTGAGGGGAAAGCTGTAACTCTGTGAGATGATTTCACAGAACACAAAGAAGTTTCTCTGAAAGCTTCTTTCTCTTTGTTTTAGGAGGATATTTCCTTTGGCCCTATTGTCTTCAAAGGGATCCGAAATATCTGTACTCAGATTCCACAGAAATAAGGCTAGCAAAGAGATGCACGAAATACACATGTAACTCTGTGAGATGAATTAACGGAACACTAAGCAGTTTCTCAGAAAGCTTCTTTCCAGATTTCTTCTGAGGATATTTCCTTTTTCACCGTAGCCCTCTATGGGCTTCCAAATATCACTTTGCCAATTCCACAAGAACTGTCCCAGCGAAAGGCTTCTTGAGGGGAAAGCTGTAACTCTGTGAGATGATTTCACAGAACACAAAGAAGTTTCTCAGAAAGCTTCTTTCTCTTTGTTATCGGAGGATATTTCCTTTGGCCCTATAGTCATCAATGGGATCCGAAATATCTGCTTTCAGATTCCACAGAAATAAGGCTAGCAAAGGGATCCACGAAATACACATGTAACTCTGTGAGATGAATTAACAGAACACTAAGCAGTTTCTCAGAAAGCTTCTTTCCAGATTTCATCTGAGGATATTTCCTTTTTCACCATAGCCCTCTATTGGCTTCAAAATATCACTTTGCCAATTCCACAAGAACTGTCTTAGCGAAAGGCTTCTTGAGGGGAAAGCTGTAACTCTGTGAGATGATTTCACAGAACACAAAGAAGTTTCTCAGAAAGCTTCTTTCTCTTTGTTATCGGAGGATATTTCCTTTGGCCATATAATCATCAATGGGATCCGAAATATCTGTTCTCAGATTCCACAGAAATAAGGCTAGCAAAGAGATCCACGAAATACACATGTAACTCTGTGAGATGAATTAACAGAACACTAAGCAGTTTCTCAGAAAGCTTCATTCCAGATTTCCTGTGAGGATATTTCCTTTTTCACCCTAGCCCTCTATTGGCTTCCAAATATCACTTTGCCAATTCCACAAGAACTGTCTCAGCGAAAGGCTTCTTGAGGGGAAAGCTGTAACTCTGCGAGATGATTTCACAGAACACAAAGAAGTTTCTCAGAAAGCTTCTTTCTCTTTGTTATGGGAGGATATTTCCTTTGGCCCTATAGTCTTCAAAGGGATCCGAAATATCTGTTCTCAGATTCCACAGAAATAAGGCTAGCAAAGAGATCCACGAAATACACATGTAACTCTGTGAGATGAATTAACAGAACACTAAGCAGTTTCTCAGAAAGCTTCTTTCCAGATTTCATCGGAGGATATTTCCTTTTTCACTATAGCCCTCTAAGGGCTTCCAAATATCACTTTGCCAATTCCACAAGAATTGTCTTAGCGAAAGGCTTCTTGAGGGGAAAGCTGTAACTCTGTGAGATGATTTCACATAACACAAAGAAGTTTCTCAGAAAGCTTCTTTCTCTTTGTTATCGGAGGATATTTCCTTTGGCCCTATAGTCTTCAAAGGGATCCGAAATATCTGTTCTCAGATTCCACAGAAATAAGGCTAGCAAAGAGATCCACGAAATACACATGTAACTCTGTGAGATGAATTAACAGAACACTAAGCAGTTTCTCAGAAAGCTTCTTTCCAGATTTCCTGTGAGGATATTTCCTTTTACACCCTAGCCCTCTATTGGCTAACAAATATCACTTTGCCAATTCCACAAGAACTGTCTCAGCGAAAGGATTCTTGAGGGGAAAGCTTTAACTCTGCGAGATCATTTCACAGAACACAAAGAAGTTTCTCAGAAAGCTTCTTTCTCTTTGTTATGGGAGGATATTTCCTTTGGCCCTATAGTCTTCGAAGGGATCCGAAATATCTGTTCTCAGATTCCACAGAAATAAGGCTAGCAAAGAGATCCAAGAAATACACATGCAACTCGGTGAGATGAATTAACAGAACACTAAGAAGTTTCTCAGAAAGCTTCTTTCCAGATTTCATCTGAGGATATTTCCTTTTTCACCATAGCCCTCTATGGGCTTCCAAATATCACTTTGCCAATTCCACAAGAACTGTCTCAGCGAAAGGCTTCTTGAGCGGAAAGCTGTAACTCTGCGAGATGATTTTACAGAACACAAAGAAGTTTCTCAGAAAGCTTCTTTCTCTTTGTTTTGGCATGATATTTCCTGTGGCCCTATAGTCTTCAAAGGGTTCCGAAATATCTGTTCTCAGATTCCACAGAAAGAAGGCTAGCAAAGAGATCCACGAAATACACATGTAACTCTGTGAGATGAATTAACAGAACACTAAGCAGTTTCTCAGAAAGCTTCTTTCCAGATTTCATCTGAGGATATTTCCATTTTCACCATAGCCCTCTATGGGCTTCCATATATCACTTTTCCAATTCCACAAGAACTGTCTTAGCAAAAGGCTTCTGGAGGGGAAGCTGTAACTCCTTGAGATGATTTCACAGAACACAAAGAAGTTTGTCAGAAATCTTCTTTATCTTTGTTATCGGAGGATATTTCATTGGCCCTATAATTTTCAAAGGGATCCGAAATATCTGTTTTCATATTCCACAGAAATAAGGCTAGCAAAGAGATCCACGAAATACACATGTAACTCTGTGAGATGAATTAACAGAACACTAAGCAGTTTCTCAGAAAGCTTCTTTCCAGATTTCATCTGAGGATATTTCCTTTTTCACCATAGCCCTCTAAGGGCTTCCAAATATCACTTTGCTTATTCCACAAGAACTGTCTTAGCGAAAGGCTTCTAGAGGGGAAAGCTGTAACTCTGTGAGATGGTTTCGCAGAACACAAAGACGTTTCTCAGAAAGCTTCTTTCTCTTTGTTATCGGAGGATATTTCCTTTGGCCCTATAGTCTTCAAAGGGATCCGAAATATCTGTTCTCAGATTCCACAGAAATAAGGCTAGCAAAGAGATCCACGAAATACACATGTAACTCTGTGAGATGAATTAACAGAACACTAAGCAGTTTCTCAGAAAGCTTCTTTCCAGATTTCCTGTGAGGATATTTCCTTTTTGACCATAGCCCTCTAGGGGTTCCAAATATCACTTTGCCAATTCCACAAGAACTGTCTTAGCGAAAGGCTTCTTGAGGGGAAAGCTGTAACTCTGTGAGATGATTTCACAGAACACAAAGAAGTTTCTTAGAAAGCTTCTTTCTCTTTGTTATAGGAGGATATTTCCTTTGGCCCTATTGTCTTCAAAGGGATCCGAAATATCTGTACTCAGATTCCACAGAAATAAGGCTAGCAAAGGGATCCACGAAATACAGATGTAACTCTGTGAGATGAATTAATAGAACACTAACCAGTTTCTCAGAAAGCTTCTTTCCAGATTTCATCTGAGGATATTTCCTTTTTCACCAAAGCCCTCTATGGGCTTCCATATATCTCTTTGCCATTTCCACAAGAACTGTCTTAGCGAAAGTCTTCTTGAGGGGAAAGCTGTAACTCTCTGAGATGATTTCACAGAACACAAAGAAGTTTCTCAGAAAGCTTCTTTCTCTTTGTTTTGGCATGATATTTCCTTTGGCCCTATAGTCTTCAAAGGGTTCCGAAATACTGTTCTCAGATTCCACAGAAATAAGGCTAGCAAAGAGATCCACGAAATGCACATGTAACTCTGTGAGATGAATTAACAGAACACTAAGCAGTTTCTCAGAAAGCTTCTTTCCAGATTTCATCTGAGATTATTTCCTTTTTCACCATAGCCCTCTAAGGGCTTCCAAATATCACTTTGCCTATTCCACAAGAACTGTCTTAGCGAAAGGCTTCTTGAGGGGAAAGCTCTAACTCTGTGAGATGATTTCACAGAACACAAAGAAGTTTCTCAGAAAGCTTCTTTTTTTTTTTTTTTGGCATGATATTTCCTTTGGCCCTATAGTCTTCAAAGGGTTCCGAAATACTGTTCTCAGATTCCACAGAAATAAGGCTAGCAAAGAGATCCACGAAATACACATGTAACTCTGTGAGATGAATTAACAGAACACTAAGCAGTTTCTCAGAAAGCTTCTTTCCAGATTTCATCGGAGGATATTTCCTTTTTCACCATAGCCCACTATGGGCTTCCAAATATCACTTTGCCTATTCCACAAGAACTGTCTTAGCGAAAGGCTTCTTGAGGGGAAAGCTGTAACTCTGTGAGATGATTTCACAGAACACAAAGAAGTTTCTCTGAAAGCTTCTTTCTCTTTGTTTTAGGAGGATATTTCCTTTGGCCCTATTGTCTTCAAAGGGATCCGAAATATCTGTACTCAGATTCCACAGAAATAAGGCTAGCAAAGAGATGCACGAAATACACATGTAACTCTGTGAGATGAATTAACGGAACACTAAGCAGTTTCTCAGAAAGCTTCTTTCCAGATTTCATCTGAGGATATTTCCTTTTTCACCGTAGCCCTCTATGGGCTTCCAAATATCACTTTGCCAATTCCACAAGAACTGTCTCAGCGAAAGGCTTCTTGAGGGGAAAGCTGTAACTCTGTGAGATGATTTCACAGAACACAAAGAAGTTTCTCAGAAAGCTTCTTTCTCTTTGATTTGGCATGATATTTCCTTTGGCCGTATAGTCTTCAAAGGGTTCCGAAATATCTGTTCTCAGATTCCACAGAAATAAGGCTAGTAAGGAGATCCACGAAATACACATGTAACTCTGTGAGATGAATTAACAGAACACTAAGCAGTTTCTCAGAAAGCTTCTTTCCAGATTTCATCGGAAGATATTTCCTTTTTCACCATAGCCCACTATGGGCTTCCAAATATCACTTTGCCTATTCCACAAGAACTGTCTTAGCGAAAGGCTTCTTGAGGGGAAAGCTGTAACTCTGTGAGATGATTTCACAGAACACAAAGAAGTTTCTCAGAAAGCTTCTTTCTCTTTGTTATCGGAGGATATTTCCTTGGGCCCTATAGTCTTCAAAGGGATCCGAAATATCTGTTCTCAGATTCCACAGAAATAAGGCTAGCAAAGAGATCCACGAAGTACACATGTAACTCTGTGAGATGAATTAACAGAACACTAAGCAGTTTCTCAGAAAGCTTCTTTCCATTTCATCTGAGGATATTTCCTTTTTCACCATAGCCCTCTATGGGCTTCCAAATATCACTTTGCCAATTCCACAAGAACTCTCTTAGCGAAAGGCTTCTTGAGGGGAAAGCTGTAACTCTGTGAGATGATTTCACAGAACACAAAGAAGTTTCTCAGAACGCTTCTTTCTCTTTGTTTTGGCATGATATTTCCTTTGGCCCTATAGTCTTCAAAGGGTTCCGAAATATCTGTTCTCAGACTCCACAGAAATAAGGCTAGCAAAGAGATCCACGAAATACACATGTAACTCTGTGAGATGAATTAACAGAACACTAAGCAGTTTCTCAGAAAGCTTCTTTCCAGATTTCATCGGAGGATATTTCCTTTTTCACCATAGCCCACTATGGGCTTCCAAATATCACTTTGCCTATTTCACAAGAACTGTCTTAGCGAAAGGCTTCTTGAGGGGAAAGCTGTAACTCGGTGAGATGATTTCACAGAACACAAAGAAGTTTCTCAGAAAGCTTGTTTCTCTTTGTTATAGGAGGATATTTCCTTTAGCCCTATTGTATTCAAAGGGATCCGAAATATCTGTACTCAGATTAAACAGAAATAAGGCTAGCAAAGAGATCCACGAAATATAGATGTAACTCTGTGAGATGAATTAACAGAACACTAAGCAGTTTCTCAGAAAGCTTCCTTCCAGATTTCATCTGAGGATATTTCCTTTTTCACCATAGCGCTCTATGGGCTTTTAAATATCACTTTCTCTATTCCACAAGAACTGTCTTAGCGAAAGGCTTCTTGAGGGAAAAGCTGTAACTCTGTGAGATGATTTCACAGACACAAAGAAGTTTCTCAGAAAGCTTCCTTCTCTTTGTTATCAGAGGATATTTCCTTTGGCCCTATAGTCTTCAAACGGTTCCGAAATATCTGTTCTCAGATTCCACAGAAATAAGGCTAGCAAAGAGATCCACGAAATACAGATGGAACTCTGTGAAACGAATTAACAGAACACTAAGCAGTTTCTCAGAACGCTTCTTTCCAGATTTCATCTGAGGATATTTCCTTTTTCACCATAGCCCTCTATGGGCTTCCAAATATCACCTTGCCAATTCCAGAAGAACTGTCTTAGCGAAAGGCTTCTTGAGGGGAAAGCTGTAACTCTGTGAGGTGATTTCACAGAACACAAAGAAGTTTCTCAGAAAGCTTCTTTCTCTTTGTTTTCACATGATATTTCCTTTAGCCCTATAGTCTTCAAAGGGTTCCTAAATATCTGTTCTCAGATTCTACAGAAATAAGGCTAGCAAAGAGATCCACGAAATACACATGTAACTCTGTGAGATGAATTAACAGAACACTAAGCAGTTTCTCAGAAAGCTTCTTTCCAGATTTCATCGGAGGATATTTCCTTTTTCACCATAGCCCTCTATGGGCTTCCAAATATCACTTTGCTTATTCCACAAGAATTGTCTTAGCGAAAGGCTTCTTGAGGGGAAAGCTGTAACTCTGTGAGATGATTTCACAGAACAAAAAGAAGTTTCTCAGAAAGCTTCTTTCTCTTTGTTATCGGAGGATATTTCCTCTGGCCCTATAGTCTTCAAAGGGATCCGAAATATCTGTTCTCAGATTCCACAGAAATAAGGCTAGCAAAGAGATCCACGAAATACACATGTAACTCTGTGAGATGAATTAACAGAACACTAAGCAGTTTCTCAGAAAGCTTCTTTCCAGATATCATCTGAGGATATTTCCTTTTTCACCATAGCCCTCTATGGGCTTCCAAATATCACTTTGCTTATTCCACAAGAACTGTCTTAGCGAAAGGTATCTTGAGGGGAAAGCTGTAACTCTGTGAGATGATTTCACATAACACGAAGAAGTTTCTCAGAAAGCTTCTTACTCTTTGATTTGGCATGATATTTCCTTTGGCCCTATAGTCTTCAAAGGGTTCCGAAATATCTGTTCTCAGATTCCACAGAAATAAGGCTAGCAAAGAGATCCACGAAATACACATGTAACTCTGTGAGATGAATTAACAGAACACTAAGCTGTTTCCAGAAAGCATCTTTCCAGATTTCATCGGAGGATATTTCCTTTTTCACCATAGCCCACTATGGGCTTCCAAATATCACTTTGCCTATTCCACAAGAACTGTCTTAGCGAAAGACTTCTTGAGGGGAAAGCAGTAACTCTGTGAGATGATTTCACAGAGCACAAAGAAGTTTCTCAGAAAGCTTCTTTCTCTTTGTTATCGGAGGATATTTCCTTTGGCCCTATAGTCTTCAAAGGGATCCGAAATATCTGTTCTCAGATTCCACAGAAATAAGGCTAGCAAAGAGATCCACGAAATACACATGTAACTCTGTGAGATGAATTAACAGAACACTAAGCAGTTTCTCAGAAAGCTTCTTTCCAGATTTCCTGTGAGGATATTTCCTTTTACACCCTAGCCCTCTATTGGCTTACAAATATCACTTTGCCAATTCCACAAGAACTGTCTCAGCGAAAGGATTCTTGAGGGGAAAGCTTTAACTCTGCGAGATCATTTCACAGAACACAAAGAAGTTTCTCAGAAAGCTTCTTTCTCTTTGTTATGGGAGGATATTTCCTTTGGCCCTATAGTCTTCGAGGGATCCGAATTATCTGTTCTCAGATTCCACAGAAATAAGGCTAGCAAAGAGATCCAAGAAATACACATGCAACTCGGTGAGATGAATTAACAGAACACTAAGAAGTTTCTCAGAAAGCTTCTTTCCAGATTTCATCTGAGGATATTTCCTTTTTCACCATAGCCCTCTATGGGCTTCCAAATATCACTTTGCCAATTCCACAAGAACTGTCTCAGCGAAAGGCTTCTTGAGCGGAAAGCTGTAACTCTGCGAGATGATTTTACAGAACACAAAGAAGTTTCTCAGAAAGCTTCTTTCTCTTTGTTTTGGCATGATATTTCCTGTGGCCCTATAGTCTTCAAAGGGTTCCGAAATATCTGTTCTCAGATTCCACAGAAAGAAGGCTAGCAAAGAGATCCACGAAATACACATGTAACTCTGTGAGATGAATTAACAGAACACTAAGCAGTTTCTCAGAAAGCTTCTTTCCAGATTTCATCTGAGGATATTTCCATTTTCACCATAGCCCTCTAAGGGCTTCCATATATCACTTTTCCAATTCCACAAGAACTGTCTTAGCAAAAGGCTTCTGGAGGGGAAGCTGTAACTCCTTCAGATGATTTCACAGAACACAAAGAAGTTTGTCAGAAATCTTCTTTATCTTTGTTATCGGAGGATATTTCATTGGCCCTATAATTTTCAAAGGGATCCGAAATATCTGTTTTCATATTCCACAGAAATAAGGCTAGCAATGAGATCCACGAAATACACATGTAACTCTGTGAGATGAATTAACAGAACACTAAGCAGTTTCTCAGAAAGCTTCTTTCCAGATTTCATCTGAGGATATTTCCTTTTTCACCATAGCCCTCTAAGGGCTTCCAAATATCACTTTGCTTATTCCACAAGAACTGTCTTAGCGAAAGGCTTCTAGAGGGGAAAGCTGTAACTCTATGAGATGATTTCGCAGAACACAAAGACGTTTCTCAGAAAGCTTCTTTCTCTTTGTTATCGGAGGATATTTCCTTTGGCCCTATAGTCTTCAAAGGGATCCGAAATATCTGTTCTCAGATTCCACAGAAATAAGGCTAGCAAAGAGATCCACGAAATACACATGTAACTCTGTGAGATGAATTAACAGAACACTAAGCAGTTTCTCAGAAAGCTTCTTTCCAGATTTCCTGTGAGGATATTTCCTTTTTGACCATAGCCCTCTAGGGGTTCCAAATATCACTTTGCCAATTCCACAAGAACTGTCTTAGCGAAAGGCTTCTTGAGGGGAAAGCTGTAACTCTGTGAGATGATTTCACAGAACACAAAGAAGTTTCTCAGAAAGCTTCTTTCTCTTTGTTATAGGAGGATATTTCCTTTGGCCCTATTGTCTTCAAAGGGATCCGAAATATCTGTACTCAGATTCCACAGAAATAAGGCTAGCAAAGGGATCCACGAAATACAGATGTAACTCTGTGAGATGAATTAATAGAACACTAACCAGTTTCTCAGAAAGCTTCTTTCCAGATTTCATCTGAGGATATTTCCTTTTTCACCAAAGCCCTCTATGGGCTTCCATATATCTCTTTGCCATTTCCACAAGAACTGTCTTAGCGAAAGTCTTCTTGAGGGGAAAGCTGTAACTCTCTGAGATGATTTCACAGAACACAAAGAAGTTTCTCAGAAAGCTTCTTTCTCTTTGTTTTGGCATGATATTTCCTTTGGCCCTATAGTCTTCAAAGGGTTCCGAAATACTGTTCTCAGATTCCACAGAAATAAGGCTAGCAAAGAGATCCACGAAATGCACATGTAACTCTGTGAGATGAATTAACAGAACACTAAGCAGTTTCTCAGAAAGCTTCTTTCCAGATTTCATCTGAGATTATTTCCTTTTTCACCATAGCCCTCTAAGGGCTTCCAAATATCACTTTGCCTATTCCACAAGAACTGTCTTAGCGAAAGGCTTCTTGAGGGGAAAGCTCTAACTCTGTGAGATGATTTCACAGAACACAAAGAAGTTTCTCAGAAGGCTTCTTTTTTTTTTTTTTTTGGCATGATATTTCCTTTGGCCCTATAGTCTTCAAAGGGTTCCGAAATACTGTTCTCAGATTCCACAGAAATAAGGCTAGCAAAGAGATCCACGAAATACACATGTAACTCTGTGAGATGAATTAACAGAACACTAAGCAGTTTCTCAGAAAGCTTCTTTCCAGATTTCATCGGAGGATATTTCCTTTTTCACCATAGCCCACTATGGGCTTCCAAATATCACTTTGCCTATTCCACAAGAACTGTCTTAGCGAAAGGCTTCTTGAGGGGAAAGCTGTAACTCTGTGAGATGATTTCACAGAACACAAAGAAGTTTCTCTGAAAGCTTCTTTCTCTTTGTTTTAGGAGGATATTTCCTTTGGCCCTATTGTCTTCAAAGGGATCCGAAATATCTGTACTCAGATTCCACAGAAATAAGGCTAGCAAAGAGATGCACGAAATACACATGTAACTCTGTGAGATGAATTAACGGAACACTAAGCAGTTTCTCAGAAAGCTTCTTTCCAGATTTCATCTGAGGATATTTCCTTTTTCACCGTAGCCCTCTATGGGCTTCCAAATATCACTTTGCCAATTCCACAAGAACTGTCCCAGCGAAAGGCTTCTTGAGGGGAAAGCTGTAACTCTGTGAGATGATTTCACAGAACACAAAGAAGTTTCTCAGAAAGCTTCTTTCTCTTTGTTATCGGAGGATATTTCCTTTGGCCCTATAGTCATCAATGGGATCCGAAATATCTGCTTTCAGATTCCACAGAAATAAGGCTAGCAAAGGGATCCACGAAATACACATGTAACTCTGTGAGATGAATTAACAGAACACTAAGCAGTTTCTCAGAAAGCTTCTTTCCAGATTTCATCTGAGGATATTTCCTTTTTCACCATAGCCCTCTATTGGCTTCAAAATATCACTTTGCCAATTCCACAAGAACTGTCTTAGCGAAAGGCTTCTTGAGGGGAAAGCTGTAACTCTGTGAGATGATTTCACAGAACACAAAGAAGTTTCTCAGAAAGCTTCTTTCTCTTTGTTATCGGGGGATATTTCCTTTGGCCATATAATCATCAATGGGATCCGAAATATCTGTTCTCAGATTCCACAGAAATAAGGCTAGCAAAGAGATCCACGAAATACACATGTAACTCTGTGAGATGAATTAACAGAACACTAAGCAGTTTCTCAGAAAGCTTCATTCCAGATTTCCTGTGAGGATATTTCCTTTTTCACCCTAGCCCTCTATTGGCTTCCAAATATCACTTTGCCAATTCCACAAGAACTGTCTCAGCGAAAGGCTTCTTGAGGGGAAAGCTGTAACTCTGCGAGATGATTTCACAGAACACAAAGAAGTTTCTCAGAAAGCTTCTTTCTCTTTGTTATGGGAGGATATTTCCTTTGGCCCTATAGTCTTCAAAGGGATCCGAAATATCTGTTCTCAGATTCCACAGAAATAAGGCTAGCAAAGAGATCCACGAAATACACATGTAACTCTGTGAGATGAATTAACAGAACACTAAGCAGTTTCTCAGAAAGCTTCTTTCCAGATTTCATCGGAGGATATTTCCTTTTTCACTATAGCCCTCTAAGGGCTTCCAAATATCACTTTGCCAATTCCACAAGAACTGTCTTAGCGAAAGGCTTCTTGAGGGGAAAGCTGTAACTCTGTGAGATGATTTCACATAACACAAAGAAGTTTCTCAGAAAGCTTCTTTCTCTTTGTTATCGGAGGATATTTCCTTTGGCCCTATAGTCTTCAATGGGATCCGAAATATCTGTTCTCAGATTCCACAGAAATAAGGCAAGCAAAGAGATCCACGAAATACACATGTAACTCTGTGAGATGAATTAACGGAACACTAAGCAGTTTCTCAGAAAGCTTCTTTCCAGATTTCATCGGAGTATATTTCCTTTTTAACCATAGCCCACTATGGGCTTCCAAATATCACTTTGCCTGTTCCACAAGAACTGTCTTAGCGAAAGGGTTCCTGAGGGGAAAGCTGTAACTCTGTGAGATGATTTCACAGAACAGAAAGAAGTCTCAGAAATCTTCTTTCTCTTTGTTATAGGAGGATATTTCCTTTGGCCCTATTGTCTTCAAAGGGATCCGAAATATCTGTACTCAGATTCCACAGAAGTAAGACTAGCAAAGAGATCCACGTAATACAGATGTAACTCTGTGAGATGAATTAATAGAACACTAACTAGTTTCTCAGAAAGCTTCTTTCCAGATTTCATCTGAGGATATTTCCTTTTTCACCAAAGCCCTCTATGGGCTTACAAATATCTCTTTGCCATTTCCACAAGAACTGTCTTAGCGAAAGGCTTCTTGAGGGGAAAGCTGTAACTCTGTGAGTTGATTTCACAGAACACAAAGAAGTTTCTCAGAAAGCTTCTTTCTCTTTGTTATCGGAGGATATATCCTTTGGTCCTATAGTCTTCAAAGGGATACGAAATATCTGTTCTCAGATTCCACAGAAATAAGGCTAGCAAAGAGATCCACGAAATACACATGTATCTCTGTGAGATGAATTAACAGAACACTAAGCAGTTTCTCAGAAAGCTTCTTTCCAGATTTCATCTGAGGATATTTCCTTTTTCACCGTAGCCCACTATGGGCTTCCAAATATCACTTTGCCTATTCCACAAGAACTGTCTTAGCGAAAGGCTTCTTGAGGGGAAAGCTGTAACTCTGTGAGATGATTTCACAGAACACAAAGAAGTTTCTCAGAAAGATTCTTTCTCTTTGTTATAGGAGGATATTTCCTTTGGCCCTATTGTCGTCAAAGGGATCCGAAATATCTGTACTCAGATTCCACAGAAATAAGTCTAGCAAAGAGATCCACGAAATACAGATGTAACTCTGTGAGATGAATTAACAGAACACTTAGCAGTTTCTCAGAAAGCTTCTTTCCAGATTTCATCTGAGGATATTTCCTTTTTCACCAAAGCCCTCTATGGGTTTCCAAATATCTCTTTGCCATTTCCACGAGAACTCTCTTAGCGAAAGGCTTCTTGAGGGGAAAGCTGTAACTCTGTGAGATGATTTCACAGAACACAAAGAAGTTTCTCAGAAAGCTTCTTTCTCTTTGTTATCGGAGGATATTTCCTTTGGCCCTATTGTCTTCAAAGGGATCCGAAATATCTGTACTCAGATTCCAGAGAAATAAGGCTAGCAAAGAGATCCACGAAATACAGATGTAACTCTGTGAGATGAATTAACAGAACACTAAGCAGTTTCTCAGAAAGCTTCTTTCCAGATTTCATCTGAGGATATTTCCTTTTTCACCAAAGCCCTCTATGGACTTCCATATATCTCTTTGCCATTTCCACAAGAACTGTCTTAGCGAAAGTCTTCTTGAGGGGAAAGCTGTAACTCTGTGAGATGATTTCATAGTACACAAAGAAGTTTCTCAGAAAGCTTCTTTCTCTTTGTTATCGGAGGATATTTCCTTTGGTCCTATAGTCTTCAAAGGGATACGAAATATCTGTTCTCAAATTCCACAGAAATAAGGCTAGCAAAGAGATCCACGAAATACACATGTAACTCTGTGAGATGAATTAACAGAACACTAAGCAGTTCTTCAGAAAGCTTCTTTCCAGATTTCATCTGAGGATATTTCCTTTTTCACCGTAGCCCTCTTTGGGCTTCCAAATATCACTTTTCCAATTCCACAAGAACTGTCTCAGCGAAAGGCTTCTTGAGGGGAAAGCTGTAACTCTGTGAGATGATTTCACAGAACACAAAGAAGTTTCTCAGAAAGCTTCTTTCTCTTTGTTTTGGCATGATATTTCCTTTGGCCCTATAGTCTTCAAAGGGTTCCGAAATACTGTTCTCAGATTCCACAGAAATAAGGCTAGCAAAGAGATCCACGAAATACACATGTAACTCTGTGAGATGAATTAACAGAACAATAAGCAGTTTCTCAGAAAGCTTCTTTCCAGATTTCATCTGAGGATATTTCCTTTTTCACCATAGCCCTCTATTGGCTTCCAAATATCACTTTGCCTATTCCACAA
This sequence comes from Macaca nemestrina, assembly GCF_043159975.1. NCBI lineage: Eukaryota > Metazoa > Chordata > Mammalia > Primates > Cercopithecidae > Macaca > Macaca nemestrina. Next base: position 99,715,058 of record NC_092133.1, on the reverse strand, counting down.
GAACTGTCTTAGCGAAAGGCTTCTTGAGGGGAAAGCTGTAACTCTGTGAGATGATTTCACAGAACACAAAGAAGTTTCTCAGAAAGCTTCTTTCTCTTTGTTATCGGAGGATATTTCCTTGGGCCCTATAGTCTTCAAACGGATCCGAAATATCTGTTCTCAGATTCCACAGAAATAAGGCTAGCAAAGAGATCCACGAAATACACATGTAACTCTGTGAGATGAATTAACAGAACACTAAGCAGTTTCTCAGAAAGCTTCCTTCCAGATTTCATCTGAGGATATTTCCTTTTTCACCATAGCGCTCTATGGGCTTTTAAATATCACTTTCTCTATTCCACAAGAACTGTCTTAGCGAAAGGCTTCTTGAGGGAAAAGCTGTAACTCTGTGAGATGATTTCACAGAACACAAAGAAGTTTCTCAGAAAGCTTCCTTCTCTTTGTTATCGGAGGATATTTCCTTTGGCCCTATAGTCTTCAAACGGTTCCGAAATATCTGTTCTCAGATTCCACAGAAATAAGGCTAGCAAAGAGATCCACGAAATACAGATGGAACTCTGTGAAACGAATTAACAGAACACTAAGCAGTTTCTCAGAAAGCTTCTTTCCAGATTTCATCTGAGGATATTTCCTTTTTCACCATAGCCCTCTATGGGCTTCCAAATATCACTTTGCCAATTCCAGAAGAACTGTCTTAGCGAAAGGCTTCTTGAGGGGAAAGCTGTAACTCTGTGAGATGATTTCACAGAACACAAAGAAGTTTCTCAGAAAGCTTCTTTCTCTTTGTTTTCACATGATATTTCCTTTAGCCCTATAGTCTTCAAAGGGTTCCTAAATATCTGTTCTCAGATTCTACAGAAATAAGGCTAGCAAAGAGATCCACGAAATACACATGTAACTCTGTGAGATGAATTAACAGAACACTAAGCAGTTTCTCAGAAAGCTTCTTTCCAGATTTCATCTGAGGATATTTCCTTTTTCACCATAGCCCTCTATGGGCTTCCAAATATCACTTTGCCTATTCCACAAGAACTGTCTTAGCGAAAGGTATCTTGAGGGGAAAGTTGTAACTCTGTGAGATGATTTCACATAACACGAAGAAGTTTCTCAGAAAGCTTCTTACTCTTTGATTTGGCATGATATTTCCTTTGGCCCTATAGTCTTCAAAGGGTTCCGAAATATCTGTTCTCAGATTCCACAGAAATAAGGCTAGCAAAGAGATCCACGAAATACACATGTAACTCTGTGAGATGAATTAACAGAACACTAAGCAGTTTCCAGAAAGCATCTTTCCAGATTTCATCGGAGGATATTTCCTTTTTCACCATAGCCCACTATGGGCTTCCAAATATCACTTTGCCTATTCCACAAGAACTGTCTTAGCGAAAGGCTTCTTGAGGGGAAAGCAGTAACTCTGTGAGATGATTTCACAGAGCACAAAGAAGTTTCTCAGAAAGCTTCTTTCTCTTTGTTATCGGAGGATATTTCCTTTGGACCTATAGTCTTCAAAGGGATCCGAAATATCTGTTCTCAGATTCCACAGAAATAAGGCTAGCAAAGAGATCCACGAAATACACATGTAACTCTGTGAGATGAATTAACAGAACACTAAGCAGTTTCTCAGAAAGCTTCTTTCCAGATTTCATCTGAGGATATTTCCTTTTTCACCATAGCCCTCTATGGGCTTCCAAATATCACTTTGCCAATTCCACAAGAACTGTCTTAGCGAAAGGGTTCTTGAGGGAAAAGCTGTAACTCTGTGAGATGATTTCACAGAACACAAAGAAGTTTCTCAGAAAGCTTCTTTCTCTTTGTTATGGGAGGATATTTCCTTTGGCCCTATAGTCTTCAAAGGGATCCGAAATATCTGTTCTCAGATTCCACAGAAATAAGGCTAGGAAAGAGATGCACGAAATACAGATGTAACTCTGTGAGATGAATTAACAGAACACTAAGCAGTTTCTCAGAAAGCTTCTTTCCAGATTTCATCTGAGGATATTTCCTTTTTCACCATAGCCCTCTATGGGCTTCCAAATATCACTTTGCCAATTCCAGAAGAACTGTCTTAGCGAAAGGCTTCTTGAGGGGAAAGCTGTAACTCTGTGAGATGATTTCACAGAACACAAAGAAGTTTCTCCGAAAGCTTCTTTCTCTTTGTTTTGGCATGATATTTCCTTTGGCCCTATAATCTTCAAAGGGTTCCGAAATATCTGTTCTCAGATTCCACAGAAATGAGGCTAGCAAAGTGATCCACGAAATACACATGTAACTCTGTGAGATGAATTAACAGAACACTAAGCAGTTTCTCAGAAAGCTTCTTTCCAGATTTCATCGGAGGATATTTCCTTTTTCACCATAGCCCACTATGGGCTTCCAAATATCCCTTGCCTATTCCACAAGAACTGTCTTAGCGAAAGGCTTCTTGAGGGGAAAGTTGTAACTCTGTGAGATGATTTCACAGAAGACAAAGAAGTTTCTCAGAAAGCTTCTTTCTCTTTGTTATAGGAGGATATTTCCTTTGGCCCTATTGTCTTCAAAGGGATCCGAAATATCTGTACTCAGATTCCACAGAAATAAGGCTAGCAAAGAGATCCACGAAATACAGATGTAACTCTGTGAGATGAATTAACAGAACACTAAGCAGTTTCTCAGAAAGCTTCCTTCGAGATTTCATCTGAGGATATTTCCTTTTTCACCATAGCGCTCTATGGGATTTTAAATATCACTTTCTCTATTCCACAAGAACTGTCTTAGCGAAAGGCTTCTTGAGGGAAAAGCTGTAACTCTGTGAGATGATTTCACAGAACACAAAGAAGTTTCTCAGAAAGCTTCCTTCTCTTTGTTATCGGAGGATATTTCCTTTGGCCCTATAGTCTTCAAACGGTTCCGAAATATCTGTTCTCAGATTCCACAGAAATAAGGCTAGCAAAGAGATCCACAAAATACAGATGGAACTCTGTGAAACGAATTAACAGAACACTAAGCAGTTTCTCAGAAAGCTTCTTTCCAGATTTCATCTGAGGATATTTCCTTTTTCACCATAGCCCTCTATGGGCTTCCAAATATCACTTTGCCAATTCCAGAAGAACTGTCTTAGCGAAAGGCTTCTTGAGGGGAAAGTTGTAACTCTGTGAGATGATTTCACAGAACACAAAGAAGTTTCTCAGAAAGCTTCTTTCTCTTTGTTTTGCCATGATATTTCCTTTGGCCCTATAGTCTTCAAAGGGTTCCTAAATATCTGTTCTCAGATTCTACAGAAATAAGGCTAGCAAAGAGATCCACGAAATACACATGTAACTCTGTGAGATGAATTAACAGAACACTAAGCAGTTTCTCAGAAAGCTTCTTTCCAGATTTCATCTGAGGATATTTCCTTTTTCACCATAGCCCTCTATGGGCTTCCAAATATCACTTTGCCTATTCCACAAGAACTGTCTTAGCGAAAGGTATCTTGAGGGGAAAGCTGTAACTCTGTGAGATGATTTCACAGAACACAAAGAAGTTTCTCAGAAAGCTTCTTTCTCTTTGTTATAGGAGGATATTTCCTTTGGCCCTATTGTCTTCAATGGGATCCGAAATATCTGTACTCAGATTCCACCGAAATAAGGCTAGCAAAGAGATCCACGAAATACACATGTAACTCTGTGAGATGAATTAACAGAACACTAAGCAGTTTCTCAGAAAGCTTCTTTCCAGATTTCATCTGAGGATATTTCCTTTTTCACCATTGCCCTCTATGGGCTTCCAAATATCACTGTGCCTATTCCACAAGAACTGTCTTAGCGAAAGGCTTCTTGAGAGGAAAGCTGTAACTCTGGGAGATGATTTCACAGAACACAAAGAAGTTTCTCAGAAAGCTTCCTTCTCTTTGTTATCGTAGGATATTTCCTTTGGCCCTATAGTCTTCAAAGGGATCCGAAATATCTGTTCTCAGATTCCACAGAAATAAGGCTACCAAAGAGATCCACGAAATACACATGTAACACTGTGAGATGAATTAACAGAACACTAAGCAGTTTCTCAGAAAGCTTCTTTCCAGATTTCATCTGAGGATATTTCCTTTTTCACCATAGCCCTCTATGGGCTTCCAAATATCACTTTGCCAATTCCACAAGAACTGTCTTAGCGAAAGGCTTCTTGAGGGGAAAGCTGTAACTCTGTGAGATGATTTCACAGAACACAAAGAAGTTTCTCAGAAAGCTTCTTTCTATTTGTTATTGGAAGATATTTCCTTTGGCCCTATAGTCATCAATGGGATCCGAAATATCTGCTTTCAGATTCCACAGAAATAAGGCTAGCAAAGGGATCCACGAAATACACATGTAACTCTGTGAGATGAATTAACAGAACACTAAGCAGTTTCTCAGAAAGCTTCTTTCCAGATTTCATCTGAGGATATTTCCTTTTTCACCATAGCCCTCTATTGGCTTCAAAATATCACTTTGCCAATTCCACAAGAACTGTCTTAGCGAAAGGCTTCTTGAGGGGAAAGCTGTAACTCTGTGAGATGATTTCACAGAACACAAAGAAGTTTCTCAGAAAGCTTCTTTCTCTTTGTTATCGGAGGATATTTCCTTTGGCCATATAATCATCAATGGGATCCGAAATATCTGTTCTCAGATTCCACAGAAATAAGGCTAGCAAAGAGATCCACGAAATACACATGTAACTCTGTGAGATGAATTAACAGAACACTAAGCAGTTTCTCAGAAAGCTTCATTCCAGATTTCCTGTGAGGATATTTCCTTTTTCACCCTAGCCCTCTATTGGCTTCCAAATATCACTTTGCCAATTCCACAAGAACTGTCTCAGCGAAAGGCTTCTTGAGGGGAAAGCTGTAACTCTGCGAGATGATTTCACAGAACACAAAGAAGTTTCTCAGAAAGCTTCTTTCTCTTTGTTATGGGAGGATATTTCCTTTGGCCCTATAGTCTTCAAAGGGATCCGAAATATCTGTTCTCAGATTCCACAGAAATAAGGCTAGCAAAGAGATCCACGAAATACACATGTAACTCTGTGAGATGAATTAACAGAACACTAAGCAGTTTCTCAGAAAGCTTCTTTCCAGATTTCATCGGAGGATATTTCCTTTTTCACTATAGCCCTCTAAGGGCTTCCAAATATCACTTTGCCAATTCCACAAGAATTGTCTTAGCGAAAGGCTTCTTGAGGGGAAAGCTGTAACTCTGTGAGATGATTTCACATAACACAAAGAAGTTTCTCAAAAAGCTTCTTTCTCTTTGTTATCGGAGGATATTTCCTTTGGCCCTATAGTCATCAAGGGGATCCGAAATATCTGTTCTCAGATTCCACAGAAATAAGGCAAGCAAAGAGATCCACGAAATACACATGTAACTCTGTGAGATGAATTAACAGAACACTAAGCAGTTTCTCAGAAAGCTTCTTTCCAGATTTCATCGGAGGATATTTCCTTTTTAACCATAGCCCACTATGGGCTTCCAAATATCACTTTGCCTGTTCCACAAGAACTGTCTTAGCGAAAGGGTTCCTGAGGGGAAAGCTGTAACTCTGTGAGATGATTTCACAGAACAGAAAGAAGTCTCAGAAATCTTCTTTCTCTTTGTTATAGGAGGATATTTCCTTTGGCCCTATTGTCTTCAAAGGGATCCGAAATATCTGTACTCAGATTCCACAGAAATAAGACTAGCAAAGAGATCCACGTAATACAGATGTAACTCTGTGAGATGAATTAATAGAACACTAACCAGTTTCTCAGAAAGCTTCTTTCCAGATTTCATCTGAGGATATTTCCTTTTTCACCAAAGCCCTCTATGGGCTTACAAATATCTCTTTGCCATTTCCACAAGAACTGTCTTAGCAAAAGGCTTCTTGAGGGGAAAGCTGTAACTCTGTGAGATGATTTCACAGAACACAAAGAAGTTTCTCAGAAAGCTTCTTTCTCTTTGTTATCGGAGGATATTTCCTTTGGTCCTATAGTCTTCAAAGGGATACGAAATATCTGTTCTAAGATTCCACAGAAATAAGGCTAGCAAAGAGATCCACGAAATAAAGATGTAACTCTGTGAGATGAATTAACAGAACACTAAGCAGTTTCTCAGAAAGCTTCTTTCCAGATTTCATCTGAGGATATTTCCTTTTTCACCGTAGCCCACTATGGGCTTCCAAATATCACTTTGCCTATTCCACAAGAACTGTCTTAGCGAAAGGCTTCTTGAGGGGAAAGCTGTAACTCTGTGAGATGATTTCACAGAACACAAAGAAGTTTCTCAGAAAGATTCTTTCTCTTTGTTATAGGAGGATATTTCCTTTGGCCCTATTGTCTTCAAAGGGATCCGAAATATCTGTACTCAGATTCCACAGAAATAAGTCTAGCAAAGAGATCCACGAAATACAGATGTAAATCTGTGAGATGAATTAACAGAACACTTAGCAGTTTCTCAGAAAGCTTCTTTCCAGATTTCATCTGAGGATATTTCCTTTTTCACCAAAGCCCTCTATGGGTTTCCAAATATCTCTTTGCCATTTCCACGAGAACTCTCTTAGCGAAAGGCTTCTTGAGGGGAAAGCTGTAACTCTGTGAGATGATTTCACAGAACACAAAGAAGTTTCTCAGAAAGCTTCTTTCTCTTTGTTATCGGAGGATATTTCCTTTGGCCCTATTGTCTTCAAAGGGATCCGAAATATCTGTACTCAGATTCCAGAGAAATAAGGCTAGCAAAGAGATCCACGAAATACAGATGTAACTCTGTGAGATGAATTAACAGAACACTAAGCAGTTTCTCAGAAAGCTTCTTTCCAGATTTCATCTGAGGATATTTCCTTTTTCACCAAAGCCCTCTATGGACTTCCATATATCTCGTTGCCATTTCCACAAGAACTGTCTTAGCGAAAGGGTTCTTGAGGGGAAAGCTGTAACTCTGTGAGATGATTTCACAGAACACAAAGAAGTTTCTCAGAAAGCTTCTTTCTCTTTGTTATCGGAGGATATTTCCTTTGGTCCTACAGTCATCAATGGGATACGAAATATCTGTTCTCAAATTCCACAGAAATAAGGCTAGCAAAGAGATCCACGAAATACACATGTAACTCTGTGAGATGAATTAACAGAACACTAAGCAGTTCTTCCGAAAGCTTCTTCCAGATTTCATCTGAGGATATTTCCTTTTTCACCGTAGCCCTCTATGGGCTTCCAAATATCACTTTTCCAATTCCACAAGAACTGTCTCAGCGAAAGGCTTCTTGAGGGGAAAGCTGTAACTCTGTGAGATGATTTCATAGAACACAAAGAAGTTTCTCAGAAAGCTTCTTTCTCTTTGTTTTGGCATGATATTTCCTTTGGCCCTATAGTCTTCAAAGGGTTCCGAAATACTGTTCTCAGATTCCACAGAAATAAGGCTAGCAAAGAGATCCACGAAATACACATGTAACTCTGTGAGATGAATTAACAGAACAATAAGCAGTTTCTCAGAAAGCTTCTTTCCAGATTTCATCTGAGGATATTTCCTTTTTCACCATAGCCCTCTATGGGCTTCCAAATATCACTTTGCCTATTCCACAAGAACTGTCTTAGCGAAAGGCTTCTTGAGGGGAAAGCTGTAACTCTGTGAGATGATTTCACAGAACACAAAGAAGTTTCTCAGAAAGCTTCTTTCTCTTTGTTATCGGAGGATATTTCCTTGGGCCCTATAGTCTTCAAACGGATCCGAAATATCTGTTCTCAGATTCCACAGAAATAAGGCTAGCAAAGAGATCCACGAAATACACATGTAACTCTGTGAGATGAATTAACAGAACACTAAGCAGTTTCTCAGAAAGCTTCCTTCCAGATTTCATCTGAGGATATTTCCTTTTTCACCATAGCGCTCTATGGGCTTTTAAATATCACTTTCTCTATTCCACAAGAACTGTCTTAGCGAAAGGCTTCTTGAGGGAAAAGCTGTAACTCTGTGAGATGATTTCACAGAACACAAAGAAGTTTCTCAGAAAGCTTCCTTCTCTTTGTTATCGGAGGATATTTCCTTTGGCCCTATAGTCTTCAAACGTTTCCGAAATATCTGTTCTCAGATTCCACAGAAATAAGGCTAGCAAAGAGATCCACGAAATACAGATGGAACTCTGTGAAACGAATTAACAGAACACTAAGCAGTTTCTCAGAAAGCTTCTTTCCAGATTTCATCTGAGGATATTTCCTTTTTCACCATAGCCCTCTATGGGCTTCCAAATATCACTTTGCCAATTCCAGAAGAACTGTCTTAGCGAAAGGCTTCTTGAGGGGAAAGCTGTAACTCTGTGAGATGATTTCACAGAACACAAAGAAGTTTCTCAGAAAGCTTCTTTCTCTTTGTTTTCACATGATATTTCCTTTAGCCCTATAGTCTTCAAAGGGTTCCTAAATATCTGTTCTCAGATTCTACAGAAATAAGGCTATCAAAGAGATCCACGAAATACACATGTAACTCTGTGAGATGAATTAACAGAACACTAAGCAGTTTCTCAGAAAGCTTCTTTCCAGATTTCATCTGAGGATATTTCCTTTTTCACCATAGCCCTCTATGGGCTTCCAAATATCACTTTGCCTATTCCACAAGAACTGTCTTAGCGAAAGGTATCTTGAGGGGAAAGCTGTAACTCTGTGAGATGATTTCACATAACACGAAGAAGTTTCTCAGAAAGCTTCTTACTCTTTGATTTGGCATGATATTTCCTTTGGCCCTATAGTCTTCAAAGGGTTCCGAAATATCTGTTCTCAGATTCCACAGAAATAAGGCTAGCAAAGAGATCCACGAAATACACATGTAACTCTGTGAGATGAATTAACAGAACACTAAGCAGTTTCCAGAAAGCATCTTTCCAGATTTCATCGGAGGATACTTCCTTTTTCACCATAGCCCACTATGGGCTTCCAAATATCACTTTGCCTATTCCACAAGAACTGTCTTAGCGAAAGGCTTCTTGAGGGGAAAGCAGTAACTCTGTGAGATGATTTCACAGAGCACAAAGAAGTTTCTCAGAAAGCTTCTTTCTCTTTGTTATCGGAGGATATTTCCTTTGGCCCTATAGTCTTCAAAGGGATCCGAAATATCTGTTCTCAGATTCCACAGAAATAAGGCTAGCAAAGAGATCCACGAAATACACATGTAACTCTGTGAGATGAATTAACAGAACACTAAGCAGTTTCTCAGAAAGCTTCTTTCCAGATTTCATCTGAGGATATTTCCTTTTTCACCATAGCCCTCTATGGGCTTCCAAATATCACTTTGCCAATTCCACAAGAACTGTCTTAGCGAAAGGGTTCTTGAGGGAAAAGCTGTAACTCTGTGAGATGATTTCACAGAACACAAAGAAGTTTCTCAGAAAGCTTCTTTCTCTTTGTTATGGGAGGATATTTCCTTTGGCCCTATAGTCTTCAAAGGGATCCGAAATATCTGTTCTCAGATTCCACAGAAATAAGGCTAGCAAAGAGATGCACGAAATACAGATGTAACTCTGTGAGATGAATTAACAGAACACTAAGCAGTTTCTCAGAAAGCTTCTTTCCAGATTTCATCTGAGGATATTTCCTTTTTCACCATAGCCCTCTATGGGCTTCCAAATATCACTTTGCCAATTCCAGAAGAACTGTCTTAGCGAAAGGCTTCTTGAGGGGAAAGCTGTAACTCTGTGAGATGATTTCACAGAACACAAAGAAGTTTCTCCGAAAGCTTCTTTCTCTTTGTTTTGGCATGATATTTCCTTTGGCCCTATAATCTTCAAAGGGTTGCGAAATATCTGTTCTCAGATTCCACAGAAATGAGGCTAGCAAAGTGATCCACGAAATACACATGTAACTCTGTGAGATGAATTAACAGAACACTAAGCAGTTTCTCAGAAACCTTCTTTCCAGATTTCCTGTGAGGATATTTCCTTTTTCACCATAGCCCACTATGGGCTTCCAAATATCCCTTGCCTATTCCACAAGAACTGTCTTAGCGAAAGGCTTCTTGAGGGGAAAGTTGTAACTCTGTGAGATGATTTCACAGAAGACAAAGAAGTTTCTCAGAAAGCTTCTTTCTCTTTGTTATAGGAGGATATTTCCTTTGGCCCTATTGTCTTCAAAGGGATCCGAAATATCTGTACTCAGATTCCACAGAAATAAGGCTAGCAAAGAGATCCACGAAATACAGATGTAACTCTGTGAGATGAATTAATAGAACACTAAGCAGTTTCTCAGAAAGCTTCCTTCGAGATTTCATCTGAGGATATTTCCTTTTTCACCATAGCGCTCTATGGGATTTTAAATATCACTTTCTCTATTCCACAAGAACTGTCTTAGCGAAAGGCTTCTTGAGGGAAAAGCTGTAACTCTGTGAGATGATTTCACAGAACACAAAGAAGTTTCTCAGAAAGCTTCCTTCTCTTTGTTATCGGAGGATATTTCCTTTGGCCCTATAGTCTTCAAACGGTTCCGAAATATCTGTTCTCAGATTCCACAGAAATAAGGCTAGCAAAGAGATCCACAAAATACAGATGGAACTCTGTGAAACGAATTAACAGAACACTAAGCAGTTTCTCAGAAAGCTTCTTTCCAGATTTCATCTGAGGATATTTCCTTTTTCACCATAGCCCTCTATGGGCTTCCAAATATCACTTTGCCAATTCCAGAAGAACTGTCTTAGCGAAAGGCTTCTTGAGGGGAAAGCTGTAACTCTGTGAGATGATTTCACAGAACACAAAGAAGTTTCTCAGAAAGCTTCTTTCTCTTTGTTTTGCCATGATATTTCCTTTGGCCCTATAGTCTTCAAAGGGTTCCTAAATATCTGTTCTCAGATTCTACAGAAATAAGGCTAGCAAAGAGATCCACGAAATACACATGTAACTCTGTGAGATGAATTAACAGAACACTAAGCAGTTTCTCAGAAAGCTTCTTTCCAGATTTCATCTGAGGATATTTCCTTTTTCACCATAGCCCTCTATGGGCTTCCAAATATCACTTTGCCTATTCCACAAGAACTGTCTTAGCGAAAGGTATCTTGAGGGGAAAGCTGTAACTCTGTGAGATGATTTCACAGAACACAAAGAAGTTTCTCAGAAAGCTTTTTTCTCTTTGTTATAGGAGGATATTTCCTTTGGCCCTATTGTCTTCAATGGGATCCGAAATATCTGTACTCAGATTCCACCGAAATAAGGCTAGCAAAGAGATCCACGAAATACACATGTAACTCTGTGAGATGAATTAACAGAACACTAAGCATTTTCTCAGAAAGCTTCTTTCCAGATTTCATCTGAGGATATTTCCTTTTTCACCATTGCCCTCTATGGGCTTCCAAATATCACTTTGCCTATTCCACAAGAACTGTCTTAGCGAAAGGCTTCTTGAGAGGAAAGCTGTAACTCTGTGAGATGATTTCACAGAACACAAAGAAGTTTCTCAGAAAGCTTCCTTCTCTTTGTTATCGGAGGATATTTCCTTTGGCCCTATAGTCTCAAAGGGATCCGAAATATCTGTTCTCAGATTCCACAGAAATAAGGCTACCAAAGAGATCCACGAAATACACATGTAACACTGTGAGATGAATTAACAGAACACTAAGCAGTTTCTCAGAAAGCTTCTTTCCAGATTTCACCAGAGGATATTTCCTTTTTCACCATAGCCCTCTATGGGCTTCCAAATATCACTTTGCCAATTCCACAAGAACTGTCTTAGCGAAAGGCTTCTTGAGGGGAAAGCTGTAACTCTGTGAGATGATTTCACATAACACGAGGAAGTTTCTCAGAAAGCTTCTTACTCTTTGATTTGGCATGATATTTCCTTTGGCCCTATAGTCTTCAAAGGGTTCCGAAATATCTGTTCTCAGATTCCACAGAAATAAGGCTAGCAAAGAGATCCACGAAATACACATGTAACTCTGTGAGATGAATTAACAGAACACTAAGCAGTTTCCAGAAAGCATCTTTCCAGATTTCATCGGAGGATATTTCCTTTTTCACCATAGCACACTATGGGCTTCCAAATATCACTTTGCCTATTCCACAAGAACTGTCTTAGCGAAAGGCTTCTTGAGGGGAAAGCAGTAACTCTGTGAGATGATTTCACAGAGCACAAAGAAGTTTCTCAGAAAGCTTCTTTCTCTTTGTTATCGGAGGATATTTCCTTTGGCCCTATAGTCTTCAAAGGGATCCGAAATATCTGTTCTCAGATTCCACAGAAATAAGGCTAGCAAAGAGATCCACGAAATACACATGTAACTCTGTGAGATGAATTAACAGTACACTAAGCAGTTTCTCAGAAAGCTTCTTTCCAGATTTCATCAGAGGATAATTCCTTTTTCACCATAGCCCTCTATGGGCATCCAAATATCACTTTGCCAATTCCACAAGAACTGTCTTAGCTAAAGGCTTCTTGAGGGGAAAGCTGTAACTCTGTGAGATGATTTCACAGAACACGAAGAAGTTTCTCAGAAAGCTTCTTTCTCTTTGTTATCGGAGCATATTTCCTTTGGCCCTATAGTCTTCAAAGGGATCCGAAATATCTGTTCTCAGATTCCACAGAAATAAGGCTACCAAAGAGATCCACGAAATACACATGTAACACTGTGAGATGAATTAACAGAACACTAAGCAGTTTCTCAGAAAGCTTCTTTCCAGATTTCATCAGAGGATATTTCCTTTTTCACCATAGCCCTCTATGGGCTTCCAAATATCACTTTGCCAATTCCACAAGAACTGTCTTAGCGAAAGGCTTCTTGAGGGGAAAGCTGTAACTCTGTGAGATGATTTCACAGAACACGAAGAAGTTTCTCAGAAAGCTTCTTACTCTTTGATTTGGCATGATATTTCCTTTGGCCCTATAGTCTTCAAAGGGTTCCGAAATATCTGTTCTCAGATTCCACAGAAATAAGGCTAGCAAAGAGATCCACGAAATACACATGTAACTCTGTGAGATGAATTAACAGAACACTAAGCAGTTTCCAGAAAGCATCTTTCCATATTTCATCGGAGGATATTTCCTTTTTCACCATAGCCCACTATGGGCTTCCAAATATCACTTTGCCTATTCCACAAGAACTGTCGTAGCGAAAGGCTTCTTGAGGGGAAAGCAGTAACTCTGTGAGATGATTTCACAGAGCACAAAGAGGTTTCTCAGAAAGCTTCTTTCTCTTTCTTATGGGAGGATATTTCCTTTGGCCCTATAGTCTTCAAAGGGATCCGAAATATCTGTTCTCAGATTCCACAGAAATAAGGCTAGCAAAGAGATCCACGAAATACACATGTAACTCTGTGAGATGAATTAACAGTACACTAAGCAGTTTCTCAGAAAGCTTCTTTCCAGATTTCATCAGAGGATAATTCCTTTTTCACCATAGCCCTCTATGGGCATCCAAATATCACTTTGCCAATTCCACAAGAACTGTCTTAGCTAAAGGCTTCTTGAGGGGAAAGCTGTAACTCTGTGAGATGATTTCACAGAACACAAAGAAGTTTCTCAGAAAGCTTCTTTCTCTTTGTTATCGGAGGATATTTCCTTTGGCCCTATAGTCTTCAAAGGGATCCGAAATATCTGTTCTCAGTATCCACAGAAATAAGGCTAGCAAAGAGATCCACGAAATACACATGTAACTCTGTGAGATGAATTAACAGAACACTAAGCAGTTTCCAGAAAGCATCTTTCCAGATTTCATCGGAGGATATTTCCTTTTTCACCATAGCCCACTATGGGCTTCCAAATATCACTTTGCCTATTCCACAAGAACTGTCTTAGCGAAAGGCTTCTTGAGGGGAAAGCAGTAACTCTGTGAGATGATTTCACAGAGCACAAAGAAGTGTCTCAGAAAGCTTCTTTCTCTTTGTTATCGGAGGATATTTCCTTTGGCCCTATAGTCTTCAAAGGGATCCGAAATATCTGTTCTCAGATTCCACAGAAATAAGGCTAGCAAAGAGATCCACGAAATACACATGTAACTCTGTGAGATGAATTAACAGAACACTAAGCAGTTTCTCAGAAAGCTTCTTTCCAGATTTCATCTGAGGATATTTCCTTTTTCACCATAGCCCTCTATGGGCTTCCAAATATCACTTTGCCAATTCCACAAGAACTGTCTTAGCGAAAGGGTTCTTGAGGGAAAAGCTGTAACTCTGTGAGATGATTTCACAGAACACAAAGAAGTTTCTCAGAAAGCTTCTTTCTCTTTGTTATGGGAGGATATTTCCTTTGGCCCTATAGTCTTCAAAGGGATCCGAAATATCTGTTCTCAGATTCCACAGAAATAAGGCTAGCAAAGAGATGCACGAAATACAGATGTAACTCTGTGAGATGAATTAACAGAACACTAAGCACTTTCTCAGAAAGCTTCTTTCCAGATTTCATCTGAGGATATTTCCTTTTTCACCATAGCCCTCTATGGGCTTCCAAATATCACTTTGCCAATTCCAGAAGAACTGTCTTAGCGAAAGGCTTCTTGAGGGGAAAGCTGTAACTCTGTGAGATGATTTCACAGAACACAAAGAAGTTTCTCCGAAAGCTTCTTTCTCTTTGTTTTGGCATGATATTTCCTTTGGCCCTATAATCTTCAAAGGGTTCCGAAATATCTGTTCTCAGATTCCACAGAAATGAGGCTAGCAAAGTGATCCACGAAATACACATGTAACTCTGTGAGATGAATTAACAGAACACTAAGCAGTTTCTCAGAAAGCTTCTTTCCAGATTTCATCGGAGGATATTTCCTTTTTCACCATAGCCCACTATGGGCTTCCAAATATCCCTTGCCTATTCCACAAGAACTGTCTTAGCGAAAGGCTTCTTGAGGGGAAAGTTGTAACTCTGTGAGATGATTTCACAGAAGACAAAGAAGTTTCTCAGAAAGCTTCTTTCTCTTTGTTATAGGAGGATATTTCCTTTGGCCCTATTGTCTTCAAAGGGATCCGAAATATCTGTACTCAGATTCCACAGAAATAAGGCTAGCAAAGAGATCCACGAAATACAGATGTAACTCTGTGAGATGAATTAACAGAACACTAAGCAGTTTCTCAGAAAGCTTCCTTCGAGATTTCATCTGAGGATATTTCCTTTTTCACCATAGCGCTCTATGGGATTTTAAATATCACTTTCTCTATTCCACAAGAACTGTCTTAGCGAAAGGCTTCTTGAGGGAAAAGCTGTAACTCTGTGAGATGATTTCACAGAACACAAAGAAGTTTCTCAGAAAGCTTCCTTCTCTTTGTTATCGGAGGATATTTCCTTTGGCCCTATAGTCTTCAAACGGTTCCGAAATATCTGTTCTCAGATTCCACAGAAATAAGGCTAGCAAAGAGATCCACGAAATACACATGTAACTCTGTGAGATGAATTAACAGAACACTAAGCAGTTTCCAGAAAGCATCTTTCCATATTTCATCGGAGGATATTTCCTTTTTCACCATAGCCCACTATGGGCTTCCAAATATCACTTTGCCTATTCCACAAGAACTGTCGTAGCGAAAGGCTTCTTGAGGGGAAAGCAGTAACTCTGTGAGATGATTTCACAGAGCACAAAGAGGTTTCTCAGAAAGCTTCTTTCTCTTTCTTATGGGAGGATATTTCCTTTGGCCCTATAGTCTTCAAAGGGATCCGAAATATCTGTTCTCAGATTCCACAGAAATAAGGCTAGCAAAGAGATCCACGAAATACACATGTAACTCTGTGAGATGAATTAACAGTACACTAAGCAGTTTCTCAGAAAGCTTCTTTCCAGATTTCATCAGAGGATAATTCCTTTTTCACCATAGCCCTCTATGGGCATCCAAATATCACTTTGCCAATTCCACAAGAACTGTCTTAGCTAAAGGCTTCTTGAGGGGAAAGCTGTAACTCTGTGAGATGATTTCACAGAACACAAAGAAGTTTCTCAGAAAGCTTCTTTCTCTTTGTTATCGGAGGATATTTCCTTTGGCCCTATAGTCTTCAAAGGGATCCGAAATATCTGTTCTCAGTATCCACAGAAATAAGGCTAGCAAAGAGATCCACGAAATACACATGTAACTCTGTGAGATGAATTAACAGAACACTAAGCAGTTTCCAGAAAGCATCTTTCCAGATTTCATCGGAGGATATTTCCTTTTTCACCATAGCCCACTATGGGCTTCCAAATATCACTTTGCCTATTCCACAAGAACTGTCTTAGCGAAAGGCTTCTTGAGGGGAAAGCAGTAACTCTGTGAGATGATTTCACAGAGCACAAAGAAGTTTCTCAGAAAGCTTCTTTCTCTTTGTTATCGGAGGATATTTCCTTTGGCCCTATAGTCTTCAAAGGGATCCGAAATATCTGTTCTCAGATTCCACAGAAATAAGGCTAGCAAAGAGATCCACGAAATACACATGTAACTCTGTGAGATGAATTAACAGAACACTAAGCAGTTTCTCAGAAAGCTTCTTTCCAGATTTCATCTGAGGATATTTCCTTTTTCACCATAGCCCTCTATGGGCTTCCAAATATCACTTTGCCAATTCCACAAGAACTGTCTTAGCGAAAGGGTTCTTGAGGGAAAAGCTGTAACTCTGTGAGATGATTTCACAGAACACAAAGAAGTTTCTCAGAAAGCTTCTTTCTCTTTGTTATGGGAGGATATTTCCTTTGGCCCTATAGTCTTCAAAGGGATCCGAAATATCTGTTCTCAGATTCCACAGAAATAAGGCTAGCAAAGAGATGCACGAAATACAGATGTAACTCTGTGAGATGAATTAACAGAACACTAAGCACTTTCTCAGAAAGCTTCTTTCCAGATTTCATCTGAGGATATTTCCTTTTTCACCATAGCCCTCTATGGGCTTCCAAATATCACTTTGCCAATTCCAGAAGAACTGTCTTAGCGAAAGGCTTCTTGAGGGGAAAGCTGTAACTCTGTGAGATGATTTCACAGAACACAAAGAAGTTTCTCCGAAAGCTTCTTTCTCTTTGTTTTGGCATATTTCCTTTGGCCCTATAATCTTCAAAGGGTTCCGAAATATCTGTTCTCAGATTCCACAGAAATGAGGCTAGCAAAGTGATCCACGAAATACACATGTAACTCTGTGAGATGAATTAACAGAACACTAAGCAGTTTCTCAGAAAGCTTCTTTCCAGATTTCATCGGAGGATATTTCCTTTTTCACCATAGCCCACTATGGGCTTCCAAATATCCCTTGCCTATTCCACAAGAACTGTCTTAGCGAAAGGCTTCTTGAGGGGAAAGTTGTAACTCTGTGAGATGATTTCACAGAAGACAAAGAAGTTTCTCAGAAAGCTTCTTTCTCTTTGTTATAGGAGGATATTTCCTTTGGCCCTATTGTCTTCAAAGGGATCCGAAATATCTGTACTCAGATTCCACAGAAATAAGGCTAGCAAAGAGATCCACGAAATACAGATGTAACTCTGTGAGATGAATTAACAGAACACTAAGCAGTTTCTCAGAAAGCTTCCTTCGAGATTTCATCTGAGGATATTTCCTTTTTCACCATAGCGCTCTATGGGATTTTAAATATCACTTTCTCTATTCCACAAGAACTGTCTTAGCGAAAGGCTTCTTGAGGGAAAAGCTGTAACTCTGTGAGATGATTTCACAGAACACAAAGAAGTTTCTCAGAAAGCTTCCTTCTCTTTGTTATCGGAGGATATTTCCTTTGGCCCTATAGTCTTCAAACGGTTCCGAAATATCTGTTCTCAGATTCCACAGAAATAAGGCTAGCAAAGAGATCCTCAAAATACAGATGGAACTCTGTGAAACGAATTAACAGAACACTAAGCAGTTTCTCAGAAAGCTTCTTTCCAGATTTCATCTGAGGATATTTCCTTTTTCACCATAGCCCTCTATGGGCTTCCAAATATCACTTTGCCAATTCCAGAAGAACTGTCTTAGCGAAAGGCTTCTTGAGGGGAAAGCTGTAACTCTGTGAGATGATTTCACAGAACACAAAGAAGTTTCTCAGAAAGCTTCTTTCTCTTTGTTTTGCCATGATATTTCCTTTGGCCCTATAGTCTTCAAAGGGTTCCTAAATATCTGTTCTCAGATTCTACAGAAATAAGGCTAGCAAAGAGATCCACGAAATACACATGTAACTCTGTGAGATGAATTAACAGAACACTAAGCAGTTTCTCAGAAAGCTTCTTTCCAGATTTCATCTGAGGATATTTCCTTTTTCACCATAGCTCTCTATGGGCTTCCAAATATCACTTTGCCTATTCCACAAGAACTGTCTTAGCGAAAGGTATCTTGAGGGGAAAGCTGTAACTCTGTGAGATGATTTCACAGAACACAAATAAGTTTCTCAGAAAGCTTTTTTCTCTTTGTTATAGGAGGATATTTCCTTTGGCCCTATTGTCTTCAATGGGATCCGAAATATCTGTACTCAGATTCCACCGAAATAAGGCTAGCAAAGAGATCCACGAAATACACATGTAACTCTGTGAGATGAATTAACAGAACACTAAGCAGTTTCTCAGAAAGCTTCTTTCCAGATTTCATCTGAGGATATTTCCTTTTTCACCATTGCCCTCTATGGGCTTCCAAATATCACTTTGCCTATTCCACAAGAACTGTCTTAGCGAAAGGCTTCTTGAGAGGAAAGCTGTAACTCTGTGAGATGATTTCACAGAACACAAAGAAGTTTCTCAGAAAGCTTCCTTCTCTTTGTTATCGGAGGATATTTCCTTTGGCCCTATAGTCTTCAAAGGGATCCGAAATATCTGTTCTCAGATTCCACAGAAATAAGGCTACCAAAGAGATCCACGAAATACACATGTAACACTGTGAGATGAATTAACAGAACACTAAGCAGTTTCTCAGAAAGCTTCTTTCCAGATTTCACCAGAGGATATTTCCTTTTTCACCATAGCCCTCTATGGGCTTCCAAATATCACTTTGCCAATTCCACAAGAACTGTCTTAGCGAAAGGCTTCTTGAGGGGAAAGCTGTAACTCTGTGAGATGATTTCACATAACACGAAGAAGTTTCTCAGAAAGCTTCTTACTCTTTGATTTGGCATGATATTTCCTTTGGCCCTATAGTCTTCAAAGGGTTACGAAATATCTGTTCTCAGATTCCACAGAAATAAGGCTAGCAAAGAGATCCACGAAATACACATGTAACTCTGTGAGATGAATTTACAGAACACTAAGCAGTTTCCAGAAAGCATCTTTCCAGATTTCATCGGAGGATATTTCCTTTTTCACCATAGCCCACTATGGGCTTCCAAATATCACTTTGCCTATTCCACAAGAACTGTCTTAGCGAAAGGATTCTTGAGGGGAAAGCAGTAACTCTGTGAGATGATTTCACAGAGCACAAAGAAGTTTCTCAGAAAGCTTCTTTCTCTTTGTTATCGGAGGATATTTCCTTTGGCCCTATTGTCTTCAAAGGGATCCGAAATATCTGTTCTCAGATTCCACAGAAATAAGGCTAGCAAAGAGATCCACGAAATACACATGTAACTCTGTGAGATGAATTAACAGTACACTAAGCAGTTTCTCAGAAAGCTTCTTTCCAGATTTCATCAGAGGATAATTCCTTTTTCACCATAGCCCTCTATGGGCATCCAAATATCACTTTGCCAATTCCACAAGAACTGTCTTAGCTAAAGGCTTCTTAAGGGGAAAGCTGTAACTCTGTGAGATGATTTCACAGAACACAAAGAAGTTTTTCAGAAACCTTCTTTCTCTTTGTTATCGGAGCATATTTCCTTTGGCCCTATAGTCTTCAAAGGGATCCGAAATATCTGTTCTCAGATTCCACAGAAATAAGGCTACCAAAGAGATCCACGAAATACACATGTAACACTGTGAGATGAATTAACAGAACACTAAGCAGTTTCTCAGAAAGCTTCTTTCCAGATTTCATCAGAGGATATTTCCTTTTTCACCATAGCCCTCTATGGGCTTCCAAATATCACTTTGCCAATTCCACAAGAACTGTCTTAGCGAAAGGCTTCTTGAGGGGAAAGCTGTAACTCTGTGAGATGATTTCAGAGAACACAAAGAAGTTTCTCAGAAAGCTTATTTCTCTTTGTTTTGGCACGATATTTCCTTTGGCCCTGTAGTCTTCAAAGGGTTCCGAAATACTGTTCTCAGATTCCACAGAAATAAGGCTAGCAAAGAGATCCACGAAATACACATGTAACTCTGTGAGATGAATTAACAGAACACTAAGCAGTTTCTCAGAAAGCTTCTTTCCAGATTTCATCGGAGGATATTTCCTTTTTCACCATAGCCCTCTATGGGCTTCCAAATATCTCTTTTCCTATTCCACAAGAACTGTCTTAACGAATGGCTTCTTGAGGGGAAAGCTGTAACTCTGTGAGATGATTTCACAGAACAGAAAGAAGTTTCTCAGAAACCTTCTTTCTCTTTGTTATCAGAGGATATTTCCTTTGGCCCTATAGTTTTCAAAGGGATCCGAAATATCTGTTCTCAGTTTTCACAGACATAAGGCTAGCCAAGAGATCCACGAAATACAGATGTAACTCTGTGAGATGAATTAACAGAACACTAAGCAGTTTCCAGAAAGCATCTTTCCAGATTTCATCGGAGGATATTTCCTTTTTCACCATAGCCCACTATGGGCTTCCAAATATCACTTTGCCTATTCCACAAGAACTGTCTTAGCGAAAGGATTCTTGAGGGGAAAGCAGTAACTCTGTGAGATGATTTCACAGAGCACAAAGAAGTTTCTCAGAAAGCTTCTTTCTCTTTGTTATCGGAGGATATTTCCTTTGGCCCTATAGTCTTCAAAGGGATCCGAAATATCTGTTCTCAGATTCCACAGAAATAAGGCTAGCAAAGAGATCCACGAAATACACATGTAACTCTGTGAGATGAATTAACAGTACACTAAGCAGTTTCTCAGAAAGCTTCTTTCCAGATTTCATCAGAGGATAATTCCTTTTTCACCATAGCCCTCTATGGGCATCCAAATATCACTTTGCCAATTCCACAAGAACTGTCTTAGCGAAAGGCTTCTTGAGGGGAAAGCTGTAACTCTGTGAGATGATTTCACATAACACGAAGAAGTTTCTCAGAAAGCTTCTTACTCTTTGATTTGGCATGATATTTCCTTTGGCCCTATAGTCTTCAAAGGGTTCCGAAATACTGTTCTCAGATTCCACAGAAATAAGGCTGGCAAAGAGATACACGAAATACACATGTAAATCTGTGAGATGAATTAACAGAACACTAAGCAGTTTCTCAGAAAGCTTCTTTCCAGATTTCATCGGAGGATATTTCCTTTTTCACCATAGCCCACAATGGGCTTCCAAATATCTCTTTTCCTATTCCACAAGAACTGTCTTAACGAATGTCTTCTTGAGGGGAAAGCTGTAACTCTGTGAGATGATTTCACAGAACAGAAAGAAGTTTCTCAGAAACCTTCTTTCTCTTTGTTATCAGAGGATATTTCCTTTGGCCCTATAGTTTTCAAAGGGATCCGAAATATCTGTTCTCAGATTTCACAGACATAAGGCTAGCAAAGAGATCCACGAAATACAGATGTAACTCTGTGAGATGAATTAACAGAACACTAAGCAGTTTCTCAGAAAGCTTCTTTCCAGATTTCATCTGAGGATATTTCCTTTTTCACCATAGCCCTCCATGGGCTTCCAAATATCACTTTCCTATTCCACAAGAACTGTCTTAGCGAAAGGCTTCTTGAGGGGAAAGCTGTAACTCTGTGAGATGATTTCACAGAACACAAAGAAGTTTCTCAGAAAGCTTCCTTCTCTTTGTTATCGGAATATATTTCCTTTGGCCCTATAGTCTTCAAAGGGATCCGAAATATCTGTCCTCAGATTCCACAGAAATAAGGCTACCAAAGAGATCCACGAAATACACCTGTAACTCTGTGAGATGAATTAACAGAACACTAAGCAGTTTCTCAGAAAGCTTCTTTCCAGATTTCATCTGAGGATATTTTCTTTTTCACCATAGCCCTCTATGGGCTTCCAAATATCACTTTGCCAATTCCACAAGAACTGTCTTAGAGAAAGGCTTCTTGAGAGGAAAGCTGTAACTCTGTGAGATGATTTCACAGAACACAACGGAGTTTCTCAGTAAGCTTCTTTCTCTTTGTTATCGGAGGATATTTCCTTTGGCCCTATAGTCATAAATGGGATCCGAAATATCTGTTTTCAGATTCCACAGAAATAAGGCTAGCAAAGAGATCCACGAAATACACATGTAACTCTGTGAGATGAATTAACAGAACACTAAGCAGTTTCTCAGAAAGCTTCTTTCCAGATTTCATCAGAGGATAATTCCTTTTTCACCATAGCCCTCTATGGCCTTCTAAATATCACTTTGCCAATTCCACAAGAACTGTCTTAGCTAAAGGCTTCTTTAGGGGAAAGCTGTAACTCTGTGAGATGATTTCACAGAACTCAAAGAAGTTTCTCAGAAAGCTTCTTTCTCTATGTTATCGGAGGATATTTCCTTTGGCCCTATAGTCTTCAAAGGGATCCGAAATATCTGTTCTCAGATTCCACAGAAATAAGGCTAGCAAAGAGATCCACGAAATACATATGTAACTCTGTGTGATGAATTAACAGAACACTAAGCAGTTTCTCAGAAATCTTCTTTCCAGATTTCATCTGAGGATATTTCCTTTTTCACCATAGCCCTCTATGGGCTTCAAAATATCACTTTGCCAATTCCACAAGAACTGTCTTAGCGAAAGGGTTCTTGAGGGGAAAGCTGTAACTCTGTGAGATGATTTCACAGAAAACAAAGAAGTTTCTCAGAAAGCTTCTTTCTCTTTGTTATGGGAGGTTATTTCCTTTGGCCCTATAGTCATCAATGGGATCCGAAATATCTGTTCTCAGATTCCACAGAAATAAGGCTAGCAAAGAGATCCACGAAATACAGATGTAACTCTGTGAGATGAATTAACAGAACACCTAGCAGTTTCTCAGAAAGCTTCTTTCCAGATTTCATCTGAGGATATTTCCTTTTTCACCATAGCCCTCCATGGGCTTCAAAATATCACTTTCCTATTCCACAAGAACTGTCTTAGCGAAAGGCTTCTTGAGGGGAAAGCTGTAACTCTGTGAGATGATTTCACAGAACACAAAGAAGTTTCTCAGAAAGCTTCCTTCTCTTTGTTATCGGAGGATATTTCCTTTGGCCCTATAGTCTTCAAAGGGATCCGAAATATCTGTCCTCAGATTCCACAGAAATAAGGCTCCCATGAGATCCACGAAATACACATGTAACTCTGTGAGATGAATTAACAGTACACTAAGCAGTTTCTCAGAAAGCTTCTTTCCAGATTTCATCTGAGGATATTTCCTTTTTCACCATAGCCCTCTATGGGCTTCCAAATATCACTTTGCCAATTCCACAAGAACTGTCTTAGAGAAAGTCTTCTAGAGGGGAAAGCTGTAACTCTGTTAGATGATTTCACAGAACACAAAGAAGTTTCTCAGTAAGCTTCTTTCTCTTTGTTATCGGAGGATATTTCCTTTGGCCCTATAGTCATAAATGGGATACGAAATATCTGTTTTCAGATTCCACAGAAATAAGGCTAGCAAAGAGATCCACGAAATACACATGTAACTCTGTGAGATGAATTAACAGAACACTAAGCAGTTTCTCAGAAAGCTTCTTTCCAGATTTCATCAGAGGATAATTCCTTTTTCACCATAGCCCTCTATGGCCTTCTAAATATCACTTTGCCAATTCCCCAAGAACTGTCTTAGCTAAAGGCTTCTTGAGGGGAAAGCTGTAACTCTGTGATATGATTTCACAGAACTAAAAAAAGTTTCGCAGAAAGCTTCTTTCTCTATGTTATCGGAGGATATTTCCTTTGGCCCTATAGTCTTCAAAGGGATCCGAAATATCTGTTCTCAGATTCCACAGAAATAAGGCTGGCAAAGAGATCCACGAAATACATATGTAACTCTGTGAGATGAATTAACAGAACACTAAGCAGTTTCTCAGAAATCTTCTTTCCAGATTTCATCTGAGGATATTTCCTTTTTCACCATAGCCCTCTATGGGCTTCCAAATATCACTTTGCCAATTCCACAAGAACTGTCTTAGCGAAAGGGTTCTTGAGGGGAAAGCTGTAACTCTGTGAGATGATTTCACAGAAAACAAAGAAGTTTCTCAGAAAGCTTCTTTCTCTTTGTTATGGGAGGATATTTCCTTTGGCCCTATAGTCATCAATGGGATCCGAAATATCTGTTCTCAGATTCCACAGAAATAAGGCCAGCAAAGAGATCCACGAAATACAGATGTAACTCTGTGAGATGAATTAACAGAAAACTAAGCAGTTTCTCAAAAAGCTTCTTTCCAGATTTCATCTGAGGATATTTCCTTTTTCACCATAGCCCACCATGGGCTTCCAAATATCACTTTGCAATTCCACAAGAACTGTCTCAGCGAAAGGCTTCTTGAGGGGAAAGCTGTAACTTTGTGAGATGATTTCGGAGAACACAAAGAAGTTTCTCAGAAGGCTTCTTTCTCATTGTTTTGGCATGATATTTCCTTAGGCCCTGTAGTCTTAAAGGGTTCGGAAATACTGTTCTCAGATTCCACAGAAATAAGGCTAGCAAAGAGATACACGAAATACACATGTAAATCTGTGAGATGAATTAACAGAACACTAAGCAGTTTCTCAGAAAGCTTCTTTCCAGATTTCCTGTGAGGATATTTCCTTTTTCACCATAGCCCACTATGGGCTTCCAAATATCTCTTTTCCTATTCCACAAGAACTGTCTTCACGAATGGCTTCTTGAGGGGAAAGCTGTAACTCTGTGAGATGATTTCACAGAACAGAAAGAAGTTTCTCAGAAACCTTCTTTCTCTTTGTTATCGGAGGATATTTCCTTTTGCCCTATAGTTTTCAAAGGGATCCGAAATATCTGTTCTCAGATTTCACAGAAATAAGGCTAGCAAAGAGATCCATGAAATACACATGTAACTCTGTGAGATGAATTAACAGAACACTAAGCAGTTTCTCAGAAAGCTTCTTTCCAGATTTCATCTGAGGATATTTCCTTTTTCACCATAGCCCTCTATGGGCTTCCAAATATCACTTTGCCAATTCCACAAGAACTGTCTTAGCGAAAGGCTTTTTGAGGGGAAAGCTGTAATTCTGTGAGATGATTTCACAGAACACAAAGAAGTTTCTCAGAAAGCTTCTTACTCTTTGATTTGGCAGGATATTTCCTTTGGCCCTATAGTCTTCAAAGGGTTCCGAAATATCTGTTCTCAGATTCCACAGAAATAAGGCTAACAAAGAGATCCACGAAATACACATGTAACTCTGTGAGATGAATTAACAGAAAACTAAGCAGTTTCTCAGAAAGATTCTTTCCAGATTTCATCGGAGGATATTTCCTTTTTCACCATAGCCCTCTATGGGCTTCCAAATATCACTTTGCCAATTCCACAAGAACTGTCTTAGCGAAAGGCTTCTTGAGGGGAATGCTGTAACTCTGTGGGATGATATCACAGAACACAAAGAAGTTTCTCAGAAAGCTTCTTTCTCTTTGTTATTGGAGGATATTTCCTTTCGCCCTATAGTCATCAATGGGATCCGAAATATCTGTTTTCAGATTCCACAGAAATAAGGCTAGCAAAGAGATCCACGAAATACACATGTAACTCTGTGAGATGAATTAACAGAACACTAAGCAGTTTCTCAGAAAGCTTCTTTCCAGATTTCATCTGAGGATATTTCCTTTTCCACCGTAGCCCTCTATGGGGTTCCAAATATCACATTGCTTATTCCACAAGAACTGTCTTAGCGAAAGGCTTCTTGAGGGGAAAGGTGAAACTCTGTGAGATGATTTCACAGAACACAAAGAAGTTTCTCAGAAAGCTTCTTTCTCTTTGTTATCGGAGGATATTTCCTTTGGCCCTATAGTCTTCAAAGGGATCCGAAATATCTCTTCTCAGACTCCACAGAAATAAGGCTAGCAAAGAGATCCACGAAATACACATGTAACTCTGTGAGATGAATTAACAGAACACTAAGCAGTTTCTCAGAAAGCTTCTTTCCAGATTTCATCTGAGGATATTTCCTTTTTCACCATAGCCCTCTATGGGCTTCCAAATATCACTTTGCCTATTCCACAAGAACTGTCTTAGCGAAATGCTTCTTGAGGGGAAAGCTGTAACTCTGTGAGATGATTTCACAGAACACAAAGAAGTTTCTCAGAAAGCTTCTTTCTCTTTGTTATAGGAGGATATTTCCTTTGGCCCTATTGTCTTCAATGGGATCCGAAATATCTGTACTCAGATTCCACAGAAATAAGGCTAGCAAAGAGATCCACGAAATACACATGTAACACTGTGAGATGAATTAACAGAACACTAAGCAGTTTCTCAGAAAGCTTCTTTCCAGATTTCATCTGAGGATATTTCCTTTTTCACCATAGCCCTCTAAGGGCTTCCAAATATCACTTTGCCTATTCCACAAGAACTGTCTTAGCGAAAGGCTTCTTGAGGGGAAAGCTGTAACTCTGTGACATGATTTCACATAACACGAAGAAGTTTGTCAGAAAGCTTCTTACTCTTTCATTTGGCATGATATTTCCTTTGGCCCTATAGTCTTCAAAGGGTTCCGAAATATCAGTTCTCAGATTCCACAGAAATAAGGCTAGCAAAGAGATCCACGAAATACAGATGTAACTCTGTGAGATGAATTAACAGAACACTAAGCAGTTTCCAGAAAGCATCTTTCCAGATTTCATCGGAGGATAGTTCCTTTTTCACCATAGCCCACTATGGGCTTCCAAATATCACTTTGCCTATTCCACAAGAACTGTCTTAGCGAAAGGATTCTTGAGGGGAAAGCAGTAACTCTGTGAGATGATTTCACAGAGCACAAAGAAGTTTCTCAGAAAGCTTCTTTCTCTTTGTTATCGGAGGATATTTCCTTTGGCCCTATAGTCTTCAAAGGGATCCGAAATATCTGTTCTCAGATTCCACAGAAATAAGGCTAGCAAAGAAATCCACGAAATACACATGTAACTCTGTGAGATGAATTAACAGAACACTAAGCAGTTTCTCAGAAAACTTCTTTCCAGATTACATCTGAGGATATTTCCTTTTTCACCATAGCCCTCTAAGGGCTTACAAATATCACTTTGCCAATTCCACAAGAACTGTCTTAGCGAAAGGGTTCTTGAGGGGAAAGCTGTAACTATGTGACATGATTTCAGAGAACACAAAGAAGTTTCTCAGAAAGCTTCTTTCTCTTTGTTTTGGCATGATATTTCCTTTGGCCCTGTAGTCTTCAAAGGGTTCTGAAATACTGTTCTCAGATTCCACAGAAATAAGGCTAGCAAAGAGATCCACGAAATACACATGTAAATCTGTGAGATGAATTAACAGAACACTAAGCAGTTTCTCAGAAAGCTTCTTTCCAGATTTCATCAGAGGATAATTCCTTTTTCACCATAGCCCTCTATGGGCTTCCAAATATCACTTTGCCAATTCCACAAGAACTGTCTTAGCTAAAGGCTTCTTGAGGGGAAAGCTGTAACTCTGTGAGATGATTTCACAGAACACAAGAAATTTCTCAGAAGGCTTCTTTCTCTTTGTTTTGGCATGATATTTCCTTTGGCCCTGTAGTCTTCAAAGGGTTCCGAAATACTGTTCTCAGATTCCACAGAAATAAGGCTAGCAAAGAGATCTACGAAATACACATGTAATACTGTGAGAAGAATTAACAAAACACAAAGCAGTTTCTCAGAAAGCTTCTTTCCAGATTTCATCGGGGGATATTTCCTTTTTCACCATAGCCCACTATGGGCTTCCAAATATCACTTTGCCTATTCTACAAGAACTGTCTTAACGAATGGCTTCTTGAGGGGAAAGCTGTAACTCTGTGAGATGGTTTCACAGAACAGAAAGAAGTTTCTCAGAAACCTTCTTTCTCTTTGTTATCGGAGGATATTTCCTTTGGCCCCATAGTTTTCAAAGGGATCCGAAATATCTGTTCTAATATTCCACAGAAATAAGGCTAGCAAAGAGATCCACGAAATAAAAATGTAACTCTCTGAGATAAATTAACAGAACACTAAGCAGTTTTTCAGAAAGCTTCTTTCCAGATTTCCTCTGAGGATATTTCCTTTTTCACCATAGCCCTCTATGGGCTTCCAAATATCACTTTGCCAATTCCACAAGAACTGTCTTAGCGAAAGGCTTCTTGAGGGGAAAGCTGTAGCTCTGTGAGATGATTTCACAGAACACAAAGAAGTTTCTCAGAAAGCTTCTTTCTCTTTTTTATCGCAGGATATTTCCTTTGGCCCTATAGTCTTCAAAGGGATCCGAAATATCTGTTCTCAGATTCCACAGAAATAAGGCTAGCAAAGATATCCACGAAATACACATGTAACTCTGTGAGATGAATTAACAGAACACTAAGCAGTTTCTCAGAAAGCTTCTTTCCAGATTTCATCTGAGGATATTTCCTTTTTCACCATAGCCCTCTACGGGCTTCCAAATATCACTTTGCCTATTCCACAAGAACTGTCTTAGCGAAAGTCTTCTTGAGGGGAAAGCTGTAACTCTGTGAGATGATTTCACGGAACACAAAGAAGTATCTCAGAAAGCTTCTTACTCTTTGATTTGGTATGATATTTCCTTTGGCCCCACAGTCTTCAAAGGGTTCCGAAATATCTGTTCTCAGATTCCACAGAAATAAGGCTAGCAAAGAGATCCACGAAATACACATGTAACTCCGTGAGATGAATTAACAGAACACTAAGCAGTTTCTCAGAAAGCATCTTTCCAGATTTCATCTGAGGATATTTCCTTTTTCACCATAGCCCACTATGGGCTTAAAATATCACTTTGCCTATTCCACAAGAACTGTCTTAGCGAAAGGCTTCTTGAGGGGAAAGCTGTAACTCTGGGAGATGATTTCACAGAACACAAAGAAGTTTCTCAGAAGGCTTCTTTCTCTTTGTTATAGGAGGATATTTCCTTTGGCCCTATTGTCTTCAATGGGATCCGAAATATCTGTACTCAGATTCCACAGAAATAAGGCTAGCAAAGAGATCCCCGAAATACAGATGTAACTCTGTGAGATGAATCAACAGAACACTAAGCAGTTTCTCAGAAAGCTTCTTTCCAGATTTCATCTGAGGATATTTCCTTTTTCACCATAGCCCTCTATGGGCTTAAAAATATCACTTTGCTATTCCACAAGAACTGTATTAGCGAAAGGCTTCTTGAGGGGAAAGCTGTAACTCTGTGAGATGATTTCACAGAACACAAAGAAGTTTCTCAGAAGGCTTCTTTCTCTTTGTTTTGGCATGATATTTCCTTTGGCCCTGTAGTCTTCAAAGGGTTCCGAAATACTGTTCTCAGATTCCACAGAAATAAGGCTAGCAAAGAGATCCACGAAATACACATGTAATTCTGTGAGATGAATTAACAGAACACTAAGCAGTTTCTCAGAAAGCTTCTTTCCAGATTTCATCGGGGGATATTTCCTTTTTCACCCTAGCCCACTATGGGCTTCCAAATATCACTTTGCCTATTCTACAAGAACTGTCTTAACGAATGGCTTCTTGAGGGGAAAGCTGTAGCTCTGTGAGATGATTTCACATAACACAAAGAAGTTTCTCAGAAAGCTTCCTTCTCTTTGTTATCGGAGGATATTTCCTTTGGCCCTATAGTCTTCAAAGGGATCCGAAATATCTGTTCTCAGATTCCACAGAAATAAGGCTAGCAAAGAGATCCACGAAATACACATGTAACTCTGTGAAATGAATTAACAGAACACTGAGCAGTTTCTCAGAAAGCTTCTTTCCAGATTTCATCTGAGGATATTTCCTTTTTCACCATAGCCCTATATGGGCTTCCAAGTATCACTTTGCCAATTCCACAAGAACTGTCTTAGCGAAAGGCTTCTTGAGGAGAAAGCAGTAACTCTGTGAGATGATATCACAGAACACAAAGAAGTTTCTCAGAAAGCTTCTTTCTCTTTGTTATCGGAGGATCTGTCCTTTGGCCCTATAGTCTTCAATGGGATCCGAAATATCTGTTCTCAGATTCCACAGAAATAAGGCTAGCAAAGTGATCCACGAAACACAGATGTAACTCTGTGAGATGAATTAACAGAACACTAAGCTGTTTCTCAGAAAGCTTCTTTCCAGATTTCATCTGAGGATATTTCCTTTTTCAACATAGCCCTCTATGGGCTTCCAAATATCACTTTGCCAATTCCAGAAGAACTGTCTTAGCGAAAGGCTTCTTGAGGGGAAAGCTGTAACTCTGTGAGATGATTTCACAGAACACAAAGAAGTTTCTCAGAAAGCTTCTTTCTCTTTGTTTTGGCATGATATTTCCTTTGGCCCTATAGTCTTCAAAGGGTTCCGAAATATCTGTTCTCAGATTCTACAGAAATAAGGCTATCAAAGAGATCCACGAAATACACATGTAACTCTGTGAGGTGAATTAACAGAACACTAAGCAGTTTCTCAGAAAGCTTCTTTCCAGATTTCATCTGAGGATATTTCCTTTTTCACCATAGCCCTCTATGGGCTTCCAAATATCACTTTGCCTATTCCACAAGAACTGGCTTAGCGAAAGGCTTCTTGAGGAGAAAGCTATAACTCTGTGAGATGATTTCACAGAACACAAAGTAGTTTCTCAGAAAGCTTCTTTCTCTTTTTTTTGGAGGATATTTCCTTTGGCCCTACTGTCTTCAACGGGATCTGAAATATCTGTACTCAGATTCCACAGAAATAAGGCTAGCAAAGAGATCCACGAAATACAGATGTATCTCTGTTAGATGAATTAACAGAACACTAAGCAGTTTCTCAGAAAGCTTCTTTCCAGATTTCATCTGAGGATATTTCCTTTTTCACCATAGCCCTCTATGGGCTTCGAAATATCACTTTGCCTATTACACAAAAACTGTCTTATCGAAAGACTTCTTGAGAGGAAAGCTGTAACTCTGTGAGATGATTTCACAGAACACAAAGAAGTTTCTCAGAAAGCTTCTTTCTCTTTGTTATAGGAGGATATTTCCTTTGGCCCTATAGTCTTCATAGGGATCCGAAATATCTGTTCTCAGATTCCACAGAAATAAGGCTAGCAAAGAGATCCACGAAATACACATGTAACTCTGTGAGATGAATTAAAAAAACACTAAGCAGTTTCTCAGAAAGCTTCTTTCCAGATTTCATCGGAGGATATTTCCTTTTTCACCATAGCCCTCTATGGGCTTCCAAATATCACTTTGCCAATTCCACAAGAACTGTCTTAGCGAAAGGCTTCTTGAGGGGAAAGCAGTAACTCTGTGAGATGATATCACAGAACACAAAGAAGTTTCTCAGAAAGCTTCTTTCTCTTTGTTATCGGAGGATATTTCCTTTGGCCCTATAGTCATCAATGGGATCTGAAATATCTGTTCTCAGATTCCACAGAAATAAGGCTAGCAAAGAGATCCACGAAACACAGATGTAACTCTGTGAGATGAATTAACAGAACACTAAGCAGTTTCTCAGAAAGCTTCTTTCCAGATTTCATGTGAGGATATTTCCTTTTTCACCATAGCCCTCCATGGGCTTCCAAATATCACTTTGCCAATTCCAGAAGAACTGTCTTAGCGAAAGGCTTCTTGAGGGGAAAGCTGTAACTCTGTGAGATGATTTCACAGAACACAAAGAAGTTTCTCAGAAAGCTTCTTTCTCTTTGTTTTGGCATGATATTTCCTTTGTCCCTATAGTCTTCAAAGGGTTCCGAAATATCTGTTCTCAGATTCTACAGAAATAAGGCTAGCAAAGAGATTCACGAAATACACATGTAACTCTGTGAGATGAATTAACAGAACACTAAGTAGTTTCTCAGAAAGCTTCTTTCCAGATTTCATCTGAGGATATTTCCTTTTTCACCATAGCCCTCTATGGGCTTCCAAATATCACTTTGCCTATTCCACAAGAACTGTCTTAGCGAAAGGCTTCTTGAGGGGAAAGCTGTATCTCTGTGAGATGATTTCACAGAACACAAAGAAGTTTCTCAGAAAGCTTCTTTCTCTTTGTTATAGGAGGATATTTCCTTTGGCCCTATTGTCTTCAATGGGATCCGAAATATCTGTACTCAGATTCCACAGAAATAAGGCTAGCAAAGAGATCCACGAAATACAGATGTAACTCTGTGAGACGAATTAACAGAAGACTAAGCAGTTCCTCAGAAAGCTTCTTTCCAGATTTCATCTGAGGATATTTCCTTTTTCACCATAGCCCTCTAGGGGCTTCGAAATATCACTTTGCCTATTCCACAAAAACTGTCTTAGCGAAAGGCTTCTTGAGGGGAAAGCTGTAACTCTGTGAGATGATTTCACAGAACACAAAGAAGTTTCTCAGAAAGCTTCTTTCTCTTTGTTTTAGCATGATATTTCCTTTGGCCCTGTAGTCTTCAAAGGGTTCCGAAATACTGTTCTCAGATTCCACAGAAATAAGGCTAGCAAAGAGATCCACGAAATACACATGTAACTCTGTGAGATGAATTAACAGAACACTAAGCAGTTTCTCAGAAAGCTTCTTTCCAGATTTCATCGGAGGATATTTCCTTTTTCACCATAGCCCTCTATGGGCTTCCAAATATCACTTTGCCTATTCCACAGGAACTGCCTTAACGAATGGCTTCTTGAGGGGAAAGCTGTAACTCTGTGAGATGATTTCACAGATCACAAAGAAGTTTCTCAGAAACCTTCTTTCTCTTTGTTATCGGAGGATATTTCCTTTGGCCCTATAGTTTTCAAAGGGATCCGAAATATCTGTTCTCAGATTCCACAGAAATAAGGCTAGCAAAGAGATCCACGAAATACAGATGTAACTCTGTGAGATAAATTAACAGAACACTAAGCAGTTTTTCAGAAAGCTTCTTTCCAGATTTCCTGTGAGGATATTTCCTTTTTGACCATAGCCCTCTATGGGCTTCAAAATATCGCTTTGCCAATTCCACAAGAACTGTCTTAGCGAAAGTCTTCTGGAGGAGAAAGCTGTAACTCTGTGAGATGATTTCACAGAACACAAAGAAGTTTCTCAGAAAGCTTCTTTCTCTTTGTTTGGCATGATGTTTCCTTCGGCCCTATAGTCTTCAAAGGGTTCCGAAATATCTGTTCTCAGATTCTACAGAAATAAGGCTAGCAAAGAGATCCACGAAATACATATGTAACTCTGTGAGGTGAATTAACAGAACACTAAGCAGTTTCTCAGAAAGCTTCTTTCCAGATTTCATCTGAGGATATTTCCTTTTTCACCACAGCCCTCTATGGGCTTCCAAATATCACTTTGCCTATTCCACAAGAACTGTCTTAGCGAAAGGCTTCTTGAGGAGAAAGCTATAACTCTGTGAGATGATTTCACAGAACACAAAGAAGTTTCTCAGAAAGCTTCTTTCTCTTTGTTATAGGAGGATATTTCCTTTGGCCCTATTGTCTTCAATGGGATCAGAAATATCTGTACTCAGATTCCACAGAAATAAGGCTAGCAAAGAGATCCACGAAATACAGATGTAACTCTGTGAGATGAATTAACAGAACACTAAGCAGTTTCTCAGAAAGCTTCTTTCCAGATTTCATCTGAGGATAATTCCTTTTTCACCATAGCCCTCTATGGGCTTCGAAATATCACTTTGCCTATTCCACAAGAACTGTCTAAGCGAAAGGCTTCTTGAGGGGAAAGCTGTAACGCTGTGAGATGATTTCACAGAACACAAAGAAGTTTCTCAGAAAGCTTCCTTCTCTTTGTTATCGGAGGATATTTCCTTTGCACCTATAGTCTTCAAAGGGATCCGAAATATCTGTTCTCAGATTCCACAGAAATAAGTCTCGCAAAGAGATCCACGAAATACAGATGTAACTCTGTGAGATGAATTAACAGAACACTAAGCAGTTTCTCAGAAATCTTCTTTCCATATTTCATCTGAGGATATTTCCTTTTTCACCATAGCCCTCTATGGGCTTCCAAATATCACTTTGCCAATTCCACAAGAACTGTCTTAGCGAAAGGCTTCTTGAGGGGAAAGCTGTAACTCTGTGAGATGATTTCACAGAACACAAGGAAGTTTCTCAGAAAGCTTCTTTCTCTTTGTTTTGGCATGATATTTCCTTTGTCCCTATAGTCTTCAAAGGGTTCCAAAATATCTGTTCTCAGATTCTACAGAAATAAGGCTAGCAAAGATATTCACGAAATACACATGTAACTCTGTGAGATGAATTAACAGAACACTAAGCAGTTTCTCAGAAAGCTTCTTTCCAGATTTCATCTGAGGATATTTCCTTTTTCACCATAGCCCTCTATGGGCTTTCAAATATCACTTTGCCTATTCCACAAGAACTGTCTTAGCGAAAGGCTTCTTGAGGAGAAAGCTATAACTCTGTGAGATGATTTCACAGAACACAAAGAAGTTTCTCAGAAAGCTTCTTTCTCTTTGTTATAGGAGGATATTTCCTTTGGCCCTATTGTCTTCAATGGGATCCGAAATATCTGTACTCAGATTCCACAGAAATAAGGCTAGCAAAGAGATCCACGAAATACAGATGTAACTCTGTGAGATGAATTAACAGAAGACTAAGCAGTTTCTCAGAAAGCTTCTTTCCAGATTTCATCTGAGGATATTTCCTTTTTCACCATAGCCCTCTAGGGGCTTCGAAATATCACTTTGCCTATTCCAGAAGAACTGTCTTAGCGAAAGGCTTCTTGAGGGGTAAGCTGTAACTCTGTGAGATGATTTCACAGAACACAAAGAAGTTTCTCAGAAAGCTTCCTTCTCTTTGTTATCGGAGGATATTTCCTTTGGCCCTATAGTCTTCAAAGGGATCTGAAATATCTGTTCTCAGATTCCACAGAAATAACGCTAGCAAAGAGATCCACGAAATACACATGTAACTCTGTGAGATGAATTAACAGAACACTAAGCAGTTTCTCAGAAATCTTCTTTCCAGATTTCATCTGAGGATATTTCCTTTTTCACCATAGCCCTCTATGGGCTTCCAAATATCACTTTGCCAATTTTACAAGAACTGTCTTAGCGAAAGGCTTCTTGAGGAGAAACCTGTAACTCTGTGAGATGATTTCACAGAACACAAAGAAGTTTCTCAGAAAGCTTCTTTCTCTTTGTTATAGGAGGATATTTCCTTTGGCCCCATTGTCTTCAAAGGGATCCGAAATATCTGTACTCAGATTCCACAGACATAAGGCTAGCAAAGAGATCCACGAAATACACATGTAACTCTGTGAGATGAATTAACAGAACACTAAGCAGTTTCTCAGAAAGCTTCTTTCCAGATTTCATCTGAGGATATTTCCTTTTTCACCATAGCCCTCCATGGGCTTCCAAATATCACTTTGCCAATTCCACAAGAACTGTCTTAGCGAAAGGCTTCGTGAGGGGAAAGCTGTAACTCTGTGAGATGATTTCACAGAACACAAAGAAGTTTCTCAGAAAGCTTCCTTCTCTTTGTTATCGGAGGATATTTCCTTTGGCCCTATAGACTTCAAAGGGATCCGAAATATCTGTTCTCAGATTCCACAGAAATAAGGGTAGCTAAGAGATCCACGAAATACACATGTAACTCTGTGAGATGAATTAACAGAATACTAAGCAGTTTCTCAGAAAGCTTCTTTTCAGATTTCATCTGAGGATATTTCCTTTTTCACCATAGCCCTCTATGGGCTTCCAAATATCACTTTGCCAATTCCACAAGAACTGTCTAAGCGAAAGGCTTCTTGAGGGGAAAGCTGTAACTCTGTGAGATGATTTCACAGAACACAAAGAAGTTTCTCAGAAAGCTTCTTTCTCTTTGTTTTAGCATGATATTTCCTTTGGCCCTGTAGTCTTCAAAGGGTTCCGAAATACTGTTCTCAGATTCCACAGAAATAAGGCTAGCAAAGAGATCCACGAAATACACATGTAACTCTGTGAGGTGAATTAACAGAACACTAAGCAGTTTCTCAGAAAGCTTCTTTCCAGATTTCATCAGAGGATATTTCCTTTTTCACCATAGCCCTCTATGGGCTTCCAAATATCACTTTGCCTATTCCACAGGAACTGACTTAACGATTGGCTTCTTGAGGGGAAAGCTGTAACTCTGTGAGATGATTTCACAGATCACAAAGAAGTTTCTCAGAAACCTTCTTTCTCTTTGTTATCGGAGGATATTTCCTTTGGCCCTATAGTTTTCAAAGGGATCCGAAATATCTGTTCTCAGATTCCACAGAAATAAGGCTAGCAAAGAGATCCACGAAATACACATGTAACTCTGTGAGATAAATTAACAGAACACTAAGCAGTTTTTCAGAAAGCTTCTTTCCAGATTTCCTGTGAGGATATTTCCTTTTTGACCATAGCCCTCTATGGGCTTCAAAATATCGCTTTGCCAATTCCACAAGAACTGTCTTAGCGAAAGTCTTCTGGAGGAGAAAGCTGTAACTCTGTGAGATGATTTCACAGAACACAAAGAAGATTCTCAGAAAGCTTCTTTCTCTTTGTTTGGCATGATGTTTCCTTCGGCCCTATAGTCTTCAAAGAGTTCCGAAATATCTGTTCTCAGATTCTACAGAAATAAGGCTAGCAAAGAGATCCACGAAATACATATGTAACTCTGTGAGGTGAATTAACAGAACACTAAGCAGTTTCTCAGAAAGCTTCTTTCCAGATTTCATCTGAGGATATTTCCTTTTTCACCATAGTCTTCTAGGGGTTCCAAATATCACTTTGCCTATTCCACAAGAACTGTCTTAGCGAAAGGTTTCTTGAGGAGAAAGCTGTAACTCTGTGAGATGATTTCAGAGAACACAAAGAAGTTTCTCAGAAAGCTTCTTTCTCTTTGTTTTAGCATGATATTTCCTTTGGCCCTGTAGTCTTCAAAGGGTTCCGAAATACTGTTCTCAGATTCCACAGAAATAAGGCTATCAAAGAGATCCACGAAATACACATGTAACTCTGTGAGATGAATTAACAGAACACTAAGCAGTTTCTCAGAAAGCTTCTTTCCAGATTTCATCGGAGGATATTTCCTTTTTCACCATAGCCCTCTATGGGCTTCCAAATATCACTTTGCCTATTCCACAGGAACTGCCTTAACGATTGGCTTCTTGAGGGGAAAGCTGTAACTCTGTGAGATGATTTCACAGATCACAAAGAAGTTTCTCAGAAACCTTCTTTCTCTTTGTTATCGGAGGATATTTCCTTTGGCCCTATAGTTTTCAAAGGGATCCGAAATATCTGTTCTCAGATTCCACAGAAATAAGGCTAGCAAAGAGATCCACGAAATACACATGTAACTCTGTGAGATGAATTAACAGTACACTAAGCATTTTCTCAGAAAGCTTCTTTCCAGATTTCATCTGAGGATATTTCCTTTTTCACCATAGCCCTCTATGGGCTTCCAAGTATCATTTTGCCAATTCCACAAGAACTGTCATAGCGAAAGGCTTCTTGAGGGGAAAGCAGTAACTCTGTGAGATGATATCACAGAACAAAAAGAAGTTTCTCAGAAAGCTTCTTTCTCTTTGTTATCGGAGGATATTTCCTTTGGCCCTATAGTCATAAATGGGATCCGAAATATCTGTTCTCAGATTCCACAGAAATAAGGCTAGCAAAGTGATCCACGAAACACAGATGTAACTCTGTTGGATGAATTAACAGAACACTAAGCAGTTTCTCAGAAAGCTTCTTTCCAGATTTCATCTCAGGATATTTCCTTTTTCACCATAGCCCTCTATGGGCTTCCAAATATCACTTTGCCAATTCCAGAAGAACTGTCTTAGCGAAAGGCTTCTTGAGGGGAAAGCTGTAACTCTGTGAGATGATTTCACAGAACACAAAGAAGTTTCTCAGAAAGCTTCTTTCTCTTTGTTTTGGCATGATATTTCCTTTGGCCCTATAGTCTTCAAAGGGTTCCAAAATATCTGTTCTCAGATTCTACAGAAATAAGGCTAGCAAAGAGATCCACGAAATACACATGTAACTCTGTGAGATGAATTAACAGAACACTAAGCAGTTTCTCAGAAAGCTTCTTTCCAGATTTCATCTGAGGATATTTCCTTTTTCACCATAGCCCTCTATGAGCTTCGAAATATCACTTTGCCTATTCCACAAGAACTGTCTTAGGGAAAGGCTTCTTGAGGGGAAAGCTGTAACTCTGTGAGATGATTTCACAGAACACAAAGAAGTTTCTCAGAAAGCTTCCTTCTCTTTGTTATCGGAAGGTATTTCCTTTGGCCCTATAGTCTTCAAAGGGATCCGAAATATCTGTTCTCAGATTCCACAGAAATAAGGCTAGCAAAGAGATCCACGAAATACACATGTAACTCTGTGAGATGAATTAACAGAACACTAAGCAGTTTCTCAGAAAGCTTCTTT
This sequence comes from Macaca nemestrina, assembly GCF_043159975.1. Taxonomy (NCBI): domain Eukaryota; kingdom Metazoa; phylum Chordata; class Mammalia; order Primates; family Cercopithecidae; genus Macaca; species Macaca nemestrina. The sequence continues at coordinate 99,676,764 of NC_092133.1, read as the reverse complement.
CCAGATTTCATCGGAGGATATTTCCTTTTTCACCATACCCCACTATGGGCTTCCAAATATCACTTTGCCTCTTCCACAAGAACTGTCTTAGCGAATGGCCTCTTGAGGGGAAAGCTGTAACTCTGTGAGATGATTTCACAGAACACAAAGAAGTTTCTCAGAAAGCTTCTTTCTCTTTGTTATAGGAGGATTTTTCCTTTGGCCCTATTGTCTTCAATGGGATCCGAAATATCTGTACTCAGATTCCACAGAAATAAGGCTAGCAAAGAGATCCAAGAAATACAGATGTAACTCTGTGAGATGAATTAACAGAACACTAAGAGGTTTCTCAGAAAGCTTCTTTCCAGATTTCATCTGAGGATATTTCCTTTTTCACCTTAGCCCTCTATGGGCTTCCAAATATCACTTTGCCTATTCCACAAGAACTGTCTTAGCGAAAGGCTTCTTGAGGAGAAAGCTCTAACTCTGTGAGATGATTTCACAGAACACAAAGAAGTTTCTCAGAAAGCTTCTTTCTCTTTGTTATAGGAGGATATTTCCTTTGGCCCTATTGTCTTCAATGGGATCCGAAATATCTGTACTCAGATTCCACAGAAATAAGGCTAGCAAAGAGATCCACGAAATACACATGTAACTCTGTGAGATGAATTAACAGAACACTAAGCAGTTTCTCAGAAAGCTTCTTTCCAGATTTCATCTGAGGATATTTCCTTTTTCACCATAGTCCACTATGGGCTTCCAAATATCACTTTGCCTATTTCACAAGAACTGTCTTAACGAATGGCTTCTTGAGGGGAAATCTGTAACTCTGTGAGATGATTTCACAGAACAGAAAGAAGATTCTCAGAAACCTTCTTTCTCTTTGTTATCAGAGGATATTTCCTTTGGCCCTATAGTTTTCAAAGGGATCCGAAATATCTGTTCTCAGACTCCACAGAAATAATGCTAGCAAAGAGATCCACGAAATACACATGTAACTCTGTGAGATAAATTAACAGAACACTAAGCAGTTTTTCAGAAAGCTTCTTTCCAGATTTCATCTGAGGATATTTCCTTTTTCACCATAGCCCTCTATGTGCTTCCAAATATCACTTTGCCAATTCCACATGAACTGTCTTAGCGAAAGGCTTCTTGAGGGGAAAGCTGTAACTCTGTGACATGATTTCACAGAACACACAGAAGTTTCTCAGTAAGCTTCTTTCTCTTTGATTTGGCATGATATTTCCTTTGGCCCTATAGTCTTCAAAGGGTTCCGAAATATCTGTTCCCGGATTCCACAGAAATAAGGCTTGCAAAGAGATCCACGAGATACACATGTAACTCTGTGAGATGAATTAACAGAACACTAAGCAGTTTCTCAGAAAGCTTCTTTATAGATTTCATCGGAGGATATTACCTTTTTCACCATAGCCCTCTATGGGCTTCCAAATATCACTTTGCCAATTCCACAAGAACTGTCTTAGCGAAAGGCTTCTTGAGGGGAAAGCTGTAACTCTGTGAGATGATTTCACAGAACACAAAGAAGTTTCTCAGAAAGCTTCTTTCTCTTTGTTTGGCATGATGTTTCCTTTGGCCCTATAGTCTTCAAAGGGTTCCGAAATATCTGTTCTCAGATTCCACAGAAATAAGGCTAGCAAAGAGATCCACGAAATACACATGTACCTCTGTGAGATGAATTAACAGAACACTAAGCAGTTTCTCAGAAAGCTTCTTTCCAGATTTCATCTGAGGATATTTTCTTTTTCACCATAGCCCACTATGGGCTTCCAAATATCACATTGCCTATTCCACAAGAACTGTCTTAGCGAAAGGCTTCTTGAGGGGAAAGCTGTAACTCTGTGAGATGATTTCACAGAACACAAAGAAGTTTCTCAGAAAGCTTCTTTCTCTTTGTTATAGGAGGATTTTTCCTTTGGCCCTATTGTCTTCAATGGGATCCGAAATATCTGTACTCAGATTCCACAGAAATAAGGCTAGCAAAGAGATCCACGAAATACACATGTAACTCTGTGAGATGAATTAACAGAACACTAAGCAGTTTCTCAGAAAGCTTCTTTATAGATTTCATCGGAGGATATTACCTTTTTCACCATAGCCCTCTATGGGCTTCCAAATATCACTTTGCCAATTCCACAAGAACTGTCTTAGCGAAAGGCTTCTTGAGGGGAAAGGTGTAACTCTGTGAGATGATTTCACAGAACACAAAGAAGTTTCTCAGAAAGCTTCTTTCTCTTTGTTTGGCATGATGTTTCCTTTGGCCCAATAGTCTTCAAAGGGTTCCGAAATATCTGTTCTCAGATTCCACAGAAATAAGGCTAGCAAAGAGATCCACGAAATACACATGTAACTCTGTGAGATGAATTAACAGAACACTAAGCAGTTTCTCAGAAAGCTTCTTTCCAGATTTCATCTGAGGATATTTCCTTTTTCACCATAGCCCACTATGGGCTTCCAAATATCACTTTGCCTATTCCACAAGAACTGTCTTAGCGAAAGGCTTCTTGAGGGGAAAGCTGTAACTCTGTGAGATGATTTCACAGAACACAAAGAAGTTTCTCAGAAAGCTTCTTTCTCTTTGTTATAGGAGGATTTTTCCTTTGGCCCTATTGTCTTCAATGGGATCCGAAATATCTGTACTCAGATTCCACAGAAATAAGGCTAGCAAAGAGATCCACGAAATACACATGTAACTCTGTGAGATGAATTAACAGAACACTAAGCAGTTTCTCAGAAAGCTTCTTTCCAGATTTCATCTGAGGATATTTCCTTTTTCACCATAGCCCTCTATGGGCTTCCAAATATCACTTTGCCTATTTCACAAAAACTGTCTTATCTAAAGGCTTCTTGAGAGGAAAGCTGTATCTCTGTGAGATGATTTCACAGAACACAAAGAAGTTTCTCAGAAAGCTTCTTTCTCTTTGTTGTGGCATGATATTTCCTTTGGCCCTATAGTCTTCAAAGGGTTCCGAAATATCTGTTCTCAGATTCTACAGAAATAAGGCCAGCAAAGAGATCCACGAAATACACATGTAACTCTGTGAGGTGAATTAACAGAACACTAAGCAGTGTCTCAGAAAGCTTCTTTCCAGATTTCATCTGAGGATATTTCCTTTTTCACCATAGCCCTCTATGGGCTTCCAAATATCACTTTGCCTATTCCACAAGAACTGTCTTAGCGAAAGGCTTCTTGAGGAGAAAGCTGTAACTCTGTGAGTTGATTTCACAGAACACAAAGAAGTTTCTCAGAAAGCTTCTTTCTCTTTGTTATAGGAGGATATTTCCTTTGGCCCTATTTTCTTCAATGGGATCCGAAATATCTGTACTCAGATTCCACAGAAATAAGGCGAGCGAAGAGATCCACGAAATACAGATGTAACTCTGTGAGATGAATTAACAGAACACTAAGCAGTTTCTCAGAAAGCTTCTTTCCAGATTTCATCTGAGGATATTTCCTTTTTCACCATAGCCCTCTATGAGCTTCCAAATATCACTTTGCTTATTCCACAAGAACTGTCTTAGCGAAAGGCTTCTTGAGGGGAAAGCTGTAACTCTGTGACATGATTTCACAGAACACACAGAAGTTTCTCAGTAAGCTTCTTTCTCTTTGATTTGGCATGATATTTCCTTTGGCCCTATAGTCTTCAAAGGGTTCCGAAATATCTGTTCTCAGATTCCACAGAAATAAGGCTTGCAAAGAGATCCACGAGATACACATGTAACTCTGTGAGATGAATTAACAGAACACTAAGCAGTTTCTCAGAAAGCTTCTTTATAGATTTCATCGGAGGATATTACCTTTTTCACCATAGCCCTCTATGGGCTTCCAAATATCACTTTGCCAATTCCACAAGAACTGTCTTAGCGAAAGGCTTCTTGAGGGGAAAGCTGTAACTCTGTGAGATGATTTCACAGAACACAAAGAAGTTTCTCAGAAAGCTTCTTTCTCTTTGTTTGGCATGATGTTTCCTTTGGCCCTATAGTCTTCAAAGGGTTCCGAAATATCTGTTCTCAGATTCCACAGAAATAAGGCTAGCAAAGAGATCCACGAAATACACATGTAACTCTGTGAGATGAATTAACAGAACACTAAGCAGTTTCTCAGAAAGCTTCTTTCCAGATTTCATCTGAGGATATTTCCTTTTTCACCATAGCCCACTATGGGCTTCCAAATATCACTTTGCCTATTCCACAAGAACTGTCTTAGCGAAAGGCTTCTTGAGGGGAAAGCTGTAACTCTGCGAGATGATTTCACAGAACACAAAGAAGTTTCTCAGAAAGCTTCTTTCTCTTTGTTATAGGAGGATATTTCCTTTGGCCCTATTGTCTTCAATGGGATCCGAAATATCTGTACTCAGATTCCACAGAAATAAGGCTAGCAAAGAGATCCACGAAATACAGATGTAACTCTGTGAGATGAATTAACAGAACACTAAGCAGTTTCTCAGAAAGCTTCTTTCCAGATTTCATCTGAGGATATTTCCTTTTTCACCATAGTCCTCTATGGGCTTCCAAATATCACTTTGCCTATTCCACAAAAACTGTCTTATCTAAAGGCTTCTTGAGAGGAAAGCTGTAACTCTGTGAGATGATTTCACAGAACACAAAGTAGTTTCTCAGAAAGCTTCTTTCTGTTTGTTTTGGCATGATATTTCCTTTGGCCCTATAGTCTTCAAAGGGTTCCGAAATATCTGTTCTCAGATTCTACAGAAATAAGGCTAGCAAAGAGATCCACGAAATACACATGTAACTCTGTGAGGTGAATTAACAGAACACTAAGCAGTTTCTCAGAAAGCTTCTTTCCAGATTTCATCTGAGGATATTTCCTTTTTCATCATAGCCCTCTATGGGCTTCCAAATATCACTTTGCCTATTTCACAAGAACTGTCTTAGCAAAAGGCTTCTTGAGGAGAAAGCTGTAACTCTGTGAGATGATTTCACAGAACACAAAGAAGTTTCTCAGAAAGCTTCTTTCTCTTTGTTATAGGAGGATATTTCCTTTGGCCCTATTTTCTTCAATGGGATCCGAAATATCTATACTCAGATTCCACAGAAATAAGGCTAGCGAAGAGATCCACGAAATACAGATGTAACTCTGTGAGATGAATTAACAGAACACTAAGCAGTTTCTCAGAAAGCTTCTTTCCAGATTTCATCTGAGGATATTTCCTTTTTCACCATAGCCCTCTATGGGCTTCGAAATATCACTTTGCCTATTCCACAAGAACTGTCTTAGCGAAAGGCTTCTTGAGGGGAAAGCTGTAACGCTGTGAGATGATTTCACAGAACACAAAGAAGTTTCTCAGAAAGCTTCCTTCTCTTTGTTATCGGAGGATATTTCCTTTGGCCCTATAGTCTTCAAAGGGATCCGAAATATCTGTTCTCAGATTCCACAGAAATAAGGCTAGCAAAGAGATCCACGAAATACACATGTAACTCTGTGAGATGAATTAACAGAACACTAAGCACTTTCTCAGAATTCTTCTTTCCAGATTTCATCGGAGGATATTTCCTTTTTCACCATAGCCCTCTATGGGCTTCCAAATATCACTTTGCCTATTCCACAAGAACTGTCTTAGCGAAAGGCTTCTTGCGGGGAAAGCTGTAACTCTGTGAGATGATTTCACAGAACACAAAGAAGTTTCTCAGAAAGCTTCTTTCTCTTTGTTATCGGAGGATATTTCCTTTGGCCCTATAGTTTTCAAAGGGATCCGAAATATCTGTTCTCAGATTCCACAGACATAAGTCTCGCAAAGAGATCCACGAAATACACATGTAACTCTGTGAGATGAATTAACAGAACACTAAGCAGTTTCTCAGAAAGCTTCTTTCCAGATTTCATCTGAGGATATTTCCTTTTTCACCATAGCCCTCTATGGGCTTCCAAATATCACTTTGCCTATTCCACAAGAACTGTCTTAGCGAAAGGCTTCTTGAGGGGAAAGCTGTAACTGGGTGAGATGATTTCACAGAACACAAAGAAGTTTCTCAGAAAGTTTGTTTCTCTTTGTTATCGGAGGATATTTCCTATGGCCCTATAGTCTTCAAAGGGATCCGAAATATCTGTTCTCAGATTCAACAGAAATAAGGTTAGCAAAGAGATTCACGAAATACACTTTTAACTCTGTGAGATGAATTAACAGAACACTAAGCAGTTTCTCAGAAAGCTTCTTTCCAGATTTCATCTGAGGATATTTCCTTTTACACCATAGCCCTCTATGGGCTTCCAAATATCACTTTGCCTATTCCACAAGAACGGTCTTAGCGAAAGGCTTCTTGAGGGGAAAGCTGTAACTCTGTGAGATGATTTCACAGAACACAAAGAAGTTTCTCAGAAACCTTCTTTCTCTTTGTTATGGGAGGATATTTCCTTTGGCCCTATAGTCTTCACAGGGATCCGAAATATCTGTTCTCAGATTCCCCAGAAATAAGGCTAGCAAAGAGATCCACGAAATACACATGTAACTCTGTGAGATGAATTAACAGAACACTAAGCAGTTTCTCAGAAAGCTTCTTTCCAGATTTCATCTGAGTATATTTCCTTTTTCACCATAGCCCTCTATGGGCTTCAAAATATCACTTTGCCAATTCCACAAGAACTGTCTTAGCGAAAGGCTTCTTGAGGGGAAAGCTGTAACTCTGTGAGATGATTTCACTGAACGCAAAGAAGTTTCTCAGAAAGCTTCTTTCTCTTTGTTATCGGAGGATATTTCCTTTGGCCCTATAGTCATCAATGGGATCCGAAATATCTGTTTTCAGATTCCACAGAAATAAGGCTAGCAAAGAGATCCACGAAATACAGATGTAACTCTGTGAGATGAATTAACAGAACACTAAGCAGTTTCTCAGAAAGCTTCTTTCCAGATTTCCTGTGAGGATATTTCCTTTTTGACCATAGCCCTCTATGGGCTTCAAAATATCACTTTGCCAATTCCACAAGAACTGTCTTAGCGAAAGTCTTCTGGAGGAGAAAGCTGTAACTCTGTGAGATGATTTCACAGAACACAAAGAAGTTTCTCAGAAAGCTTCTTTCTCTTTGTTTGGCATGATGTTTCCTTTGGCCCTATAGTCTTCAAATGGTTCCGAAATATCTGTTCTCAGATCCCACAGAAATAAGGCTAGCAAAGAGATCCACGAAATACACCTGTAACTCTGTGAGATGAATTAACAGAACACTAAGCAGTTTCTCAGAAAGCTTCTTTCCAGATTTCATCGGAGGATATTTCCTTTTTCACCATAGCCCACTATGGGCTTCCAAATATCACTTTGCCTATTCCACAAGAACTGTCTTAGCGAAAGGCTTCTTGAGGGGAAAGCTGTAACTCTGTGAGATGATTTCACAGAACACAAAGAAGTTTCTCAGAAAGCTTCTTTCTCTTTGTTATAGGAGGATATTTCCTTTGGCCCTATTGTCTTCAATGGGATCCGAAATATCTGTACTCAGATTCCACAGAAATAAGGCTAGCAAAGAGATCCACGAAATACAGATGTAACTCTGTGAGATGAATTAACAGAACACTAAGCAGTTTCTCAGAAAGCTTCTTTCCAGATTTCATCTGAGGATATTTCCTTTTTCACCATAGCCCTCTATGGGCTTCCAAATATCACTTTGCCTATTCCACAAAAACTGTCTTATCTAAAGGCTTCTTGAGAATAAAGCTGTAACTCTGTGAGATGATTTCACAGAACACAAAGAAGTTTCTCAGAAAGCTTCTTTCTCTTTGTTTTGGCATGATATTTCCTTTGGCCCTATAGTCTTCAAAGGGTTCCGAAATATCTATTCTCCGTTTCTACAGAAATAAGGCTAGCAAAGAGATCCACGAAATACACATGTAACTCTGTGAGATGAATTAACAGAACACTAAGCAGTTTCTCAGAAAGCTTCTTTCCAGATTTCATCTGAGGATATTTCCTTTTTCACCATAGCCCTCTATGGGCTTCCAAATATCACTTTGCCTATTCCACAAGAACTGTCTTAGCGAAAGGCTTCTTGAGGGGAAAGCTGTAACTCTGTGAGATGATTTCACAGAACACAAAGAAGTTTCTCAGAAAGTTTGTTTCTCTTTGTTATCGGAGGATATTTCCTATGGCCCTATAGTCTTCAAAGGGATCCGAAATATCTGTTCTCAGATTCAACAGAAATAAGGTTAGCAAAGAGATCCACGAAATACACTTTTAACTCTGTGAGATGAATTAACAGAACACTAAGCAGTTTCTCAGAAAGCTTCTTTCCAGATTTCATCTGAGGATATTTCCTTTTTGACCATAGCACTCTATGGGCTTCCAAATATCACTTTGCCTATTCCACAAGAACGGTCTTAGCGAAAGGCTTCTTGAGGGGAAAGCTGTAACTCTGTGAGATGATTTCACAGAACACAAAGAAGTTTCTCAGAAACCTTCTTTCTCTTTGTTATGGGAGGATATTTCCTTTGGCCCTATAGTCTTCACAGGGATCCGAAATATCTGTTCTCAGATTCCCCAGAAATAAGGCTAGCAAAGAGATCCACGAAATACACATGTAACTCTGTGAGATGAATTAACAGAACACTAAGCAGTTTCTCAGAAAGCTTCTTTCCAGATTTCATCTGAGTATATTTCCTTTTTCACCATAGCCCTCTATGGGCTTCAAAATATCACTTTGCCAATTCCACAAGAACTGTCTTAGCGAAAGGCTTCTTGAGGGGAAAGCTGTAACTCTGTGAGATGATTTCACAGAACGCAAAAAAGTTTCTCAGAAAGCTTCTTTCTCTTTGTTATCGGAGGATATTTCCTTTGGCCCTATAGTCATCAATGGGATCTGAAATATCTGTTTTCAGATTCCACAGAAATAAGGCTAGCAAAGAGATCCACGAAATACAGATGTAACTCTGTGAGATGAATTAACAGAACACTAAGCAGTTTCTCAGAAAGCTTCTTTCCAGATTTCCTGTGAGGATATTTCCTTTTTGATCATAGCCCTCTATGGGCTTCAAAATATCACTTTGCCAATTCCACAAGAACTGTCTTAGCGAAAGTCTTCTGGAGGAGAAAGCTGTAACTCTGTGAGATGATTTCACAGAACACAAAGAAGTTTCTCAGAAAGCTTCTTTCTCTTTGTTTGGCATGATGTTTCCTTTGGCCCTATAGTCTTCAAATGGTTCCGAAATATCTGTTCTCAGATTCCACAGAAATAAGGCTAGCAAAGAGATCCACGAAATACACCTGTAACTCTGTGAGATGAATTAACAGAACACTAAGCAGTTTCTCAGAAAGCTTCTTTCCAGATTTCATCGGAGGATATTTCCTTTTTCACCATAGCCCACTATGGGCTTCCAAATATCACTTTGCCTATTCCACAAGAACTGTCTTAGCGAAAGGCTTCTTGAGGGGAAAGCTGTAACTCTCTGAGATGATTTCACAGAACACAAAGAAGTTTCTCAGAAAGCTTCTTTCTCTTTGTTATAGGAGGATATTTCCTTTGGCCCTATTGTCTTCAATGGGATCCGAAATATCTGTACTCAGATTCCACAGAAATAAGGCTAGCAAAGAGATCCACGAAATACAGATGTAACTCTGTGAGATGAATTAACAGAACACTAAGCAGTTTCTCAGAAAGCTTCTTTCCAGATTTCATCTGAGGATATTTCCTTTTTCACCATAGCCCTCTATGGGCTTCCAAATATCACTTTGCCTATTCCACAAAAACTGTCTTATCTAAAGTCTTCTTGAGAATAAAGCTGTAACTCTGTGAGATGATTTCACAGAACACAAAGAAGTTTCTCAGAAAGCTTCTGTCTCTTTGTTTTGGCATGATATTTCCTTTGGCGCTATAGTCTTCAAAGGGTTCCGAAATATCTATTCTCCGTTTCTACAGAAATAAGTCTAGCAAAGAGATCCACGAAATACACATGTAACTCTGTGAGATGAATTAACAGAACACTAAGCAGTTTCTCAGAAAGCTTCTTTCCAGATTTCATCTGAGGATATTTCCTTTTTCACCATAGCCCTCTATGGGCTTCCAAATATCACTTTGCCTATTCCACAAGAACTGTCTTAGCGAAAGGCTTCTTGAGGGGAAAGCTGTAACTCTGTGAGATGATTTCACAGAACACAAAGAAGTTTCTCAGAAAGTTTGTTTCTCTTTGTTATCGGAGGATATTTCCTATGGCCCTATAGCCTTCAAAGGGATCCGAAATATCTGTTCTCAGATTCAACAGAAATAAGGTTAGCAAAGAGATCCACGAAATACACTTTTAACTCTGTGAGATGAATTAACAGAACACTAAGCAGTTTCTCAGAAAGCTTCTTTCCAGATTTCATCTGAGGATATTTCCTTTTTGACCATAGCACTCTATGGGCTTCCAAATATCACTTTGCCTATTCCACAAGAACTGTCTTAGCGAAAGGCTTCTTGAGGGGAAAGCTGTAACTCTGTGAGATGATTTCACAGAACACAAAGAAGTTTCTCAGAAAGCTTCTTTCTCTTTGTTATCGGAGGATATTTCCTTTGGCCCTTTAGTCTTCAAAGGGATCAGAAATATCTGTTCTCAGATTCCACAGAAATAAGGCTAGCAAAGAGATCCACGAAATACACATGTAACTCTGTGAGATGAATTAACAGAACACTAAGCAGTTTCTCAGAAAGTTTCTTTCCAGATTTCATCTGAGGATATTTTCTTTTTCACCATAGCCCTCTATGGGCTTCCAAATATCACTTTGCCTATTCCACAAGAACTGTCTTAGCGAAAGGCTTCTTGAGGGGAAAGCTGTAACTCTGTGAGATGATTTCACAGAACACAAAGAAGTTTCTCAGAAACCTTCTTTCTCTTTGTTATGGGAGGATATTTCCTTTGGCCCTATAGTCTTCACAGGGATCCGAAATATCTGTTCTCAGATTCCCCAGAAATAAGGCTAGCAAAGAGATTGACGAAATACACATGTAACTCTGTGAGATGAATTAACAGAACACTAAGCAGTTTCTCAGAAAGCTTCTTTCCAGATTTCATCTGAGTATATTTCCTTTTTCACCATAGCCCTCTATGGGCTTCAAAATATCACTTTGCCAATTCCACAAGAAATGTCTTAGCGAAAGGCTTCTTGAGGGGAAAGCTGTAACTCTGTGAGATGATTTCACAGAACACAAAGAAGTTTCTCAGAAAGCTTCTTTCTCTTTGTTATCGGAGGATATTTCCTTTGGCCCTATAGTCATCAATGGGATCCGAAATATCTGTTCTCAGATTCCACAGAAATAAGGCTAGCAAAGAGATCCACGAAATACAGATGTAACTCTGTGAGATGAATTAACAGAACACTAAGCAGTTTCTCAGAAAGCTTCTTTCCAGATTTCCTGTGAGGATATTTCCTTTTTGACCATAGCCCTCTATGGGCTTCAAAATATCAATTTGCCAATTCCACAAGAACTGTCTTAGCGAAAGTCTTCTGGAGGAGAAAGCTGTAACTCTGTGAGATGATTTCACAGAACACAAAGAAGTTTCTCAGAAAGCTTCTTTCTCTTTGTTATCGGAGGATATTTCCTTTGGCCCTATAGTTTTCAAAGGGATCCGAAATATCTGTTCTCAGATTCCACAGACATAAGTCTCGCAAAGAGATCCACGAAATACACATGTAACTCTGTGAGATGAATTAACAGAACACTAAGCAGTTTCTCAGAAAGCTTCTTTCCAGATTTCATCTGAGGATATTTCCTTTTTCACCATAGCCCTCTATGGGCTTCCAAATATCACTTTGCCTATTCCACAAGAACTGTCTTAGCGAAAGGCTTCTTGAGGGGAAAGCTGTAACTGGGTGAGATGATTTCACAGAACACAAAGAAGTTTCTCAGAAAGTTTGTTTCTCTTTGTTATCGGAGGATATTTCCTATGGCCCTATAGTCTTCAAAGGGATCCGAAATATCTGTTCTCAGATTCAACAGAAATAAGGTTAGCAAAGAGATTCACGAAATACACTTTTAACTCTGTGAGATGAATTAACAGAACACTAAGCAGTTTCTCAGAAAGCTTCTTTCCAGATTTCATCTGAGGATATTTCCTTTTACACCATAGCCCTCTATGGGCTTCCAAATATCACTTTGCCTATTCCACAAGAACGGTCTTAGCGAAAGGCTTCTTGAGGGGAAAGCTGTAACTCTGTGAGATGATTTCACAGAACACAAAGAAGTTTCTCAGAAACCTTCTTTCTCTTTGTTATGGGAGGATATTTCCTTTGGCCCTATAGTCTTCACAGGGATCCGAAATATCTGTTCTCAGATTCCCCAGAAATAAGGCTAGCAAAGAGATCCACGAAATACACATGTAACTCTGTGAGATGAATTAACAGAACACTAAGCAGTTTCTCAGAAAGCTTCTTTCCAGATTTCATCTGAGTATATTTCCTTTTTCACCATAGCCCTCTATGGGCTTCAAAATATCACTTTGCCAATTCCACAAGAACTGTCTTAGCGAAAGGCTTCTTGAGGGGAAAGCTGTAACTCTGTGAGATGATTTCACTGAACGCAAAGAAGTTTCTCAGAAAGCTTCTTTCTCTTTGTTATCGGAGGATATTTCCTTTGGCCCTATAGTCATCAATGGGATCCGAAATATCTGTTTTCAGATTCCACAGAAATAAGGCTAGCAAAGAGATCCACGAAATACAGATGTAACTCTGTGAGATGAATTAACAGAACACTAAGCAGTTTCTCAGAAAGCTTCTTTCCAGATTTCCTGTGAGGATATTTCCTTTTTGACCATAGCCCTCTATGGGCTTCAAAATATCACTTTGCCAATTCCACAAGAACTGTCTTAGCGAAAGTCTTCTGGAGGAGAAAGCTGTAACTCTGTGAGATGATTTCACAGAACACAAAGAAGTTTCTCAGAAAGCTTCTTTCTCTTTGTTTGGCATGATGTTTCCTTTGGCCCTATAGTCTTCAAATGGTTCCGAAATATCTGTTCTCAGATCCCACAGAAATAAGGCTAGCAAAGAGATCCACGAAATACACCTGTAACTCTGTGAGATGAATTAACAGAACACTAAGCAGTTTCTCAGAAAGCTTCTTTCCAGATTTCATCGGAGGATATTTCCTTTTTCACCATAGCCCACTATGGGCTTCCAAATATCACTTTGCCTATTCCACAAGAACTGTCTTAGCGAAAGGCTTCTTGAGGGGAAAGCTGTAACTCTGTGAGATGATTTCACAGAACACAAAGAAGTTTCTCAGAAAGCTTCTTTCTCTTTGTTATAGGAGGATATTTCCTTTGGCCCTATTGTCTTCAATGGGATCCGAAATATCTGTACTCAGATTCCACAGAAATAAGGCTAGCAAAGAGATCCACGAAATACAGATGTAACTCTGTGAGATGAATTAACAGAACACTAAGCAGTTTCTCAGAAAGCTTCTTTCCAGATTTCATCTGAGGATATTTCCTTTTTCACCATAGCCCTCTATGGGCTTCCAAATATCACTTTGCCTATTCCACAAAAACTGTCTTATCTAAAGGCTTCTTGAGAATAAAGCTGTAACTCTGTGAGATGATTTCACAGAACACAAAGAAGTTTCTCAGAAAGCTTCTGTCTCTTTGTTTTGGCATGATATTTCCTTTGGCGCTATAGTCTTCAAAGGGTTCCGAAATATCTATTCTCCGTTTCTACAGAAATAAGTCTAGCAAAGAGATCCACGAAATACACATGTAACTCTGTGAGATGAATTAACAGAACACTAAGCAGTTTCTCAGAAAGCTTCTTTCCAGATTTCATCTGAGGATATTTCCTTTTTCACCATAGCCCTCTATGGGCTTCCAAATATCACTTTGCCTATTCCACAAGAACTGTCTTAGCGAAAGGCTTCTTGAGGGGAAAGCTGTAACTCTGTGAGATGATTTCACAGAACACAAAGAAGTTTCTCAGAAAGTTTGTTTCTCTTTGTTATCGGAGGATATTTCCTATGGCCCTATAGCCTTCAAAGGGATCCGAAATATCTGTTCTCAGATTCAACAGAAATAAGGTTAGCAAAGAGATCCACGAAATACACTTTTAACTCTGTGAGATGAATTAACAGAACACTAAGCAGTTTCTCAGAAAGCTTCTTTCCAGATTTCATCTGAGGATATTTCCTTTTTGACCATAGCACTCTATGGGCTTCCAAATATCACTTTGCCTATTCCACAAGAACTGTCTTAGCGAAAGGCTTCTTGAGGGGAAAGCTGTAACTCTGTGAGATGATTTCACAGAACACAAAGAAGTTTCTCAGAAAGCTTCTTTCTCTTTGTTATCGGAGGATATTTCCTTTGGCCCTTTAGTCTTCAAAGGGATCAGAAATATCTGTTCTCAGATTCCACAGAAATAAGGCTAGCAAAGAGATCCACGAAATACACATGTAACTCTGTGAGATGAATTAACAGAACACTAAGCAGTTTCTCAGAAAGTTTCTTTCCAGATTTCATCTGAGGATATTTTCTTTTTCACCATAGCCCTCTATGGGCTTCCAAATATCACTTTGCCTATTCCACAAGAACTGTCTTAGCGAAAGGCTTCTTGAGGGGAAAGCTGTAACTCTGTGAGATGATTTCACAGAACACAAAGAAGTTTCTCAGAAACCTTCTTTCTCTTTGTTATGGGAGGATATTTCCTTTGGCCCTATAGTCTTCACAGGGATCCGAAATATCTGTTCTCAGATTCCCCAGAAATAAGGCTAGCAAAGAGATTGACGAAATACACATGTAACTCTGTGAGATGAATTAACAGAACACTAAGCAGTTTCTCAGAAAGCTTCTTTCCAGATTTCATCTGAGTATATTTCCTTTTTCACCATAGCCCTCTATGGGCTTCAAAATATCACTTTGCCAATTCCACAAGAAATGTCTTAGCGAAAGGCTTCTTGAGGGGAAAGCTGTAACTCTGTGAGATGATTTCACAGAACACAAAGAAGTTTCTCAGAAAGCTTCTTTCTCTTTGTTATCGGAGGATATTTCCTTTGGCCCTATAGTCATCAATGGGATCCGAAATATCTGTTCTCAGATTCCACAGAAATAAGGCTAGCAAAGAGATCCACGAAATACAGATGTAACTCTGTGAGATGAATTAACAGAACACTAAGCAGTTTCTCAGAAAGCTTCTTTCCAGATTTCCTGTGAGGATATTTCCTTTTTGACCATAGCCCTCTATGGGCTTCAAAATATCAATTTGCCAATTCCACAAGAACTGTCTTAGCGAAAGTCTTCTGGAGGAGAAAGCTGTAACTCTGTGAGATGATTTCACAGAACACAAAGAAGTTTCTCAGAAAGCTTCTTTCTCTTTGTTTGGCATGATGATTCCTTTGGCCCTATAGTCTTCAAATGGTTCCGAAATATCTGTTCTCAGATTCCACAGAAATAAGGCTAGCAAAGAGATCCACGAAATACACCTGTAACTCTGTGAGATGAATTAACAGAACACTAAGCAGTTTCTCAGAAAGCTTCTTTCCAGATTTCATCTGAGGATATTTCCTTTTTCACCATAGCCCACTATGGGCTTCCAAATATCACTTTGCCTATTCCACAAGAACTGTCTTAGCGAAAGGCTTCTTGAGGGGAAAGCTGTAACTCTCTGAGATGATTTCACAGAACACAAAGAAGTTTCTCAGAAAGCTTCTTTCTCTTTGTTATAGGAGGATATTTCCTTTGGCCCTATTGTCTTCAATGGGATCCGAAATATCTGTACTCAGATTCCACAGAAATAAGGCTAGCAAAGAGATCCACGAAATACAGATGTAACTCTGTGAGATGAATTAACAGAACACTAAGCAGTTTCTCAGAAAGCTTCTTTCCAGATTTCATCTGAGGATATTTCCTTTTTCACCATAGCCCTCTATGGGCTTCCAAATATCACTTTGCCTATTCCACAAAAACTGTCTTATCTAAAGGCTTCTTGAGAATAAAGCTGTAACTCTGTGAGATGATTTCACAGAACACAAAGAAGTTTCTCAGAAAGCTTCTTTCTCTTTGTTTTGGCATGATATTTCCTTTGGCCCTATAGTCTTCAAAGGGTTCCGAAATATCTGTTCTCCGTTTCTACAGAAATAAGGCTAGCAAAGAGATCCACGAAATACACATGTAACTCTGTGAGGTGAATTAACAGAACACTAAGCAGTTTCTCGGAAAGCTTCTTTCCAGATTTCATCTAAGGATATTTCCTTTTTCACCATAGCCCTCTATGGGCTTCCAAATATCACTTTGCCTATTCCACAAAAACTGTCGTATTTAAAGGCTTCTTGAGAGGAAAGCTGTAACTCTGTGAGATGATTTCACAGAACTCAAAGAAGTTTCTCAGAAAGCTTCTTTCTATTTGTTTTGGCATAATATTTCCTTTGGCCCTATAGTCTTCAAAGGGTTCCGAAATATCTGTTCTCAGATTCTACAGAAATAAGGCTAGCAAAGAGATCCACGAAATACACATGTAACTCTGTGAGGTGAATTAACACAACACTAAGCAGTTTCTCAGAAAGCTTCTTTCCAGATTTCATCTGAGGATATTTCCTTTTTCACCATAGCCCTCTATGGGCTTCCAAATATCACTTTGCCTAATCCACAAGAACTGTCTTACCGAAAGCCTTCTTGAGGAGAAAGCTGTAACTCTGTGAGATGATTTCACAGAACACAAAGAAGTTTCTCAGAAACCTTCTTTCTCTTTGTTATAAGAGGATATTTCCTTAGGCCCTATTGTCTTCAATGGGATCCGAAATATCTATACTCAGATTCCACAGAAATAAGGCTAGCAAAGAGATCCACGAAATACAGATGTAACTCTGTGAGATGAATTAACAGAACACTAAGCAGTTTCTCAGAAAGCTTCTTTCCAGATTTCATCTGAGGATATTTCCTTTTTCACCATAACCCTCTATGGGCTTCGAAATATCACTTTGCCTATTCCACAAGAACTGTCTTAGCGAAAGGCTTCTTGAGGAAAAGCTGTAACGCTGTGAGATGATTTCACAGAACACAAAGAAGTTTCTCAGAAAGCTTCCTTCTCTTTGTTATCGGAGGATATTTCCTTTGGCCCTATAGTCTTCAAAGGGATCGGAAATATCTGTTCTCAGATTCCACAGAAATAAGGCTAGCAAAGAGATCCACGAAATACACATGTAACTCTGTGAGATGAATTAACAGAACACTAAGCAGTTTCTCAGAAATCTTCTTTCCAGATTTCATCGGAGGATATTTCCTTTTTCACCATAGCCCTCTATGGGCTTCCAAATATCACTTTGCCTATTCCACAAGAACTGTCTTAGCGAAAGGCTTCTTGCGGGGAAAGCTGTAACTCTGTGAGATGATTTCACAGAACACAAAGAAGTTTCTCAGAAAGCTTCTTTCTCTTTGTTATCGGAGGATATTTCCTTTGGCCCTATAGTTTTCAAAGGGATCCGAAATATCTGTTCTCAGATTCCACAGACATAAGTCTCGCAAAGAGATCCACGAAATACACATGTAACTCTGTGAGATGAATTAACAGAACACTAAGCAGTTTCTCAGAAAGCTTCTTTCCAGATTTCATCTGAGGATATTTCCTTTTTCACCATAGCCCTCTATGGGCTTCCAAATATCACTTTGCCTATTCCACAAGAACTGTCTTAGCGAAAGGCTTCTTGAGGGGAAAGCTGTAACTGGGTGAGATGATTTCACAGAACACAAAGAAGTTTCTCAGAAAGTTTGTTTCTCTTTGTTATCGGAGGATATTTCCTATGGCCCTATAGTCTTCAAAGGGATCCGAAATATCTGTTCTCAGATTCAACAGAAATAAGGTTAGCAAAGAGATCCACGAAATACACTTTTAACTCTGTGAGATGAATTAACAGAACACTAAGCAGTTTCTCAGAAAGCTTCTTTCCAGATTTCATCTGAGGATATTTCCTTTTTCACCATAGCCCTCTATGGGCTTCCAAATATCACTTTGCCTATTCCACAAGAACGGTCTTAGCGAAAGGCTTCTTGAGGGGAAAGCTGTATCTCTGTGAGATGATTTCACAGAACACAAAGAAGTTTCTCAGAAACCTTCTTTCTCTTTGTTATGGGAGGATATTTCCTTTGGCCCTATAGTCTTCACAGGGATCCGAAATATCTGTTCTCAGATTCCCCAGAAATAAGGCTAGCAAAGAGATCCACGAAATACACATGTAACTCTGTGAGATGAATTAACAGAACACTAAGCAGTTTCTCAGAAAGCTTCTTTCCAGATTTCATCTGAGTATATTTCCTTTTTCACCATAGCCCTCTATGGGCTTCAAAATATCACTTTGCCAATTCCACAAGAACTGTCTTAGCGAAAGTCTTCTGGAGGAGAAAGCTGTAACTCTGTGAGATGATTTCACAGAACACAAAGAAGTTTCTCAGAAAGCTTCTTTCTCTTTGTTTGGCATGATGTTTCCTTTGGCCATATAGTCTTCAAATGGTTCCGAAATATCTGTTCTCAGATTCCACAGAAATAAGGCTAGCAAAGAGATCCACGAAATACACCTGTAACTCTGTGAGATGAATTAACAGAACACTAAGCAGTTTCTCAGAAAGCTTCTTTCCAGATTTCATCGGAGGATATTTCCTTTTTCACCATAGCCCACTATGGGCTTCCAAATATCACTTTGCCTATTCCACAAGAACTGTCTTAGCGAAAGGCTTCTTGAGGGGAAAGCTGTAACTCTCTGAGATGATTTCACAGAACACAAAGAAGTTTCTCAGAAAGCTTCTTTCTCTTTGTTATAGGAGGATATTTCCTTTGGCCCTATTGTCTTCAATGGGATCCGAAATATCTGTACTCAGATTCCACAGAAATAAGGCTAGCAAAGAGATCCACGAAATACAGATGTAACTCTGTGAGATGAATTAACAGAACACTAAGCAGTTTCTCAGAAAGCTTCTTTCCAGATTTCATCTGAGGATATTTCCTTTTTCACCATAGCCCTCTATGGGCTTCCAAATATCACTTTGCCTATTCCACAAAAACTGTCTTATCTAAAGGCTTCTTGAGAATAAAGCTGTAACTCTGTGAGATGATTTCACAGAACACAAAGAAGTTTCTCAGAAAGCTTCTGTCTCTTTGTTTTGGCATGATATTTCCTTTGGCCCTATAGTCTTCAAAGGGTTCCGAAATATCTATTCTCCGTTTCTACAGAAATAAGGCTAGCAAAGAGATCCACGAAATACACATGTAACTCTGTGAGATGAATTAACAGAACACTAAGCAGTTTCTCAGAAAGCTTCTTTCCAGATTTCATCTGAGGATATTTCCTTTTTCACCATAGCCCTCTATGGGCTTCCAAATATCACTTTGCCTATTCCACAAGAACTGTCTTAGCGAAAGGCTTCTTGAGGGGAAAGCTGTAACTCTGTGAGATGATTTCACAGAACACAAAGAAGTTTCTCAGAAAGTTTGTTTCTCTTTGTTATCGGAGGATATTTCCTATGGCCCTATAGTCTTCAAAGGGATCCGAAATATCTGTTCTCAGATTCAACAGAAATAAGGTTAGCAAAGAGATCCACGAAATACACTTTTAACTCTGTGAGATGAATTAACAGAACACTAAGCAGTTTCTCAGAAAGCTTCTTTCCAGATTTCATCTGAGGATATTTCCTTTTTGACCATAGCACTCTATGGGCTTCCAAATATCACTTTGCCTATTCCACAAGAACTGTCTTAGCGAAAGGCTTCTTGAGGGGAAAGCTGTAACTCTGTGAGATGATTTCACAGAACACAAAGAAGTTTCTCAGAAAGCTTCTTTCTCTTTGTTATCGGAGGATATTTCCTTTGGCCCTTTAGTCTTCAAAGGGATCAGAAATATCTGTTCTCAGATTCCACAGAAATAAGGCTAGCAAAGAGATCCACGAAATACACATGTAACTCTGTGAGATGAATTAACAGAACACTAAGCAGTTTCTCAGAAAGTTTCTTTCCAGATTTCATCTGAGGATATTTTCTTTTTCACCATAGCCCTCTATGGGCTTCCAAATATCACTTTGCCTATTCCACAAGAACTGTCTTAGCGAAAGGCTTCTTGAGGCGAAAGCTGTAACTCTGTGAGATGATTTCACAGAACACAAAGAAGTTTCTCAGAAACCTTCTTTCTCTTTGTTATGGGAGGATATTTCCTTTGGCCCTATAGTCTTCACAGGGATCCGAAATATCTGTTCTCAGATTCCCCAGAAATAAGGCTAGCAAAGAGATCCACGAAATACACATGTAACTCTGTGAGATGAATTAACAGAACACTAAGCAGTTTCTCAGAAAGCTTCTTTCCAGATTTCATCTGAGGATATTTCCTTTTTCACCATAGCCCTCTATGGGCTTCAAAATATCACTTTGCCAATTCCACAAGAAATGTCTTAGCGAAAGGCTTCTTGAGGGGAAAGCTGTAACTCTGTGAGATGATTTCACAGAACACAAAGAAGTTTCTCAGAAAGCTTCTTTCTCTTTGTTATCGGAGGATATTTCCTTTGGCCCTTTAGTCTTCAAAGGGATCAGAAATATCTGTTCTCAGATTCCACAGAAATAAGGCTAGCAAAGAGATCCACGAAATACACATGTAACTCTGTGAGATGAATTAACAGAACACTAAGCAGTTTCTCAGAAAGTTTCTTTCCAGATTTCATCTGAGGATATTTTCTTTTTCACCATAGCCCTCTATGGGCTTCCAAATATCACTTTGCCTATTCCACAAGAACGGTCTTAGCGAAAGGCTTCTTGAGGGGAAAGCTGTAACTCTGTGAGATGATTTCACAGAACACAAAGAAGTTTCTCAGAAACCTTCTTTCTCTTTGTTATGGGAGGATATTTCCTTTGGCCCTATAGTCTTCACAGGGATCCGAAATATCTGTTCTCAGATTCCCCAGAAATAAGGCTAGCAAAGAGATCCACGAAATACACATGTAACTCTGTGAGATGAATTAACAGAACACTAAGCAGTTTCTCAGAAAGCTTCTTTCCAGATTTCATCTGAGTATATTTCCTTTTTCACCATAGCCCTCTATGGGCTTCAAAATATCACTTTGCCAATTCCACAAGAACTGTCTTAGCGAAAGGCTTCTTGAGGGGAAAGCTGTAACTCTGTGAGATGATTTCACAGAACGCAAAGAAGTTTCTCAGAAAGCTTCTTTCTCTTTGTTATCGGAGGATATTTCCTTTGGCCCTATAGTCATCAATGGGATCCGAAATATCTGTTTTCAGATTCCACAGAAATAAGGCTAGCAAAGAGATCCACGAAATACAGATGTAACTCTGTGAGATGAATTAACAGAACACTAAGCAGTTTCTCAGAAAGCTTCTTTCCAGATTTCCTGTGAGGATATTTCCTTTTTGACCATAGCCCTCTATGGGCTTCAAAATATCACTTTGCCAATTCCACAAGAACTGTCTTAGCGAAAGTCTTCTGGAGGAGAAAGCTGTAACTCTGTGAGATGATTTCACAGAACACAAAGAAGTTTCTCAGAAAGCTTCTTTCTCTTTGTTTGGCATGATGTTTCCTTTGGCCCTATAGTCTTCAAATGGTTCCGAAATATCTGTTCTCAGATTCCACAGAAATAAGGCTAGCAAAGAGATCCACGAAATACACCTGTAACTCTGTGAGATGAATTAACAGAACACTAAGCAGTTTCTCAGAAAGCTTCTTTCCAGATTTCATCGGAGGATATTTCCTTTTTCACCATAGCCCACTATGGGCTTCCAAATATCACTTTGCCTATTCCACAAGAACTGTCTTAGCGAAAGGCTTCTTGAGGGGAAAGCTGTAACTCTCTGAGATGATTTCACAGAACACAAAGAAGTTTCACAGAAAGCTTCTTTCTCTTTGTTATAGGAGGATATTTCCTTTGGCCCTATTGTCTTCAAAGGGATCCTAAATATCTGTACACAGATTCCACAGAAATAAGGCTAGCAAAGAGATCCACGAAATACAGATGTAGCTCTGTGAGATGAATTAACAGAACACTAAGAAGTTTCTCAGAAAGCTTCTTTCTAGATTTCATCTGAGGATATTTCCTTTTTCACCATAGCCCTCCATGGGCTTCCAAATATCACTTTGCCAATTCCACAAGAACTGTCTTAGCGAAAGTCTACTTGAGGGGAAAGCTGTAACTCTGTGAGATGATTTCACAGAACACAAAGAAGTTTCACAGAAAGCTTCCTTCTCTTTGTTATCAGAGGATATTTCCTTTGGCCCTATAGTCTTCAAAGGGATCCGAAATATCTGTTCTCAGATTCCACAGAAATAAGGCTAGCTAAGAGATCCACGAAATACACATGTAACTCTGTGAGATGAATTAACAGAACACTAAGCAGTTTCTCGGAAAGCTTCTTTTCATATTTCATCTGAGGATATTTCCTTTTTCACCATAGCCCTCTATGGGCTTCCAAATATCACTTTGCCAATTCCACAAGAACTGTCTTAGCGAAAGGCTTCTTGAGGGGAAAGCTGTTACTCTGTGAGATGATTTCAGAGAACACAAAGAAGTTTCTCAGAAAGCTTCTTTCTCTTTGTTTTGGCATGATATTTCCTTTGGCCCTGTAGTCTTCAAAGTGTTCCGAAATACTGTTCTCAGATTCCACAGAAATAAGGCTAGCAAAGAGATCCACGAAATACACATGTAACTCTGTGAGATGAATTAACAGAACACTAAGCAGTTTCTCAGAAAGCTTCTTTCCAGATTTCATCTGAGGATATTTCCTTTTTCACCAAAGCCCACTATGGGCTTCCAAATATCACTTTGCCTATTTCACAAGAACTGTCTTAACGAATGGCTTCTTGAGGGGAAAGCTGTAACTCTGTGAGATGATTTCACAGAACAGAAAGAAGTTTCTCAGAAACCTTCTTTCTCTTTGTTATCAGAGGATATTTCCTTTCGCCCTATAGTTTTCAAAGGGATCCGAAATATCTGTTCTCAGATTCCACAGAAATAAGGCTAGCAAAGAGATCCACGAAATACACATGTAACTCTGTGAGATGAATTAACAGAACACTAAGCAGTTTCTCAGAAAGCTTCTTTCCAGATTTCAGCTGAGGATATTTCCTTTTTCAACATAGCCCTCTATGGGCTTCCAAATATCACTTTGCCAATTCCACAAGAACTGTCTTAGCGAAAGGCTTCTTGAGGGGAAAGCTGTAACTCTGTGAGATGATTTCACAGAACACAAAGAAGTTTCTCAGAAAGCTTCTTTGTCTTTTTTTTGGCATGATATTTCCTTTGGTCCTATAGTCTTCAAAGGGTTCTGAAATATCTGTTCTCAGATTCCACAGAAATAAGGCTAGCAAAGAGATCCACGAAATACACATGTAACTCTGTGAGATGAATTAACAGAACACTAGACAGTTTCTCAGAAAGCTTCTTTCCTGATTTCATCGGAGGATATTTCCTTTTTCACCATAGCCCACTATGGGCTTCCAAATATCAGTTTGCCTATTCCACAAGAATTGTCTTAGCGAAAGGCTTCTTGAGGGGAAAGCTGTAACACTGTGAGATGATTTCACAGAACACAAAGAAGTTTCTCAGAAAGCTTCTTTCTCTTTGTTATAGGAGGATATTTCCTTTGTCCCAATAGTCTTCAAAGGGATCCGAAATATCTGTACTCAGATTCCACAGAAATAACGCTAACAAAGAGATCCACGAAATACAGATGTAACTCTGTGAGATGAATTAACAGAACACTAAGCAGTTTCTCAGAAAGCTTCTTTCCAGATTTCATCTGAGGATATTTTCTTTTTCACCATAGCCCTCTATGGGCTTCCAAATATCACTTTGCCAATTCCACAAGAACTGTCTTAGCGAAAGGCTTCTTGAGGGGAAAGCTGTAACTCTGTGAGATGATTTCACAGAACACAAAGAAGTTTCTCAGAAAGCTTCTTTCTCTTTGTTTTGGCATGATATTTCCTTTGTCCCTATAGTCTTCAAAGGGTTCCGAAATATCTGTTCTCAGATTCTACAGAAATAAGGCTAGCAAAGAGATTCACGAAATACACATGTAACTCTGTGAGATGAATTAACAGAACACTAAGCAGTTTCTCAGAAAGCTTCTTTCCAGATTTCATCGGAGGATATTTCCTTTTTCACCATAGCCCTCTATGGGCTTCCAAATATCACTTTGCCTATTCCACAAGAACTGTCATAGCGAAAGGCTTCTTGAGGGGAAAGCTGTAACTCTGTGAGATGATTTCACAGAACACAAAGAAGTTTCTCAGAAAGCTTCTTTCTCTTTGTTATAGGAGGATATTTCCTTTGGCCTTATTGTCTTCAATGGGATCCGAAATATCTGTACTCAGATTCCACAGAAATAAGGCTAGCAAAGAGATCCACGAAAAACAGATGTAACTCTGTGAGTTGAATTAACAGAAGACTAAGCAGTTTCTCAGAAAGCTTCTTTCCAGATTTCATCTGAGGATATTTCCTTTTTCGCCATAGCCCTCTAGGGGCTTCGAAATATCACTTTGCCTATTCCACAAAAACTGTCTTAGCGAAAGGCTTCTTGAGGGGTAAGCTGTAACTCTGTGAGATGATTTCACAGAACACAAAGAAGTTTCTCAGAAAGCTTCTTTCTCTTTGTTATAGGAGGATATTTCCTTTGGCCCTATTGTCTTCAATGGGATCCGAAATATCTGTACTCAGATTCCACAGAAATAAGGCTAGCAAAGAGATCCACGAAATACACATGTAACTCTGTGAGATGAATTAACAGAACACTAAGCAGTTTCTCAGAAAGCTTCTTTCCAGATTTCATCTGAGGATATTTCCTTTATCACCATAGCCCTCTACGGGCTTCGAAATATCACTTTGCCTATTCCACAAGAACTGTCTTATCGAAAGGCTTCTTGAGAGGAAAGCTGTAACTCTGTGAGATGATTTCACAGAACACAAAGCAGTTTCTCAGAAAGCTTCTTTCTCTTTGTTATAGGAGGATATTTCCTTTGGCCCTATAGTCTTCAAAGGAATCCGAAATATCTGTTCTCAGATTCCACAGAAATAAGGCTAGCAAAGAGATGCACGAAATACACATGTAACTCTGTGAGATTAATTAACAGAACACTAAGCAGTTTCTCAGAAAGCTTCTTTCCAGATTTCATCGGAGGATATTTCCTTTTTCACCATAGCCCTCTATGGGCTTCCAAATATCACTTTGCCTATTCCACAGGAACTGCCTTAACGAATGGCTTCTTGAAGAGAAAGCTGTAACTCTGTGAGATGATTTCACAGATCACAAAGAAGTTTCTCAGAAACCTTCTTTCTCTTTGTTATCGGAGGATATTTCCTTTGGCCCTATAGTTTTCAAAGGGATCCGAAATATCTGTTCTCAGATTCCACAGAAATAAGGCTAGCAAAGAGATCCACGAAATACACTTTTAACTCTGTGAGATTAATTAACAGAACACTAAGCAGTTTCTCAGAAAGCTTCTTTCCAGATTTCATCGGAGGATATTTCCTTTTTCACCATAGCCCTCTATGGGCTTCCAAATATCACTTTGCCTATTCCACAGGAACTGCCTTAACGAATGGCTTCTTGAAGAGAAAGCTGTAACTCTGTGAGATTATTTCACAGATCACAAAGAAGTTTCTCAGAAACCTTCTTTCTCTTTGTTATCGGAGGATATTTCCTTTGGCCCTATAGTTTTCAAAGGGATCCGAAATATCTGTTCTCAGATTCCACAGAAATAAGGCTAGCAAAGAGATCCACGAAATACACATGTAACTCTGTGAGATAAATTAACAGAACACTAAGCAGTTTTTCAGAAAGCTTCTTTCCAGATTTCCTGTGAGGATATTTCCTTTTTGACCATAGCCCTCTATGGGCTTCAAAATATCGCTTTGCCAATTCCACAAGAACTGTCTTAGCGAACGGCTTCTTGAGGGGAAAGCAGTAACTCGGTGAGATGATATCACAGAACACAAAGTAGTTTCTCAGAAAGCTTCTTTGTCTTTGTTATCTGAGGATATTTCCTTTGGCCCTATAGTCATCAGTGGGATCCGAAATATCTGTTCTCAGATTCCACAGAAATAAGGCTAGCAAAGTGATCCACGAAACACAGATGTAACTCTGTGAGATGAATTAACAGAACACTAAGCAGTTTCTCAGAAAGCTTCTTTCCAGATTTCATCTGAGGATATTTCCTTTTTCACCATAGCCCTCTATGGGCTTCCAAATATCACTTTGCCAATTCCACAAGAACTGTCTTAGCGAAAGGCTTCTTGAGGGGAAAGCTGTAACTCTGTGAGATGATTTCACAGAACACAAGGAAGTTTCTCAGAAAGCTTCTTTCTCTTTGTTTTGGCATGATATTTCCTTTGTCCCTATAGTCTTCAAAGGGTTCCGAAATATCTGTTCTCAGATTCTACAGAAATAAGGCTAGCAAAGAGATTCACGAAATACACATGTAACTCTGTGAGATGAATTAACAGAACACTAAGCAGTTTCTCAGAAAGCTTCTTTCCAGATTTCATCGGAGGATATTTCCTTTTTCACCATAGCCCTCTATGGGCTTCCAAATATCACTTTGCCTATTCCACAAGAACTGTCATAGCGAAAGGCTTCTTGAGGGGAAAGCTGTAACTCTGTGAGATGATTTCACAGAACACAAAGAAGTTTCTCAGAAAGCTTCTTTCTCTTTGTTATAGGAGGATATTTCCTTTGGCCTTATTGTCTTCAATGGGATCCGAAATATCTGTACTCAGATTCCACAGAAATAAGGCTAGCAAAGAGATCCACGAAAAACAGATGTAACTCTGTGAGTTGAATTAACAGAAGACTAAGCAGTTTCTCAGAAAGCTTCTTTCCAGATTTCATCTGAGGATATTTCCTTTTTCGCCATAGCCCTCTAGGGGCTTCGAAATATCACTTTGCCTATTCCACAAAAACTGTCTTAGCGAAAGGCTTCTTGAGGGGTAAGCTGTAACTCTGTGAGATGATTTCACAGAACACAAAGAAGTTTCTCAGAAAGCTTCTTTCTCTTTGTTATAGGAGGATATTTCCTTTGGCCCTATTGTCTTCAATGGGATCCGAAATATCTGTACTCAGATTCCACAGAAATAAGGCTAGCAAAGAGATCCACGAAATACACATGTAACTCTGTGAGATGAATTAACAGAACACTAAGCAGTTTCTCGGAAAGCTTCTTTTCATATTTCATCTGAGGATATTTCCTTTTTCACCATAGCCCTCTATGGGCTTCCAAATATCACTTTGCCAATTCCACAAGAACTGTCTTAGCGAAAGGCTTCTTGAGGGGAAAGCTGTTACTCTGTGAGATGATTTCAGAGAACACAAAGAAGTTTCTCAGAAAGCTTCTTTCTCTTTGTTTTGGCATGATATTTCCTTTGGCCCTGTAGTCTTCAAAGTGTTCCGAAATACTGTTCTCAGATTCCACAGAAATAAGGCTAGCAAAGAGATCCACGAAATACACATGTAACTCTGTGAGATGAATTAACAGAACACTAAGCAGTTTCTCAGAAAGCTTCTTTCCAGATTTCATCTGAGGATATTTCCTTTTTCACCAAAGCCCACTATGGGCTTCCAAATATCACTTTGCCTATTTCACAAGAACTGTCTTAACGAATGGCTTCTTGAGGGGAAAGCTGTAACTCTGTGAGATGATTTCACAGAACAGAAAGAAGTTTCTCAGAAACCTTCTTTCTCTTTGTTATCAGAGGATATTTCCTTTCGCCCTATAGTTTTCAAAGGGATCCGAAATATCTGTTCTCAGATTCCACAGAAATAAGGCTAGCAAAGAGATCCACGAAATACACATGTAACTCTGTGAGATGAATTAACAGAACACTAAGCAGTTTCTCAGAAAGCTTCTTTCCAGATTTCAGCTGAGGATATTTCCTTTTTCAACATAGCCCTCTATGGGCTTCCAAATATCACTTTGCCAATTCCACAAGAACTGTCTTAGCGAAAGGCTTCTTGAGGGGAAAGCTGTAACTCTGTGAGATGATTTCACAGAACACAAAGAAGTTTCTCAGAAAGCTTCTTTGTCTTTTTTTTGGCATGATATTTCCTTTGGTCCTATAGTCTTCAAAGGGTTCTGAAATATCTGTCCTCAGATTCCACAGAAATAAGGCTAGCAAAGAGATCCACGAAATACACATGTAACTCTGTGAGATGAATTAACAGAACACTAGACAGTTTCTCAGAAAGCTTCTTTCCTGATTTCATCGGAGGATATTTCCTTTTTCACCATAGCCCACTACGGGCTTCCAAATATCAGTTTGCCTATTCCACAAGAATTGTCTTAGCGAAAGGCTTCTTGAGGGGAAAGCTGTAACACTGTGAGATGATTTCACAGAACACAAAGAAGTTTCTCAGAAAGCTTCTTTCTCTTTGTTATAGGAGGATATTTCCTTTGTCCCAATAGTCTTCAAAGGGATCCGAAATATCTGTACTCAGATTCCACAGAAATAACGCTAACAAAGAGATCCACGAAATACAGATGTAACTCTGTGAGATGAATTAACAGAACACTAAGCAATTTCTCAGAAAGCTTGTTTCCAGATTTCATCTGAGGATATTTCCTTTTTCACCATAGCCCTCTATGGGCTTCCAAATATCACTTTGCCAATTCCACAAGAACTGTCTTAGCGAAAGGCTTCTTGAGGGGAAAGCTGTAACTCTGTGAGATGATTTCACAGAACACAAAGAAGTTTCTCAGAAAGCTTCTTTCTCTTTGTTTTGGCATGATATTTCCTTTGTCCCTATAGTCTTCAAAGGGTTCCGAAATATCTGTTCTCAGATTCTACAGAAATAAGGCTAGCAAAGAGATTCACGAAATACACATGTAACTCTGTGAGATGAATTAACAGAACACTAAGCAGTTTCTCAGAAAGCTTCTTTCCAGATTTCATCGGAGGATATTTCCTTTTTCACCATAGCCCTCTATGGGCTTCCAAATATCACTTTGCCTATTCCACAAGAACTGTCATAGCGAAAGGCTTCTTGAGGGGAAAGCTGTAACTCTGTGAGATGATTTCACAGAACACAAAGAAGTTTCTCAGAAAGCTTCTTTCTCTTTGTTATAGGAGGATATTTCCTTTGGCCTTATTGTCTTCAATGGGATCCGAAATATCTGTACTCAGATTCCACAGAAATAAGGCTAGCAAAGAGATCCACGAAAAACAGATGTAACTCTGTGAGTTGAATTAACAGAAGACTAAGCAGTTTCTCAGAAAGCTTCTTTCCAGATTTCATCTGAGGATATTTCCTTTTTCGCCATAGCCCTCTAGGGGCTTCGAAATATCACTTTGCCTATTCCACAAAAACTGTCTTAGCGAAAGGCTTCTTGAGGGGTAAGCTGTAACTCTGTGAGATGATTTCACAGAACACAAAGAAGTTTCTCAGAAAGCTTCTTTCTCTTTGTTATAGGAGGATATTTCCTTTGGCCCTATTGTCTTCAATGGGATCCGAAATATCTGTACTCAGATTCCACAGAAATAAGGCTAGCAAAGAGATCCACGAAATACACATGTAACTCTGTGAGATGAATTAACAGAACACTAAGCAGTTTCTCAGAAAGCTTCTTTCCAGATTTCATCTGAGGATATTTCCTTTTTCACCATAGCCCTCTATGGGCTTCGAAATATCACTTTGCCTATTCCACAAGAACTGTCTTATCGAAAGGCTTCTTGAGAGGAAAGCTGTAACTCTGTGAGATGATTTCACAGAACACAAAGCAGTTTCTCAGAAAGCTTCTTTCTCTTTGTTATAGGAGGATATTTCCTTTGGCCCTATAGTCTTCAAAGGAATCCGAAATATCTGTTCTCAGATTCCACAGAAATAAGGCTAGCAAAGAGATGCACGAAATACACATGTAACTCTGTGAGATTAATTAACAGAACACTAAGCAGTTTCTCAGAAAGCTTCTTTCCAGATTTCATCGGAGGATATTTCCTTTTTCACCATAGCCCTCTATGGGCTTCCAAATATCACTTTGCCTATTCCACAGGAACTGCCTTAACGAATGGCTTCTTGAAGAGAAAGCTGTAACTCTGTGAGATGATTTCACAGATCACAAAGAAGTTTCTCAGAAACCTTCTTTCTCTTTGTTATCGGAGGATATTTCCTTTGGCCCTATAGTTTTCAAAGGGATCCGAAATATCTGTTCTCAGATTCCACAGAAATAAGGCTAGCAAAGAGATCCACGAAATACACTTTTAACTCTGTGAGATTAATTAACAGAACACTAAGCAGTTTCTCAGAAAGCTTCTTTCCAGATTTCATCGGAGGATATTTCCTTTTTCACCATAGCCCTCTATGGGCTTCCAAATATCACTTTGCCTATTCCACAGGAACTGCCTTAACGAATGGCTTCTTGAAGAGAAAGCTGTAACTCTGTGAGATGATTTCACAGATCACAAAGAAGTTTCTCAGAAACCTTCTTTCTCTTTGTTATCGGAGGATATTTCCTTTGGCCCTATAGTTTTCAAAGGGATCCGAAATATCTGTTCTCAGATTCCACAGAAATAAGGCTAGCAAAGAGATCCATGAAATACACATGTAACTCTGTGAGATAAATTAACAGAACACTAAGCAGTTTTTCAGAAAGCTTCTTTCCAGATTTCCTGTGAGGATATTTCCTTTTTGACCATAGCCCTCTATGGGCTTCAAAATATCGCTTTGCCAATTCCACAAGAACTGTCTTAGCGAACGGCTTCTTGAGGGGAAAGCAGTAACTCGGTGAGATGATATCACAGAACACAAAGTAGTTTCTCAGAAAGCTTCTTTGTCTTTGTTATCGGAGGATATTTCCTTTGGCCCTATAGTCATCAGTGGGATCCGAAATATCTGTTCTCAGATTCCACAGAAATAAGGCTAGCAAAGTGATCCACGAAACACAGATGTAACTCTGTGAGATGAATTAACAGAACACTAAGCAGTTTCTCAGAAAGCTTCTTTCCAGATTTCATCTGAGGATATTTCCTTTTTCACCATAGCCCTCTATGGGCTTCCAAATATCACTTTGCCAATTCCACAAGAACTGTCTTAGCGAAAGGCTTCTTGAGGGGAAAGCTGTAACTCTGTGAGATGATTTCACAGAACACAAAGAAGTTTCTCAGAAAGCTTCTTTCTCTTTGTTTTGGCATGATATTTCCTTTGTCCCTATAGTCTTCAAAGGGTTCCGAAATATCTGTTCTCAGATTCTACAGAAATAAGGCTAGCAAAGAGATTCACGAAATACACATGTAACTCTGTGAGATGAATTAACAGAACACTAAGCAGTTTCTCAGAAAGCTTCTTTCCAGATTTCATCGGAGGATATTTCCTTTTTCACCATAGCCCTCTATGGGCTTCCAAATATCACTTTGCCTATTCCACAAGAACTGTCATAGCGAAAGGCTTCTTGAGGGGAAAGCTGTAACTCTGTGAGATGATTTCACAGAACACAAAGAAGTTTCTCAGAAAGCTTCTTTCTCTTTGTTATAGGAGGATATTTCCTTTGGCCTTATTGTCTTCAATGGGATCCGAAATATCTGTACTCAGATTCCACAGAAATAAGGCTAGCAAAGAGATCCACGAAAAACAGATGTAACTCTGTGAGTTGAATTAACAGAAGACTAAGCAGTTTCTCAGAAAGCTTCTTTCCAGATTTCATCTGAGGATATTTCCTTTTTCGCCATAGCCCTCTAGGGGCTTCGAAATATCACTTTGCCTATTCCACAAAAACTGTCTTAGCGAAAGGCTTCTTGAGGGGTAAGCTGTAACTCTGTGAGATGATTTCACAGAACACAAAGAAGTTTCTCAGAAAGCTTCTTTCTCTTTGTTATAGGAGGATATTTCCTTTGGCCCTATTGTCTTCAATGGGATCCGAAATATCTGTACTCAGATTCCACAGAAATAAGGCTAGCAAAGAGATCCACGAAATACACATGTAACTCTGTGAGATGAATTAACAGAACACTAAGCAGTTTCTCAGAAAGCTTCTTTCCAGATTTCATCTGAGGATATTTCCTTTTTCACCATAGCCCTCTATGGGCTTCGAAATATCACTTTGCCTATTCCACAAGAACTGTCTTATCGAAAGGCTTCTTGAGAGGAAAGCTGTAACTCTGTGAGATGATTTCACAGAACACAAAGCAGTTTCTCAGAAAGCTTCTTTCTCTTTGTTATAGGAGGATATTTCCTTTGGCCCTATAGTCTTCAAAGGAATCCGAAATATCTGTTCTCAGATTCCACAGAAATAAGGCTAGCAAAGAGATGCACGAAATACACATGTAACTCTGTGAGATTAATTAACAGAACACTAAGCAGTTTCTCAGAAAGCTTCTTTCCAGATTTCATCGGAGGATATTTCCTTTTTCACCATAGCCCTCTATGGGCTTCCAAATATCACTTTGCCTATTCCACAGGAACTGCCTTAACGAATGGCTTCTTGAAGAGAAAGCTGTAACTCTGTGAGATGATTTCACAGATCACAAAGAAGTTTCTCAGAAACCTTCTTTCTCTTTGTTATCGGAGGATATTTCCTTTGGCCCTATAGTTTTCAAAGGGATCCGAAATATCTGTTCTCAGATTCCACAGAAATAAGGCTAGCAAAGAGATCCACGAAATACACATGTAACTCTGTGAGATAAATTAACAGAACACTAAGCAGTTTTTCAGAAAGCTTCTTTCCAGATTTCCTGTGAGGATATTTCCTTTTTGACCATAGCCCTCTATGGGCTTCAAAATATCGCTTTGCCAATTCCACAAGAACTGTCTTAGCGAACGGCTTCTTGAGGGGAAAGCAGTAACTCGGTGAGATGATATCACAGAACACAAAGTAGTTTCTCAGAAAGCTTCTTTCTCTTTGTTATCGGAGGATATTTCCTTTGGCCCTATAGTCATCAGTGGGATCCGAAATATCTGTTCTCAGATTCCACAGAAATAAGGCTAGCAAAGTGATCCACGAAACACAGATGTAACTCTGTGAGATGAATTAACAGAACACTAAGCAGTTTCTCAGAAAGCTTCTTTCCAGATTTCATCTGAGGATATTTCCTTTTTCACCATAGCCCTCTATGGGCTTCCAAATATCACTTTGCCAATTCCAGAAGAACTGTCTTAGCGAAAGGCTTCTTGAGGGGAAAGCTGTAACTCTGTGAGATGATTTCACAGAACACAAAGAAGTTTCTAAGAAAGCTTCTTTCTCTTTGTTTTGGCATGATATTTCCTTTGGCCCTGTAGTCTTCAAAGGGTTCCGAAATATCTGTTCTCAGATTGTACAGAAATAAGGCTAGCAAAGAGATCCACGAAATACACATGTAACTCTGTGAGGTGAATTAACAGAACACTAAGGAGTTTCTCAGAAAGCTTCTTTCCAGATTTCATCTGAGGATATTTCCTTTTTCACCATAGCCCTCTATGGGCTTCCAAATATCACTTTGCCTATTCCACAAGAACTGTCTTAGCGAAAGGCTTCTTGAGGGGAAAGCTGTAACGCTGTGAGATGATTTCACAGAACACAAAGAAGTTTCTCAGAAAGCTTCCTTCTCTTTGTTATCGGAGGATATTTCCTTTGGCCCTATAGTCTTCAAAGGGATCCGAAATATCTGTTCTCAGATTCCACAGAAATAAGGCTAGCAAAGAGATCCACGAAATACACATGTAACTCTGTGAGATGAATTAACAGAACACTAAGCAGTTTCTCAGAAAGCTTCTTTCCAGATTTCATCTGAGGATATTTCCTTTTTCACCATAGCCCTATATGGGCTTCCAAGTATCACTTTGCCAATTCCACAAGAACTGTCTTAGCGAAAGGCTTCTTGAGGGGAAAGCAGTAACTCTGTGAGATGATATCACAGAACACAAAGAAGTTTCTCAGAAAGCTTCTTTCTCTTTGTTATCGGAGGATCTGTCCTTCGGCCCTATAGTCTTCAATGGGATCCGAAATATCTGTTCTCAGATTCCACAGAAATAAGGCTAGCAAAGTGATCCACGAAACACAGATGTAACTCTGTGAGATTAATTAACAGAACACTAAGCAGTTTCTCAGAAAGCTTCTTTCCAGATTTCATCGGAGGATATTTCCTTTTTCACCATAGACCTCTATGGGCTTCCAAATATCACTTTGCCTATTCCACAGGAACTGCCTTAACGAATGGCTTCTTGAAGAGAAAGCTGTAACTCTGTGAGATGATTTCACAGATCACAAAGAAGTTTCTCAGAAACCTTCTTTCTCTTTGTTATCGGAGGATATTTCCTTTGGCCCTATAGTTTTCAAAGGGATCCGAAATATCTGTTCTCAGATTCCACAGAAATAAGGCTAGCAAAGAGATCCACGAAATACACATGTAACTCTGTGAGATAAATTAACAGAACACTAAGCAGTTTTTCAGAAAGCTTCTTTCCAGATTTCCTGTGAGGATATTTCCTTTTTGACCATAGCCCTCTATGGGCTTCAAAATATCGCTTTGCCAATTCCACAAGAACTGTCTTAGCGAACGGCTTCTTGAGGGGAAAGCAGTAACTCGGTGAGATGATATCACAGAACACAAAGTAGTTTCTCAGAAAGCTTCTTTCTCTTTGTTATCGGAGGATATTTCCTTTGGCCCTATAGTCATCAGTGGCATCCGAAATATCTGTTCTCAGATTCCACAGAAATAAGGCTAGCAAAGTGATCCACGAAACACAGATGTAACTCTGTGAGATGAATTAACAGAACACTAAGCAGTTTCTCAGAAAGCTTCTTTCCAGATTTCATCTGAGGATATTTCCTTTTTCACCATAGCCCTCTATGGGCTTCCAAATATCACTTTGCCAATTCCAGAAGAACTGTCTTAGCGAAAGGCTTCTTGAGGGGAAAGCTGTAACTCTGTGAGATGATTTCACAGAACACAAAGAAGTTTCTAAGAAAGCTTCTTTCTCTTTGTTTTGGCATGATATTTCCTTTGGCCCTGTAGTCTTCAAAGGGTTCCGAAATATCTGTTCTCAGATTCTACAGAAATAAGGCTAGCAAAGAGATCCACGAAATACACATGTAACTCTGTGAGGTGAATTAACAGAACACTAAGTAGTTTCTCAGAAAGCTTCTTTCCAGATTTCATCTGAGGATATTTCCTTTTTCACCATAGCCCTCTATGGGCTTCCAAATATCACTTTGCCTATTCCACAAGAACTGTCTTAGCGAAAGGCTTCTTGAGGAGAAAGCTATAACTCTGTGTAATGATTTCACAGAACACAAAGAAGTTTCTCAGAAAGCTTCTTTCTCTTTGTTATAGGAGGATATTTCCTTTGGCCCTATGGTCTTCAATGGGATCCGAAATATCTGTTCTCAGATTCCACAGAAATAAGGCTAGCAAAGAGATCCACGAAATACACATGTAACTCTGTGAGATGAATTAACAGAACACTAAGCAGTTTCTCAGAAAGCTTCTTTCCAGATTTCATCTGAGGATATTTCCTTTTTCACCATAGCCCTCTACGGGCTTCGAAATATCACTTTGCCTATTCCACAAGAACTGTCTTAGCGAAAGGCTTCTTGAGGGGAAAGCTGTAACGCTGTGAGATGATTTCACAGAACACAAAGAAGTTTCTCAGAAAGCTTCCTTCTCTTTGTTATCGGAGGATATTTCCTTTGGCCCTATAGTCTTCAAAGGGATCCGAAATATCTGTTCTCAGATTCCACAGAAATAAGGCTAGCAAAGAGATCCACGAAATACACATGTAACTCTGTGAGATGAATTAACAGAACACTAAGCAGTTTCTCAGAAAGCTTCTTTCCAGATTTCATCTGAGGATATTTCCTTTTTCACCATAGCCCTATATGGGCTTCCAAGTATCACTTTGCCAATTCCACAAGAACTGTCTTAGCGAAAGGCTTCTTGAGGGGAAAGCAGTAACTCTGTGAGATGATAACACAGAACACAAAGAAGTTTCTCAGAAAGCTTCTTTCTCTTTGTTATCGGAGGATCTGTCCTTCGGCCCTATAGTCTTCAACGGGATCCGAAATATCTGTTCTCAGATTCCACAGAAATAAGGCTAGCAAAGTGATCCACGAAACACAGATGTAACTCTGTGAGATGAATTAACAGAACACTAAGCAGTTTCTCAGAAAGCTTCTTTCCAGATTTCATCTGAGGATATTTCCTTTTTCACCATAGCCCTCTATGGGCTTCCAAATATCACTTTGCCAATTCCACAAGAACTGTCTTAGCGAAAGTCTTCTTGAGGGGAAACCTGTAACTCTGTGAGATGATTTCACAGAACACAAAGAAGTTTCTCAGAAAGCTTCTTTCTCTTTGTTATAGGAGGATATTTCCTTTGGCCCTATTGTCTTCAATGGGATCCGAAATATCTGTACCAGATTCCACAGAAATAAGGCTAGCAAAGAGATCCACGAAATACACATGTAACTCTGTGAGATGAATTAACAGAACACTAAGCAGTTTCTCAGAAAGCTTCTTTCCAGATTTCATCTGAGGATATTTCCTTTTTCACCATAGCCCTCTATGGGCTTCGAAATATCACTTTGCCTATTCCACAAGAACTGTCTTATCGAAAGGCTTCTTGAGAGGAAAGCTGTAACTCTGTGAGATGATTTCACAGAACACAAAGCAGTTTCTCAGAAAGCTTCTTTCTCTTTGTTATAGGAGGATATTTCCTTTGGCCCTATAGTCTTCAAAGGGATCCGAAATATCTGTTCTCAGATTCCACAGAAATAAGGCTAGCAAAGAGATGCACGAAATACACATGTAACTCTGTGAGATTAATTAACAGAACACTAACCAGTTTCTCAGAAAGCTTCTTTCCAGATTTCATCGGAGGATATTTCCTTTTTCACCATAGCCCTCTATGGGCTTCCAAATATCACTTTGCCTATTCCACAGGAACTGCCTTAACGAATGGCTTCTTGAGGGAAAAGCTGTAACTCTGTGAGATGATTTCACAGATCACAAAGAAGTTTCTCAGAAACCTTCTTTCTCTTTGTTATCGGAGGATATTTCCTTTGGCCCTATAGTTTTCAAAGGGATCCGAAATATCTGTTCTCAGATTCCACAGAAATAAGGCTAGCAAAGAGATCCACGAAATACAGATGTAACTCTGTGAGATAAATTAACAGAACACTAAGCAGTTTTTCAGAAAGCTTCTTTCCAGATTTCCTGTGAGGATATTTCCTTTTTGACCATAGCCCTCTATGGGCTTCAAAATATCGCTTTGCCAATTCCACAAGAACTGTCTTAGCGAAAGTCTTCTGGAGGAGAAAGCTGTAACTCTGTGAGATGATTTCACAGAACACAAAGAAGATTCTCAGAAAGCTTCTTTCTCTTTGTTTGGCATGATGTTTCCTTCGGCCCTATAGTCTTCAAAGGGTTCCGAAATATCTGTTCTCAGATTCTACAGAAATAAGGCTAGCAAAGAGATCCACGAAATACATATGTAACTCTGTGAGGTGAATTAACAGAACACTAAGCAGTTTCTCAGAAAGCTTCTTTCCAGATTTCATCTGAGGATATTTCCTTTTTCACCATAGCCCTCTAAGGGCTTCCAAATATCACTTTGCCTATTCCACAAGAACTGTCTTAGCGAACGGCTTCTTGAGGGGAAAGCAGTAACTCTGCGAGATGATATCACAGAACACAAAGAAGTTTCTCAGAAAGCTTCTTTCTCTTTGTTATCGGAGGATATTTCCTTTGGCCCTATAGTCATCTGTGGGATCCGAAATATCTGTTCTCAGATTCCACAGAAATAAGGCTAGCAAAGTGATCCACGAAACACAGATGTAACTCTGTGAGATGAATTAACAGAACACTAAGCAGTTTCTCAGAAAGCTTCTTTCCAGATTTCCTGTGAGGATATTTCCTTTTTGACCATAGCCCTCTAAGGGCTTCAAAATATCACTTTGCCAATTCCACAAGAACTGTCTTAGCGAAAGTCTTCTGGAGGGGAAAGCTGTAACTCTGTGAGATGATTTCACAGAACACAAAGAAGTTTCTCAGAAAGCTTCTTTCTCTTTGTTTGGCATGATGTTTCCTTTGGCCCTATAGTCTTCAAAGGGTTCCGAAATATCTGTTCTCAGATTCCACAGAAATAAGGCTAGCAAAGAGATACACGACATACACATGTAACTCTGTGAGATGAATTAACAGAACACTAAGCAGTTTCTCAGAAAGCTTCTTTCTAGATTTCATCGG
Source organism: Macaca nemestrina (assembly GCF_043159975.1). Taxonomy (NCBI): domain Eukaryota; kingdom Metazoa; phylum Chordata; class Mammalia; order Primates; family Cercopithecidae; genus Macaca; species Macaca nemestrina. Next base: position 99,638,692 of record NC_092133.1, on the reverse strand, counting down.
AGGATATTTCATTTTTCACCATAGCCCACTATGGGCTTCCAAATATCACTTTTCCTATTCCACAAGAACTGTCTTAGCGAAAGGCTTCTTGAGGGGAAAGCTGTAACTCTGTGAGATGATTTCACGGAACACAAAGAAGTTTCTCAGAAAGCTTCTTTCTCTTTGTTATAGGAGGATTTTTCCTTTGGCCCTATTGTCTTCAATGGGATCCGAAACATCTGTACTCAGATTCCACAGAAATAAGGCTAGCAAAGAGATCCACGAAATACAGATGTAACTCTGTGAGATGAATTAACAGAACACTAAGCAGTTTCTCAGAAAGCTTCTTTCCAGATTTCATCTGAGGATATTTCCTTTTTCACCATAGCACTCTATGGGCTTCCAAATATCACTTTGCCTATTCCACAAAAACTGTCTTATCGAAAGGCTTCTTGAGAGGAAAGCTGTAACTCTGTGAGATGATTTCACAGAACACAAAGAAGTTTCTCAGAAAGCTTCTTTCTCTTTGTTATAGGAGGATATTTCCTTTGGCCCTATAGTCTTCAAAGGGATCCGAAATATCTGTTCTCAGATTCCACAGAAATAAGGCTAGGAAAGAGATCCACGAAACACAGATGTAACTCTGTGAGATGAATTAACAAAACACTAAACAGTTTCTCAGAAAGCTTCTTTCCAGATTTCATCTGAGGATATTTCCATTTTCACCATAGCCCTCTATGGGCTTCCAAATATCACTTTGCCAATTCCAGAAGAACTGTCTTAGCGAAAGGCTTCTTGAGGGGAAAGCTGTAACTCTGTGAGATGATTTCACAGAACACAAAGAAGTTTCTCAGAAAGCTTCTTTCTCTTTGTTTTGGCATGATATTTCCTTTGTCCCTATAGTCTTCAAAGGGTTCCGAAATATCTGTTCTCAGATTCTACAGAAATAAGGCTAGCAAAGAGATTCACGAAATACACATGTAACTCTGTGAGATGAATTAACAGAACACTAAGCAGTTTCTCAGAAAGCTTCTTTCCAGATTTCATCGGAGGATATTTCCTTTTTCACCATAGCCCTCTATGGGCTTCCAAATATCACTTTGCCTATTCCACAAGAACTGTCTTAGCGAAAGGCTTCTTGAGGGGAAAGCTGTAACTCTGTGAGATGATTTCACAGAACACAAAGAAGTTTCTCAGAAAGCTTCTTTCTCTTTGTTATAGGAGGATATTTCCTTTGGCCTTATTGTCTTCAATGGGATCCGAAATATCTGTACTCAGATTCCACAGAAATAAGGCTAGCAAAGAGATCCACGAAATACAGATGTAACTCTGTGAGATGAATTAACAGAAGACTAAGCAGTTTCTCAGAAAGCTTCTTTCCAGATTTCATCTGAGGATATTTCCTTTTTCACCATAGCCCTCTAGGGGCTTCGAAATATCACTTTGCCTATTCCACAAGAACTGTCTTAGCGAAAGGCTTCTTGAGGGGTAAGCTGTAAATCTGTGAGATGATTTCACAGAACACAAAGAAGTTTCTCAGAAAGCTTCCTTCTCTTTGTTATCGGAGGATATTTCCTTTGGTCCTATAGTCTTCAAAGGGATCCGAAATATCGGTTCTCAGATTCCACAGAAATAAGGCTAGCAAAGAGATCCACGAAATACACATGTAACTCTGTGAGATGAATTAACAGAACACTAAGCAGTTTCTCAGAAATCTTCTTTCCAGATTTCATCTGAGGATATTTCCTTTTTCACCATAGCCCTCTATGGGCTTCCAAATATCACTTTGCCAATTCCACAAGAACTGTCTTAGCGAAAGGCTTCTTGAGGGGAAACCTGTAACTCTGTGAGATGATTTCACAGAACACAAAGAAGTTTCTCAGAAAGCTTCTTTCTCTTTCTTATAGGAGGATATTTCCTTTGGCCCTATTGTCTTCAATGGGATCCGAAATATCTGTACTCAGATTCCACAGACATAAGGCTAGCAAAGAGATCCACGAAATACACATGTAACTCTGTGAGATGAATTAACAGAACACTAAGCAGTTTCTCAGAAAGCTTCTTTCCAGATTTCATCTGAGGATATTTCCTTTTTCACCATAGCCCTCCATGGGCTTCCAAATATCACTTTGCCAATTCCACAAGAACTGTCTAAGCGAAAGGCTTCTTGAGGGGAAAGCTGTAACTCTGTGAGATGATTTCAGAGAACACAAAGAAGTTTCTCAGAAAGCTTCTTTCTCTTTGTTTTAGCACGATATTTCCTTTGGCCCTGTAGTCTTCAAAGGGTTCCGAAATACTGTTCTCAGATTCCACAGAAATAAGGCTAGCAAAGAGATCCACGAAATACACGTGTAACTCTGTGAGATGAATTAACAGAACACTAAGCAGTTTCTCAGAAAGCTTCTTTACAGATTTCATCGGAGGATATTTCCTTTTTCACCATAGCCCTCTATGGGCTTCCAAATATCACTTTGCCTATTCCACAGGAACTGCCTTAACGAATGGCTTCTTGAGGGGAAAGCTGTAACTCTGTGAGATGATTTCACAGATCACAAAGAAGTTTCTCAGAAACCTTCTTTCTCTTTGTTATCGGAGGATATTTCCTTTGGCCCTATAGTTTTCAAAGGGATCCGAAATATCTGTTCTCAGATTCCACAGAAATAAGGCTAGCAAAGAGATCCACGAAATACACATGTAACTCTGTGAGATAAATTAACAGAACACTAAGCAGTTTTTCAGAAAGCTTCTTTCCAGATTTCCTGTGAGGATATTTCCTTTTTGACCATAGCCCTCTATGGGCTTCAAAATATCGCTTTGCCAATTCCACAAGAACTGTCTTAGCGAAAGTCTTCTGGAGGAGAAAGCTGTAACTCTGTGAGATGATTTCACAGAAGACAAAGAAGTTTCTCAGAAAGCTTCTTTCTCTTTGTTTGGCATGATGTTTCCTTCGGCCCAGTAGTCTTCAAAGGGTTCCGAAATATCTGTTCTCAGATTCTACAGAAATAAGGCTAGCAAAGAGATCCACGAAATACATATGTAACTCTGTGAGGTGAATTAACAGAACACTAAGCAGTTTCTCAGAAAGCTTCTTTCCAGATTTCATCTGAGGATACTTCCTTTTTCACCATAGCCCTCTATGGGCTTCCAAATATCACTTTGCCTATTCCACAAGAACTCTCTTAGCGAACGGCTTCTTGAGGGGAAAGCAGTAACTCTGTGAGATGATATCACAGAACACAAAGTAGTTTCTCAGAAAGCTTCTTTCTCTTTGTTATCGGAGGATATTTCCTTTGGCCCTATAGTCATCAGTGGGATCCGAAATATCTGTTCTCAGATTCCACAGAAATAAGGCTAGCAAAGTGATCCACGAAACACAGATGTAACTCTGTGAGATGAATTAACAGAACACTAAGCAGTTTCTCAGAAAGCTTCTTTCCAGATTTCATCTGAGGATATTTCCTTTTTCACCATAGCCCTCTATGGGCTTCCAAATATCACTTTGCCAATTCCAGAAGAACTGTCTTAGCGAAAGGCTTCTTGAGGAGAAAGCTGTAACTCTGTGAGATGATTTCACAGAACACAAAGTAGTTTCTCAGAAAGCTTCTTTCTCTTTGTTATTGGAGGATATTTCCTTTGGCCCTATTGTCTTCAATGGGATCTGAAATATCTGTACTCAGATTCCACAGAAATAAGGCTAGCAAAGAGATCCACGAAATACAGATGTAACTCTGTGAGATGAATTAACAGAACACTAAGCAGTTTCTCAGAAAGCTTCTTTCCAGATTTCCTGTGAGGATATTTCCTTTTTGACCATAGCCCTCTAAGGGCTTCAAAATATCACTTTGCCAATTCCACAAGAACTGTCTTAGCGAAAGTCTTCTGGAGGGGAAAGCTGTAACTCTGTGAGATGATTTCACAGAACACAAAGAAGTTTCTCAGAAAGCTTCTTTCTCTTTGTTTGGCATGATGTTTCCTTTGGCCCTATAGTCTTCAATGGGATCCGAAATATCTGTTCTCAGATTCCACAGAAATAAGGCTAGCAAAGTGATCCACGAAACACAGATGTAACTCTGTGAGATGAATTAACAGAACACTAAGCAGTTTCTCAGAAAGCTTCTTTCCAGATTTCATCTGAGGATATTTCCTTTTTCACCATAGCCCTCTATGGGCTTCCAAGTATCACTTTCCCAATTCCACAAGAACTGTCCTAGCGAAAGGCTTCTTGAGGGGAAAGCAGTAACTCTGTGAGATGATATCACAGAACACAAGGAAGTTTTTCAGAAAGCTTCTTTCTCTTTGTTATCGGAGGATATTTCCTTTGGCCCTATAGTCATCAATGGGATCCGAAATATCTGTTCTCAGATTCCACAGATATAAGGCTAGCAAAGTGATCCACGAAACACAGATATAACTTTGTGAGATGAATTAACAGAACACTAAGCAGTTTCTCAGAAAGCTTCTTTCCAGATTTCATCTGAGGATATTTCCTTTTTCATCATAGCCCTCTATGGGCTTCGAAATATCACTTTGCTTATTCCACAACAACTGTCTTAGCGAAAGGCTTCTGGAGGGGAAAGCTGTAACTCTGTGACATGATTTCACAGAACACAAAGAAGTTTCTCAGTAAGCTTCTTTCTCTTTGATTTGGCATGATATTTCCTTTGGCCCTATAGTCTTCAAAGGGTTTCGAAATATCTGTTCTCAGATTCCACAGAAATAAGGCTAGCAAAGTGATCCACGAAATACACATGTAACTCTGTGAGATGAATTAACAGAACACTAAGCAGTTTCGCAGAAAGCTTCTTTCCAGATTTCATCGGAGGATATTTCCTTTTTCACCATAGCCCTCTATGGGCTTCCAAATATCACTTTGCCAATTCCACAAGAACTGTCTTAGCGAAAGGCTTCTTGAGGGGAAAGCTGTAACTCTGTGAGATGATTTCACAGAACACAAAGAAGTTTCTCAGAAAGCTTCTTTCTCTTTGTTATAGGAGGATATTTCCTTTGGCCCTAATGTCTTCAAAGGGATCGGAAATATCTGTACTCAGATTCCACAGACATAAGGCTAGCAAAGAGATCCACGAAATACACATGTAACTCTGTGAGATGAATTAACAGAACACTAAGCAGGTTCTCAGAGAGCTTCTTTCCAGATTTCATCTGAGGATATTTCCTTTTTCATCATAGCCCTCCATGGGCTTCCAAATATCACTTTGCCAATTCCACAAGAACTGTCTTAGCGAAAGGCTTCGTGAGGGGAAAGCTGTAACTCTGTGAGATGATTTCACAGAACACAAAGAAGTTTCTCAGAAAGCTTCCTTCTCTTTGTTATCGGTGGATATTTCCTTTGGCCCTATAGTCTTCAAAGGGATCCGAAATATCTGTTCTCAGATTCCACAGAAATAAGGCTAGCTAAGAGATCCACGAAATACAAATGTAACTCTGTGAGATGAATTAACAGAACACTAAGCAGTTTCTCAGAAAGCTTCTTTTCAGATTTCATCTGAGGATATTTCCTTTTTCACCATAGCCCTCTATGGGCTTCCAAATATCACTTTGCCAATTCCACAAGAACTGTCTAAGCGAAAGGCTTCTTGAGGGGAAAGCTGTAACTCTGTGAGATGATTTCAGAGAACACAAAGAAGTTTCTCAGAAAGCTTCTTTCTCTTTGTTTTAGCATGATATTTCCTTTGGCCCTGTATTCTTCAAAGGGTTCCGAAATACTGTTCTCAGATTCCACAGAAATAAGGCTAGCAAAGAGATGCACGAAATACACATGTAACTCTGTGAGATGAATTAACAGAACACTAAGCAGTTTCTCAGAAAGCTTCTTTCCAGATTTCATCGGAGGATATTTCCTTTTTCACCATAGCCCTCTATGGGCTTCCAAATATCACTTTGCCTATTCCACAGGAACTGCCTTAACGAATGGCTTCTTGAGGGGAAAGCTGTAACTCTGTGAGATGATTTCACAGATCACAAAGAAGTTTCTCAACAACCTTCTTTCTCTTTGTTATCGGAGGATATTTCCTTTGGCCCTATAGTTTTCAAAGGGATCCGAAATATCTGTTCTCAGATTCCACAGAAATAAGGCTAGCAAAGAGATCCACGAAATACACATGTAACTCTGTGAGATAAATTAACAGAACACTAAGCAGTTTTTCAGAAAGCTTCTTTTCAGATTTCCTGTGAGGATATTTCCTTTTTGACCATAGCCCTCTATGGGCTTCAAAATATCGCTTTGCCAATTCCACAAGAACTGTCTTAGAGAAAGTCTTCTGGAGGAGAAAGCTGTAACTCTGTGAGATGATTTCACAGAACACAAAGAAGTTTCTCAGAAAGCTTCTTTCTCTTTGTTTGGCATCATGTTTCCTTCGGCCCTATAGTCTTCAAAGGGTTCCGAAATATCTGTTCTCAGATTCTACAGAAATAAGGCTAGCAAAGAGATCCACGAAATACATATGTAACTCTGTGAGGTGAATTAACAGAACACTAAGCAGTTTCTCAGAAAGCTTCTTTCCAGATTTCATCTGAGGATATTTCCTTTTTCACCATAGCCCTCTATGGGCTTCCAAATATCACTTTGCCTATTCCACAAGAACTGTCTTAGCGAAAGGCTTCTTGAGGAGAAAGCTATAACTCTGTGAGATGATTTCACAGAACACAAAGAAGTTTCTCAGAAAGCTTCTTTCTCTCTGTTATAGGAGGATATTTCCTTTGGCCCTATTGTCTTCAAAGGGATCCGAAATATCTGTACTCAGATTCCACAGAAATAAGGCTAGCAAAGAGATCCACGAAATACACATGTAACTCTGTGAGATGAATTAACAGAACACTAAGCAGTTTCTCAGAAAGCTTCTTTCCAGATTTCATCTGAGGATATTTCCTTTTTCACCATAGCCCTCTATGGGCTTCGAAATATCACTTTGCCTATTCCTCAAGAACTGTCTTAGCGAAAGGCTTCTTGAGGGGAAAGCTGTAACGCTGTGAGATGATTTCACAGAACACAAAGAAATTTCTCAGAAAGCTTCCTTCTCTTTGTTATCGGAGGATATTTCCTTTGGCCCTATAGTCTTCAAAGGGATCCGAAATACCTGTTCTCAGATTCCACAGAAATAAGGCTAGCAAAGAAATCCACGAAATACACATGTAACTCTGTGAGATGAATTAACAGAACACTAAGCAGTTTCTCAGAAAGCTTCATTCCAGATTTCATCTGAGGATATTTCCTTTTTCACCATAGCCCTATATGGGCTTCCAAGTATCACTTTGCCAATTCCACAAGAACTGTCTTAGCGAAAGGCTTCTTGAGGGGAAAGCAGTAACTCTGTGAGATGATATCACAGAACACAAAGAAGTTTCTCAGAAAGCTTCTTTCTCTTTGTTATCGGAGGATCTGTCCTTTGGCCCTATACTCTTCAATGGGATCCGAAATATCTGTTCTCAGATTCCACAGAAATAAGGCTAGCAAAGTGATCCACGAAACACAGATGTAACTCTGTGAGATGAATTAACAGAACACTAAGCAGTTTCTCAGAAAGCTTCTTTCCAGATTTCATCTGAGGATATTTCCTTTTTCACCATAGCCCTCTATGGGCTTCCAAATATCACTTTGCCAATTCCAGAAGAACTGTCTTAGCGAAAGGCTTCTTGAGGGGAAAGCTGTAACTCTGTGAGATGATTTCACAGAACACAAAGAAGTTTCTCAGAAAGCTTCTTTCTCTTTGTTTTGGCATGATATTTCCTTTGTCCCTATAGTCTTCAAAGGGTTCCGAAATATCTGTTCTCAGATTCTACAGAAATAAGGCTAGCAAAGAGATTCACGATATACACATGTAACTCTGTGAGATGAATTAACAGAACACTAAGCAGTTTCTCAGAAAGCTTCTTTCCAGATCTCATCTGAGGATATTTCCTTTTTAACCATAGCCCTCTATGGGATTCCAAATATCACTTTGCCTATTCCACAAGAACTGTCTTAGCGAAAGGCTTCTTGAGGGGAAAGCTGTAACTCTGTGAGATGATTTCACAGAACACAAAGAAGTTTCTCAGAAAGCTTCTTTCTCTTTGTTTGGCATCATGTTTCCTTCGGCCCTATAGTCTTCAAAGGGTTCCGAAATATCTGTTCTCAGATTCTACAGAAATAAGGCTAGCAAAGAGATCCACGAAATACATATGTAACTCTGTGAGGTGAATTAACAGAACACTAAGCAGTTTCTCAGAAAGCTTCTTTCCAGATTTCATCTGAGGATATTTCCTTTTTCACCATAGCCCTCTATGGGCTTCCAAATATCACTTTGCCTATTCCACAAGAACTGTCTTAGCGAAAGGCTTCTTGAGGAGAAAGCTATAACTCTGTGAGATGATTTCACAGAACACAAAGAAGTTTCTCAGAAAGCTTCTTTCTCTCTGTTATAGGAGGATATTTCCTTTGGCCCTATTGTCTTCAATGGGATCCGAAATATCTGTACTCAGATTCCACAGAAATAAGGCTAGCAAAGAGATCCACGAAATACACATGTAACTCTGTGAGATGAATTAACAGAACACTAAGCAGTTTCTCAGAAAGCTTCTTTCCAGATTTCATCTGAGGATATTTCCTTTTTCACCATAGCCCTCTATGGGCTTCGAAATATCACTTTGCCTATTCCTCAAGAACTGTCTTAGCGAAAGACTTCTTGAGGGGAAAGCTGTAACGCTGTGAGATGATTTCACAGAACACAAAGAAATTTCTCAGAAAGCTTCCTTCTCTTTGTTATCGGAGGATATTTCCTTTGGCCCTATAGTCTTCAAAGGGATCCGAAATACCTGTTCTCAGATTCCACAGAAATAAGGCTAGCAAAGAAATCCACGAAATACACATGTAACTCTGTGAGATGAATTAACAGAACACTAAGCAGTTTCTCAGAAAGCTTCATTCCAGATTTCATCTGAGGATATTTCCTTTTTCACCATAGCCCTATATGGGCTTCCAAGTATCACTTTGCCAATTCCACAAGAACTGTCTTAGCGAAAGGCTTCTTGAGGGGAAAGCAGTAACTCTGTGAGATGATATCACAGAACACAAAGAAGTTTCTCAGAAAGCTTCTTTCTCTTTGTTATCGGAGGATCTGTCCTTTGGCCCTATACTCTTCAATGGGATCCGAAATATCTGTTCTCAGATTCCACAGAAATAAGGCTAGCAAAGTGATCCACGAAACACAGATGTAACTCTGTGAGATGAATTAACAGAACACTAAGCAGTTTCTCAGAAAGCTTCTTTCCAGATTTCATCTGAGGATATTTCCTTTTTCACCATAGCCCTCTATGGGCTTCCAAATATCACTTTGCCAATTCCAGAAGAACTGTCTTAGCGAAAGGCTTCTTGAGGGGAAAGCTGTAACTCTGTGAGATGATTTCACAGAACACAAAGAAGTTTCTCAGAAAGCTTCTTTCTCTTTGTTTTGGCATGATATTTCCTTTGTCCCTATAGTCTTCAAAGGGTTCCGAAATATCTGTTCTCAGATTCTACAGAAATAAGGCTAGCAAAGAGATTCACGATATACACATGTAACTCTGTGAGATGAATTAACAGAACACTAAGCAGTTTCTCAGAAAGCTTCTTTCCAGATTTCATCTGAGGATATTTCCTTTTTAACCATAGCCCTCTATGGGATTCCAAATATCACTTTGCCTATTCCACAAGAACTGTCTTAGCGAAAGGCTTCTTGAGGGGAAAGCTGTAACTCTGTGAGATGATTTCACAGAACACAAAGAAGTTTCTCAGAAAGCTTCTTTCTCTTTGTTATAGGAGGATATTTCCTTTGGCCCTATTGTCTTCAATGGGATACGAAATATCTGTACTCAGATTCCACAGAAATAAGGCTAGCAAAGAGATCCACGAAATACACATGTAACTCTGTGAGATGAATTAACAGAAGACTAAGCAGTTTCTCAGAAAGCTTCTTTCCAGATTTCATCTGAGGATATTTCCTTTTTCTCCATAGCCCTCTAGGGGCTTCGAAATATCACTTTGCCTATTCCACAAGAACTGTCTTAGCGAAAGGCTTCTTGAGGGGAAAGCTGTAACTCTGTGAGATGATTTCACAGAACACAAAGAAGTTTCTCAGAAAGCTTCCTTCTCTTTGTTATCGGAGGATATTTCCTTTGGCCCTATAGTCTTCAAAGGGATCCGAAATATCTGTTCTCAGATTCCACAGAAATAAGGCTAGCAAAGAGATCCACGAAATACACATGTAACTCTGTGAGATGAATTAACAGAACACTAAGCAGTTTCTCAGAAATCTTCTTTCCAGATTTCATCTGAGGATATTTCCTTTTTCACCATTGCCCTCTATGGGCTTCCAAATATCACTTTGCCAATTCCACAAGAACTGTCTTAGCGAAAGGCTTCTTGAGGGGAAAGCTGTAACTCTGTGAGATGATTTCACAGAACACAAAGAAGTTTCTCAGAAAGCTTCTTTCTCTTTGTTATCGGAGGATATTTCCTTTGGCCCTATACTCATCAATGGGATCCGAAATATCTGTTCTCAGATTCCACAGAAATAAGGCTAGCAAAGAGATCCACGAAACACAGATGTAAGTCTGTGAGATGAATTAACAGAACACTAAGCAGTTTCTCAGAAAGCTTCTTTCCAGATTTCATCTGAGGATATTTCCTTTTTCACCATAGCCCTCTATGGGCTTCCAAATATCACTTTGCCAATTCCAGAAGAACTGTCTTAGCGAAAGGCTTCTTGAGGGGAAAGCTGTAACTCTGTGAGATGATTTCACAGAACACAAAGAAGTTTCTCAGAAAGCTTCTTTCTCTTTGTTTTGGCATGATATTTCCTTTGTCCCTATAGTCTTCAAAGGGTTCCGAAATATCTGTTCTCAGATTCTACAGAAATAAGGCTAGCAAAGAGATTCACGATATACACATGTAACTCTGTGAGATGAATTAACAGAACACTAAGCAGTTTCTCAGAAAGCTTCTTTCCAGATTTCATCTGAGGATATTTCCTTTTTCTCCATAGCCCTCTATGGGATTCCAAATATCACTTTGCCTATTCCACAAGAACTGTCTTAGCGAAAGGCTTCTTGAGGGGAAAGCTGTAACTCTGTGAGATGATTTCACAGAACACAAAGAAGTTTCTCAGAAAGCTTCTTTCTCTTTGTTATAGGAGGATATTTCCTTTGGCCCTATTGTCTTCAATGGGATTCGAAATATCTGTACTCAGATTCCACAGAAATAAGGCTAGCAAAGAGATCCACGAAATACACATGTAACTCTGTGAGATGAATTAACAGAACACTAAGCAGTTTCTCAGAAAGCTTCTTTCCAGATTTCATCTGAGGATATTTCCTTTTTCACCATAGCCCTCTAGGGGCTTCGAAATATCACTTTGCCTATTCCACAAGAACTGTCTTAGCGAAAGGCTTCTTGAGGGGAAAGCTGTAACTCTGTGAGATGATTTCACAGAACACAAAGAAGTTTCTCAGAAAGCTTCCTTCTCTTTGTTATCGGAGGATATTTCCTTTGGCCCTATAGTCTTCAAAGGGATCCGAAATATCTGTTCTCAGATTCCACAGAAATAAGGCTAGCAAAGAGATCCACGAAATACACATGTAACTCTGTGAGATGAATTAACAGAACACTAAGCAGTTTCTCAGAAATCTTCTTTCCAGATTTCATCTGAGGATATTTCCTTTTTCACCATAGCCCTCTATGGGCTTCCAAATATCACTTTGCCAATTCCACAAGAACTGTCTTAGCGAAAGGCTTCTTGAGGGGAAAGCTGTAACTCTGTGAGATGATTTCACAGAACACAAAGAAGTTTCTCAGAAAGCTTCTTTCTCTTTGTTATCGGAGGATATTTACTTTGGCCTTATACTCATCAATGGGATCCGAAATATCTGTTCTCAGATTCCACAGAAATAAGGCTAGCAAAGAGATCCACGAAACACAGATGTAAGTCTGTGAGATGAATTAACAGAACACTAAGCAGTTTCTCAGAAAGCTTCTTTCCAGATTTCATCTGAGTATATTTCCTTTTTCACCATAGCCCTCTATGGGCTTCCAAATATCACTTTGCCAATTCCACAAGAACTGTCTTAGCGAAAGGCTTCTTGAGGGGAAAGCTGTAACTCCTTGAGATGATTTCGCAGAACACAAATAGTTTGTCAGAAAGCTTCTTTCTCTTTGTTATGGGAGGATATTTCCTTTGGCCCTATAATCTTCAAAGGGATGCGAAATATCTGTTCTCAGATTCCACAGAAATAAGGCTAGCAAAGAGATCCACGAAATACACATGTAACTCTGTGAGATGAATTAACAGAACACTAAGCAGTTTCTCAGAAAGCTTCTTTCCAGATTTCATCTGAGGATATTTCCTTTTTCACCATAGCCCTCCATGGGCTTCCAAATATCACTTTGCCAATTCCACAAGAACTGTCTTAGCGAAAGGCTTCTTGAGGGGAAAGCTGTAACTCTGTGAGATGATTTCACAGAACACAAAGAAGTTTCTCAGAAACCTTCTTTCTCTTTGTTATCGGAGGATATTTCCTTTGGCCCTATAGTCTTCAAAGGGATCCGAAATATCTGTTCTCAGATTCCACAGAAATAAGGCTAGCTAAGAGATCCACGAAATACACATGTAACTCTGTGAGATAAATTAACAGAACACTAAGCAGTTTTTCAGAAAGCTTCTTTCCAGATTTCATCTGAGGATATTTCCTTTTTCACCATAGCCCTCTATGGGCTTCGAAATATCACTATGCTTATTCCACAACAACTGTCTTAGCGAAAGGTTTCTGGAGGGGAAAGCTGTAACTCTGTGAGATGATTTCACAGAACACAAAGAAGTTTCTCAGAAAGCTTCTTTCTCTTTGTTTTGGCATGATATTTCCTTTGTCCCTATAGTCTTCAAAGGGTTCCGAAATATCTGTTCTCAGATTCTACAGAAATAAGGCTAGCAAAGAGATTCACGATATACACATGTAACTCTGTGAGATGAATTAACAGAACACTAAGCAGTTTCTCAGAAAGCTTCTTTCCAGATTTCATCTGAGGATATTTCCTTTTTCACCATAGCCCTCTATGGGATTCCAAATATCACTTTGCCTATTCCACAAGAACTGTCTTAGCCAAAGGCTTCTTGAGGGGAAAGCTGTAACTCTGTGAGATGATTTCACAGAACACAAAGAAGTTTCTCAGAAAGCTTCTTTCTCTTTGTTATAGGAGGATATTTCCTTTGGCCCTATTGTCTTCAATGGGATTCGAAATATCTGTACTCAGATTCCACAGAAATAAGGCTAGCAAAGAGATCCACGAAATACACATGTAACTCTGTGAGATGAATTAACAGAACACTAAGCAGTTTCTCAGAAAGCTTCTTTCCAGATTTCATCTGAGGATATTTCCTTTTTCACCATAGCCCTCTAGGGGCTTCGAAATATCACTTTGCCTATTCCACAAGAACTGTCTTAGCGAAAGGCTTCTTGAGGGGAAAGCTGTAACTCTGTGAGATGATTTCACAGAACACAAAGAAGTTTCTCAGAAAGCTTCCTTCTCTTTGTTATCGGAGGATATTTCCTTTGGCCCTATAGTCTTCCAAGGGATCCGAAATATCTGTTCTCAGATTCCACAGAAATAAGGCTAGCAAAGAGATCCACGAAATACACATGTAACTCTGTGAGATGAATTAACAGAACACTAAGCAGTTTCTCAGAAATCTTCTTTCCAGATTTCATCTGAGGATATTTCCTTTTTCACCATAGCCCTCTATGGGCTTCCAAATATCACTTTGCCAATTCCACAAGAACTGTCTTAGCGAAAGGCTTCTTGAGGGGAAAGCTGTAACTCTGTGAGATGATTTCACAGAACACAAAGAAGTTTCTCAGAAAGCTTCTTTCTCTTTGTTATCGGAGGATATTTCCTTTGGCCTTATACTCATCAACGGGATCCGAAATATCTGTTCTCAGATTCCACAGAAATAAGGCTAGCAAAGAGATCCACGAAACACAGATGTAAGTCTGTGAGATGAATTAACAGAACACTAAGCAGTTTGTCAGAAAGCTTCTTTCCAGATTTCATCTGAGTATATTTCCTTTTTCACCATAGCCCTCTATGGGCTTCCAAATATCACTTTGCCAATTCCACAAGAACTGTCTTAGCGAAAGGCTTCTTGAGGGGAAAGCTGTAACTCCTTGAGATGATTTCGCAGAACACAAAGAAGTTTGTCAGAAAGCTTCTTTCTCTTTGTTATGGGAGGATATTTCCTTTGGCCCTATAATCTTCAAAGGGATGCGAAATATCTGTTCTCAGATTCCACAGAAATAAGGCTAGCAAAGAGATCCACGAAATACACATGTAACTCTGTGAGATGAATTAACAGAACACTAAGCAGTTTCTCAGAAAGCTTCTTTCCAGATTTCATCTGAGGATATTTCCTTTTTCACCATAGCCCTCCATGGGCTTCCAAATATCACTTTGCCAATTCCACAAGAACTGTCTTAGCGAAAGGCTTCTTGAGGGGAAAGCTGTAACTCTGTGAGATGATTTCACAGAACACAAAGAAGTTTCTCAGAAACCTTCTTTCTCTTTGTTATCGGAGGATATTTCCTTTGGCCCTATAGTCTTCAAAGGGATCCGAAATATCTGTTCTCAGATTCCACAGAAATAAGGCTAGCTAAGAGATCCACGAAATACACATGTAACTCTGTGAGATAAATTAACAGAACACTAAGCAGTTTTTCAGAAAGCTTCTTTCCAGATTTCATCTGAGGATATTTCCTTTTTCACCATAGCCCTCTATGGGCTTCGAAATATCACTATGCTTATTCCACAACAACTGTCTTAGCGAAAGGTTTCTGGAGGGGAAAGCTGTAACTCTGTGACATGATTTCACAGAACACAAAGAAGTTTCTCAGTAAGCTTCTTTCTCTTTGATTTGGCATGATATTTCCTTTGGCCCTATAGTCTTCAAAGGGTTCCGAAATATCTGTTCTCAGATTCCACAGAAATAAGGCTAGCAAAGAGATCCACGAAATACACATGTAACTCTGTGAGATGAATTAACAGAACACTAAGCAGTTTCTCAGAAAGCTTCTTTCCAGATTTCAACGGAGGATATTTCCTTTTTCACCATAGCCCTCTATGGGCTTCCAAATATCACTTTGCCAATTCCACAAGAACTGTCTTAGCGAAAGGCTTCTTGAGGAGAAAGCTGTAACGCTGTGAGATGATTTCACAGAACACAAAGAAGTTTCTCAGAAACCTTCTTTCTCTTTGTTATCGGAGGATATTTCCTTTGGACCTATAGTCTTCAAAGGGATCCGAAATATCTGTTCTCAGATTCCACAGAAATAAGGCTAGCAAAGAGATCCACGAAATACACATGTAACTCTTTAAGATGAATTAACAGAACACTAAGCAGTTTCTCAGAAAGCTTCTTTCCAGATTTCATCTGAGGATATTTCCTTTTTCACCATAGCCCTCTATGGGCTTCCAAGTATCACTTTGCCAATTCCACAAGAACTGTCTTAGCGAAAGGCTTCTTGAGGGGAAAGCAGTAACTCTGTGAGATGATATCACAGAACACAAGGAAGTTTTTCAGAAAGCTTCTTTCTCTTTGTTATCGGAGGATATTTCCTTTGGCCCTATAGTCATCAATGGGATCCGAAATATCTGTTCTCAGATTCCACAGAAATAAGGCTAGCAAAGTGATCCACGAAACACAGATATAACTTTGTGAGATGAATTAACAGAACACTAAGCAGTTTCTCAGAAAGCTTCTTTCCAGATTTCATCTGAGGATATTTCCTTTTTCACCATAGCCCTCTATGGGCTTCCAAATATCACTTTGCCAATTCCAGAAGAACTGTCTTAGCGAAAGGCTTCTTGAGGGGAAAGCTGTAACTCTGTGAGATGATTTCACAGAACACAAAGAAGTTTCTCAGAAAGCTTCTTTCTCTTTGTTATCGGAGGATATTTCCTTTGGCCCTATAGTCATCAATGGGATCCGAAATATCTGTTCTCAGATTCCACAGAAATAAGGCTAGCAAAGAGATCCACGAAACACAGATGTAACTCTGTGAGATGAATTAACAGAACACTAAGCAGTTTCTCAGAAAGCTTCTTTCCAGATTTCATCTGAGGATATTTCCTTTTTCACCATAGCCCTCTATGGGCTTCGAAATATCACTTTGCTTATTCCACAACAACTGTCTTAGCGAAAGGCTTCTGGAGGGGAAAGCTGTAACTCTGTGACATGATTTCACAGAACACAAAGAAGTTTCTCAGAAAGCTTCTTTCTCTTTGTTATAGGAGGATATTTCCTTTGGCCCTATAGTCTTCAATGGGATCCGAAATATCTGTTCTCAGATTCCACAGAAATAAGGCTAGCAAAGAGATCCACGAAACACAGATGTAACTCTGTGAGATGAAATAACAGAACACTAAGCAGTTTCTCAGAAAGCTTCTTTCCAGATTTCATCTGAGGATATTTCCTTTTTCACCATAGCCCTCTATGGGCTTCGAAATATCACTTTGCTTATTCCACAACAACTGTCTTAGCGAAAGGCTTCTGGAGGGGAAAGCTGTAACTCTGTGACATGATTTCACAGAACACAAAGAAGTTTCTCAGTAAGCTTCTTTCTCTTTGATTTGGCATGATATTTCCTTTGGCCCTATAGTCTTCAAAGGGTTTCGAAATATCTGTTCTCAGATTCCACAGAAATAAGGCTAGCAAAGTGATCCACGAAATACACATGTAACTCTGTGAGATGAATTAACAGAACACTAAGCAGTTTCTCAGAAAGCTTCTTTCCAGATTTCATCGGAGGATATTTCCTTTTTCACCATAGCCCTCTATGGGCTTCCAAATATCACTTTGCCAATTCCACAAGAACTGTCTTAGCGAAAGGCTTCTTGAGGGGAAAGCTGTAACTCTGTGAGATGATTTCACAGAACACAAAGAAGTTTCTCAGAAAGCTTCTTTCTCTTTGTTATCGGAGGATATTTCCTTTGGCCTTATAGTCATCAATGGGATCCGAAATATCTGTTCTCAGATTCCACAGAAATAAGGCTAGCAAAGAGATCCACGAAATACAGATGTAACTCTGTGAGATGAATTAACAGAACACTAAGCAGTTTCTCAGAAAGCTTCTTTCCAGATTTCCTGTGAGAATATTTCCTTTTTGACCATAGCACTCTATGGGCTTCAAAATATCACTTTGCCAATTCCACAAGAACTGTCTTAGCGAAAGTCTTCTGGAGGAGAAAGCTGTAAATCTGTGAGATGATTTCACAGAACACAAAGAAGTTTCTCAGAAAGCTTCCTTCTCTTTGTTATCGGAGGATATTTCCTTTGGCCCTATAGTCTTCCAAGGGATCCGAAATATCTGTTCTCAGATTCCACAGAAATAAGGCTAGCAAAGAGATCCACGAAATACACATGTAACTCTGTGAGATGAATTAACAGAACACTAAGCAGTTTCTCAGAAATCTTCTTTCCAGATTTCATCTGAGGATATTTCCTTTTTCACCATAGCCCTCTATGGGCTTCCAAATATCACTTTGCCAATTCCACAAGAACTGTCTTAGCGAAAGGCTTCTTGAGGGGAAAGCTGTAACTCTGTGAGATGATTTCACAGAACACAAAGAAGTTTCTCAGAAAGCTTCTTTCTCTTTGTTATCGGAGGATATTTCCTTTGGCCTTATACTCATCAACGGGATCCGAAATATCTGTTCTCAGATTCCACAGAAATAAGGCTAGCAAAGAGATCCACGAAACACAGATGTAAGTCTGTGAGATGAATTAACAGAACACTAAGCAGTTTGTCAGAAAGCTTCTTTCCAGATTTCATCTGAGTATATTTCCTTTTTCACCATAGCCCTCTATGGGCTTCCAAATATCACTTTGCCAATTCCACAAGAACTGTCTTAGCGAAAGGCTTCTTGAGGGGAAAGCTGTAACTCCTTGAGATGATTTCGCAGAACACAAAGAAGTTTGTCAGAAAGCTTCTTTCTCTTTGTTATGGGAGGATATTTCCTTTGGCCCTATAATCTTCAAAGGGATGCGAAATATCTGTTCTCAGATTCCACAGAAATAAGGCTAGCAAAGAGATCCACGAAATACACATGTAACTCTGTGAGATGAATTAACAGAACACTAAGCAGTTTCTCAGAAAGCTTCTTTCCAGATTTCATCTGAGGATATTTCCTTTTTCACCATAGCCCTCCATGGGCTTCCAAATATCACTTTGCCAATTCCACAAGAACTGTCTTAGCGAAAGGCTTCTTGAGGGGAAAGCTGTAACTCTGTGAGATGATTTCACAGAACACAAAGAAGTTTCTCAGAAACCTTCTTTCTCTTTGTTATCGGAGGATATTTCCTTTGGCCCTATAGTCTTCAAAGGGATCCGAAATATCTGTTCTCAGATTCCACAGAAATAAGGCTAGCTAAGAGATCCACGAAATACACATGTAACTCTGTGAGATAAATTAACAGAACACTAAGCAGTTTTTCAGAAAGCTTCTTTCCAGATTTCATCTGAGGATATTTCCTTTTTCACCATAGCCCTCTATGGGCTTCGAAATATCACTATGCTTATTCCACAACAACTGTCTTAGCGAAAGGTTTCTGGAGGGGAAAGCTGTAACTCTGTGACATGATTTCACAGAACACAAAGAAGTTTCTCAGTAAGCTTCTTTCTCTTTGATTTGGCATGATATTTCCTTTGGCCCTATAGTCTTCAAAGGGTTCCGAAATATCTGTTCTCAGATTCCACAGAAATAAGGCTAGCAAAGAGATCCACGAAATACACATGTAACTCTGTGAGATGAATTAACAGAACACTAAGCAGTTTCTCAGAAAGCTTCTTTCCAGATTTCAACGGAGGATATTTCCTTTTTCACCATAGCCCTCTATGGGCTTCCAAATATCACTTTGCCAATTCCACAAGAACTGTCTTAGCGAAAGGCTTCTTGAGGAGAAAGCTGTAACGCTGTGAGATGATTTCACAGAACACAAAGAAGTTTCTCAGAAACCTTCTTTCTCTTTGTTATCGGAGGATATTTCCTTTGGACCTATAGTCTTCAAAGGGATCCGAAATATCTGTTCTCAGATTCCACAGAAATAAGGCTAGCAAAGAGATCCACGAAATACACATGTAACTCTTTAAGATGAATTAACAGAACACTAAGCAGTTTCTCAGAAAGCTTCTTTCCAGATTTCATCTGAGGATATTTCCTTTTTCACCATAGCCCTCTATGGGCTTCCAAGTATCACTTTGCCAATTCCACAAGAACTGTCTTAGCGAAAGGCTTCTTGAGGGGAAAGCAGTAACTCTGTGAGATGATATCACAGAACACAAGGAAGTTTTTCAGAAAGCTTCTTTCTCTTTGTTATCGGAGGATATTTCCTTTGGCCCTATAGTCATCAATGGGATCCGAAATATCTGTTCTCAGATTCCACAGAAATAAGGCTAGCAAAGTGATCCACGAAACACAGATATAACTTTGTGAGATGAATTAACAGAACACTAAGCAGTTTCTCAGAAAGCTTCTTTCCAGATTTCATCTGAGGATATTTCCTTTTTCACCATAGCCCTCTATGGGCTTCCAAATATCACTTTGCCAATTCCAGAAGAACTGTCTTAGCGAAAGGCTTCTTGAGGGGAAAGCTGTAACTCTGTGAGATGATTTCACAGAACACAAAGAAGTTTCTCAGAAAGCTTCTTTCTCTTTGTTATCGGAGGATATTTCCTTTGGCCCTATAGTCATCAATGGGATCCGAAATATCTGTTCTCAGATTCCACAGAAATAAGGCTAGCAAAGAGATCCACGAAACACAGATGTAACTCTGTGAGATGAATTAACAGAACACTAAGCAGTTTCTCAGAAAGCTTCTTTCCAGATTTCATCTGAGGATATTTCCTTTTTCACCATAGCCCTCTATGGGCTTCGAAATATCACTTTGCTTATTCCACAACAACTGTCTTAGCGAAAGGCTTCTGGAGGGGAAAGCTGTAACTCTGTGACATGATTTCACAGAACACAAAGAAGTTTCTCAGAAAGCTTCTTTCTCTTTGTTATAGGAGGATATTTCCTTTGGCCCTATAGTCTTCAATGGGATCCGAAATATCTGTTCTCAGATTCCACAGAAATAAGGCTAGCAAAGAGATCCACGAAACACAGATGTAACTCTGTGAGATGAAATAACAGAACACTAAGCAGTTTCTCAGAAAGCTTCTTTCCAGATTTCATCTGAGGATATTTCCTTTTTCACCATAGCCCTCTATGGGCTTCGAAATATCACTTTGCTTATTCCACAACAACTGTCTTAGCGAAAGGCTTCTGGAGGGGAAAGCTGTAACTCTGTGACATGATTTCACAGAACACAAAGAAGTTTCTCAGTAAGCTTCTTTCTCTTTGATTTGGCATGATATTTCCTTTGGCCCTATAGTCTTCAAAGGGTTTCGAAATATCTGTTCTCAGATTCCACAGAAATAAGGCTAGCAAAGTGATCCACGAAATACACATGTAACTCTGTGAGATGAATTAACAGAACACTAAGCAGTTTCTCAGAAAGCTTCTTTCCAGATTTCATCGGAGGATATTTCCTTTTTCACCATAGCCCTCTATGGGCTTCCAAATATCACTTTGCCAATTCCACAAGAACTGTCTTAGCGAAAGGCTTCTTGAGGGGAAAGCTGTAACTCTGTGAGATGATTTCACAGAACACAAAGAAGTTTCTCAGAAAGCTTCTTTCTCTTTGTTATCGGAGGATATTTCCTTTGGCCTTATAGTCATCAATGGGATCCGAAATATCTGTTCTCAGATTCCACAGAAATAAGGCTAGCAAAGAGATCCACGAAATACAGATGTAACTCTGTGAGATGAATTAACAGAACACTAAGCAGTTTCTCAGAAAGCTTCTTTCCAGATTTCCTGTGAGAATATTTCCTTTTTGACCATAGCACTCTATGGGCTTCAAAATATCACTTTGCCAATTCCACAAGAACTGTCTTAGCGAAAGTCTTCTGGAGGAGAAAGCTGTAAATCTGTGAGATGATTTCACAGAACACAAAGAAGTTTCTCAGAAAGCTTCTTTCTCTTTGTTATAGGAGGATTTTTCCTTTGGCCCTATTGTCTTCAAAGGGATCCGAAATATCTGTACTCAGATTCCACAGAAATAAGGCTAGCAAAGAGATCCACGAAATACAGATGTAACTCTGTGAGATGAATTAACAGAACACTAAGCAGTTTCTCAGAAAGCTTCTTTCCAGATTTCATCTGAGGATATTTCCTTTTTGACCATAGCCCTCTATGGGCTTCCAAATATCACTTTGCCTATTCCACAAGAACTGTCTTAGCGAAAGGCTTCTTGAGGAGAAAGCTGTAACGCTGTGAGATGATTTCACAGAACACAAAGAAGTTTCTCAGAAACCTTCTTTCTCTTTGTTATCGGAGGATATTTCCTTTGGACCTATAGTCTTCAAAGGGATCCGAAATATCTGTTCTCGGATTCCACAGAAATAAGGCTAGCAAAGAGATCCACGAAATACACATGTAACTCTTTAAGATGAATTAACAGAACACTAAGCAGTTTCTCAGAAAGCTTCTTTCCAGAGTTCATCTGAGGATATTTCCTTTTTCACCATAGCCCTCGATGGGCTTCCAAGTATCACTTTGCCAATTCCACCAGAACTGTCTTAGCGAAAGGCTTCTTGAGGGGAAAGCAGTAACTCTGTGAGATGATATCACAGAACACAAGGAAGTTTTTCAGAAAGCTTCTTTCTCTTTGTTATCGGAGGATATTTCCTTTGGCCCTATAGTCATCAATGGGATCCGAAATATCTGTTCTCAGATTCCACAGAAATAAGGCTAGCAAAGTGATCCACGAAACACAGATATAACTTTGTGAGATGAATTAACAGAACACTAAGCAGTTTCTCAGAAAGCTTCTTTCCAGATTTCATCTGAGGATATTTCCTTTTTCACCATAGCCCTCTATGGGCTTCCAAATATCACTTTGCCAATTCAAGAAGAACTGTCTTAGCGAAAGGCTTCTTGAGGGGAAAGCTGTAACTCTGTGAGAGGATTTCACAGAACACAAAGAAGTTTCTCATAAAGCTTCTTTCTCTTTGTTATCGGAGGATATTTCCTTTGGCCCTATAGTCATCAATGGGATCCGAAATATCTGTTCTCAGATTCCACAGAAATAAGGCTAGCAAAGAGATCCACGAAACACAGATGTAACTCTGTGAGATGAATTAACAGAACACTAAGCAGTTTCTCAGAAAGCTTCTTTCCAGATTTCATCTGAGGATATTTCCTTTTTCACCATAGCCCTCTATGGGCTTCGAAATATCACTTTGCTTATTCCACAACAACTGTCTTAGCGAAAGGCTTCTGGAGGGGAAAGCTGTAACTCTGTGACATGATTTCACAGAACACAAAGAAGTTTCTCAGTAAGCTTCTTTCTCTTTGATTTGGCATGATATTTCCTTTGGCCCTATAGTCTTCAAAGGGTTTCGAAATATCTGTTCTCAGATTCCACAGAAATAAGGCTAGCAAACTGATCCACGAAATACACATGTAACTCTGTGAGATGAATTAACAGAACACTAAGCAGTTTCTCAGAAAGCTTCTTTCCAGATTTCATCGGAGGATATTTCCTTTTTCACCATAGCCCTCTATGGGCTTCCAAATATCACTTTGCAAATTCCACAAGAACTGTCTTAGCGAAAGGCTTCTTGAGGGGAAAGCTGTAACTCTGTGAGATGATTTCACAGAACACAAAGAAGTTTCTCAGAAAGCTTCTTTCTCTTTGTTATCGGAGGATATTTCCTTTGGCCTTATAGTCATCAATGGGATCCGAAATATCTGTTCTCAGATTCCACAGAAATAAGGCTAGCAAAGAGATCCACGAAATACAGATGTAACTCTGTGAGATGAATTAACAGAACACTAAGCAGTTTCTCAGAAAGCTTCTTTCCAGATTTCCTGTGAGGATATTTCCTTTTTGACCATAGCCCTCTATGGGCTTCAAAATATCACTTTGCCAATTCCACAACAACTGTCTTAGCGAAAGTCTTCTGGAGGAGAAAGCTGTAAATCTGTGAGATGATTTCACAGAACACAAAGAAGTTTCTCAGAAAGCTTCTTTCTCTTTGTTATAGGAGGATTTTTCCTTTGGCCCTATTGTCTTCAAAGGGATCCGAAATATCTGTACTCAGATTCCACAGAAATAAGGCTAGCAAAGAGATCCACGAAATACAGATGTAACTCTGTGAGATAAATTAACAGAACA
The DNA here is from genome assembly GCF_043159975.1 of Macaca nemestrina. Lineage (NCBI taxonomy): Eukaryota > Metazoa > Chordata > Mammalia > Primates > Cercopithecidae > Macaca > Macaca nemestrina. The sequence continues at coordinate 99,615,416 of NC_092133.1, read as the reverse complement.
CTAAGCAGTTTCTCAGAAAGCTTCTTTCCAGATTTCATCTGAGGATATTTCCTTTTTCACCATAGCCCTCTATGGGCTTCCAAATATCACTTTGCCTATTCCACAAAAACTGTCTTATCTAAAGGCTTCTTGAGAGGAAAGCTGTAACTCTGTGAGATGATTTCACAGAACACAAAGAAGTTTCTCAGAAAGCTTCTTTCTCTTTGTTTTGGCATGATATTTCCTTTGGCCCTATAGTCTTCAAAGGGTTCCGAAATATTTGTTCTCAGATTCCACAGAAATAAGGCTAGCTAAGAGATCCACGAAATACACATGTAACTCTGTGAGGTGAATTAACAGAACACTAAGCAGTTTCTCAGAAAGCTTCTTTCCAGATTTCATCTGAGGATATTTCCTTTTTCACCTTAGCCCTCTATGGGCTTCCAAATATCACTTTGCCTATTCCACAAGAACTGTCTTAGCGAAAGGCTTCTTGAGGAGAAAGCTCTAACTCTGTGAGATGATTTCACAGAACACAAAGAAGTTTCTCAGAAAGCTTCTTTCTCTTTGTTATAGGAGGATATTTCCTTTGGCCCTATTGTCTTCAATGGGATCCGAAATATCTGTACTCAGATTCCACAGAAATAAGGCTAGCAAAGAGATCCACGAAATACAGATGTAACTCTGTGAGATGAATTAACAGAACACTAAGCAGTTTCTCAGAAAGCTTCTTTCCAGATTTCATCTGAGGATATTTCCTTTTTCACCATAGCCCACTATGGGCTTCCAAATATCACTTTGCCTATTTCACAAGAACTGTCTTAACGAATGGCTTCTTGAGGGGAAAGCTGTAACTCTGTGAGATGATTTCACAGAACACAAAGAAGTTTCTCAGAAACCTTCTTTCTCTTTGTTATCAGAGGATATTTCCTTTGGCCCTATAGTTTTCAAAGGGATCCGAAATATCTGTTCTCAGATTCCACAGAAATAATGCTAGCAAAGAGATCCACGAAATACACATGTAACTCTGTGAGATAAATTAACAGAACACTAAACAGTTTTTCAGAAAGCTTCTTTTCAGATTTCATCTGAGGATATTTCCTTTTTCACCATAGCCCTCTATGTGCTTCCAAATATCACTTTGCTTATTCCACAAGAACTGTCTTAGCGAAAGGATTCTTGAGGGGAAAGCTGTAACTCTGTGAGATGATTTCACAGAACACAAAGAAGTTTCTCAGAAAGCTTCTTTCTCTTTGTTATCTGAGGATATTTCCTTCGGCCCTATACTCTTCAAAAGGATCCGAAATATCTGTTCTCAGGTTCCACAGAAATAAGGCTAGCAAAGAGATCCACGAAATACACATTTAACTCTGTGAGATGAATTAACAGAACACTAAGCAGTTTCTCAGAAAGCTTCTTTCCAGATTTCATCTGAGGATATTTCCTTTTTCACCATAGCCCTCTATGGGCTTCCAAATATCACTTTGCTTATTCCACAAGAACTGTCTTAGCGAAAGGCTTCTTGAGGGGAAAGCTGTAACTCTGTGACATGATTTCACAGAACACACAGAAGTTTCTCAGTAAGCTTCTTTCTCTTTGATTTGGCATGATGTTTCCTTTGGCCCTATAGTCTTCAAAGGGTTCCGAAATATCTGTTCTCAGATTCCACAGAAATAAGGCTAGCAAAGAGATCCACGAAATACACATGTAACTCTGTGAGATGAATTAACAGAACACTAAGCAGTTTCTCAGAAAGCTTCTTTCCAGATTTCATCTGAGGATATTTCCTTTTTCACCATAGCCCACTATGGGCTTCCAAATATCACTTTGCCTATTCCACAAGAACTGTCTTAGCGAAAGGCTTCTGGAGGGGAAAGCTGTAACTCTGTGTGATGATTTCACAGAACACAAAGAAGTTTCTCAGAAAGCTTCTTTCTCTTTGTTATAGGAGGATTTTTCCTTTGGCCCTATTGTCTTCAATGGGATCCGAAATATCTGTACTCAGATTCCACAGAAATAAGGCTAGCAAAGAGATCCACGAAATACAGATGTAACTCTGTGAGATGAATTAACAGAACACTAAGCAGTTTCTCAGAAAGCTTCTTTCCAGATTTCATCTGAGGATATTTCCTTTTTCACCATAGCCCTCTATGGGCTTCCAAATATCACTTTGCCTATTCCACAAAAACTGTCTTATCTAAAGTCTTCTTGAGAGGAAAGCTGTATCTCTGTGAGATGATTTCACAGAACACAAAAAAGTTTCTCAGAAAGCTTCTTTCTCTTTGTTTTGACATGATATTTCCTTTGGCCCTATAGTCTTCAAAGGGTTCCGAAATATCTGTTCTCAGATTCTACAGAAATAAGGCCAGCAAAGAGATCCACGAAATACACATGTAACTCTGTGAGGTGAATTAACAGAACACTAAGCAGTTTCTCAGAAAGCTTTTTTCCAGATTTCATCTGAGGATATTTCCTTTTTCACCATAGCCCTCTATGGGCTTCCAAATATCACTTTGCCTATTCCACAAGAACTGTCTTAGCGAAAGGCTTCTTGAGGAGAAAGCTGTAACTCTGTGAGTTGATTTCACAGAACACAAAGAAGTTTCTCAGAAAGCTTCTTTCTCTTTGTTATAGGAGGATATTTCCTTTGGCCCTATTTTCTTCAATGGGATCCGAAATATCTGTACTCAGATTCCACAGAAATAAGGCTAGCGAAGAGATCCACGAAATACAGATGTAACTCTGTGAGATGAATTAACAGAACACTAAGCAGTTTCTCAGAAAGCTTCTTTCCAGATTTCATCTGAGGATATTTCCTTTTTCACCATAGCCCTCTATGGGCTTCCAAATATCACTTTGCTTATTCCACAAGAACTGTCTTAGCGAAAGGCTTCTTGAGGGGAAAGCTGTAACTCTGTGACATGATTTCACAGAACACACAGAAGTTTCTCAGTAAGCTTCTTTCTCTTTGATTTGGCATGATATTTCCTTTGGCCCTATAGTCTTCAAAGGGTTCCGAAATATCTGTTCTCAGATTCCACAGAAATAAGGCCAGCAAAGAGATCCACGAAATACACATGTAACTCTGTGAGATGAATTAACAGAACACTAAGCAGTTTCTCAGAAAGCTTCTTTGCAGATTTCATCTGAGGATATTTCCTTTTTCACCATAGCCCACTATCGTCTTCCAAATATCACTTTGCCTATTCCACAAGAACTGTCTTAGCGAAAGGCTTCTTGAGGGGAAAGCTGTAACTCTGTGAGATGATTTCACAGAACACAATAAAGTTTCTCAGAAAGCTTCTTTCTCTTTGTTATAGGAGGATTTTTCCTTTGGCCCTATTGTCTTCAATGGGATCCGAAATATCTGTACTCAGATTCCACAGAAATAAGGCTAGCAAAGAGATCCACGAAATACAGATGTAACTCTGTGAGATGAATTAACAGAACACTAAGCAGTTTCTCAGAAAGCTTCTTTCCAGATTTCATCTGAGGATATTTCCTTTTTCACCATAGCCCTCTATGGGCTTCCAAATATCACTTTGCCTATTCCACAAAAACTGTCTTATCTAAAGGCTTCTTGAGAGGAAAGTTGTAACTCTGTGAGATGATTTCACAGAACACAAAGAAGTTTCTCAGAAAGCTTCTTTCTGTTTGTTTTGGCATGATATTTCCTTTGGCCCTATAGTCTTCAAAGGGTTCCGAAATATCTGTTCTCAGATTCTACAGAAATAAGGCGAGCAAAGAGATCCACGAAATACACATGTAACTCTGTGAGGTGAATTAACAGAACACTAAGCAGTTTCTCAGAAAGCTCTTTCCAGATTTCATCTGAGGATATTTCCTTTTTCACCATAGCCCTCTATGGGCTTCCAAATATCACTTTGCTTATTCCACAAGAACTGTGTTAGCGAAAGGCTTCTTGAGGAGAAAGCTGTAACTCTGTGAGATGATTTCACAGAACACAAAGAAGTTTCTCAGAAAGCTTCTTTCTCTTTGTTTGGCATGACTTTTCCTTTGGCCCTATAGTCTTCAAAGGGTTCCGAAATATCTGCTCTCAGATTCCACAGAAATAAGGCTAGCAAAGAGATCCACGAAATACACATGTAACTCTGTGAGATGAATTAACAGATCACTAAGCAGTTTCTCAGAAAGCTTCTTTGCAGATTTCATCTGAGGATATTTCCTTTTTCACCCTAGCCCACTATGGTCTTCCAAATATCACTTTGCCTATTCCACAAGAACTGTCTTAGCGAAAGGCTTCTTGAGGGGAAAGCTGTAACTCTGTGAGATGATTTCACAGAACACAAAGAAGTTTCTCAGAAAGCTTCTTTCTCTTTGTTATAGGAGGATTTTTCCTTTGGCCCTATTGTCTTCAATGGGATCCGAAATATCTGTACTCAGATTCCACAGAAATAAGGCTAGCAAAGAGATCCACGAAATACAGATGTAACTCTGTGAGATGAATTAACAGAACACTAAGCAGTTTCTCAGAAAGCTTCTTTCCAGATTTCATCTGAGGATATTTCCTTTTTCACCATAGCCCTCTATGGGCTTCGAAATATCACTTTGCCTATTCCACAAGAACTGTCTTAGCGAAAGGCTTCTTGAGGGGAAAGCTGTAACGCTGTGAGATGATTTCACAGAACACAAAGAAGTTTCTCAGAAAGCTTCCTTCTCTTTGTTATCGGAGGATATTTCCTTTGGCCCTATAGTCTTCAAAGGGTTCCGAAATATCTGTTCTCAGATTCTACAGAAATAAGGCCAGCAAAGAGATCCACGAAATACACATGTAACTCTGTGAGGTGAATTAACAGAACACTAAGCAGTTTCTCAGAAAGCTTCTTTCCAGATTTCATCTGAGGATATTTCCTTTTTCACCATAGCCCTCTATGGGCTTCCAAATATCACTTTGCCTATTCCACAAGAACTGTCTTAGCGAAAGGCTTCTTGAGGAGAAAGCTGTAACTCTGTGAGTTGATTTCACAGAACACAAAGAAGTTTCTCAGAAAGCTTCTTTCTCTTTGTTATAGGAGGATATTTCCTTTGGCCCTATTTTCTTCAATGGGATCCGAAATATCTGTACTCAGATTCCACAGAAATAAGGCTAGCGAAGAGATCCACGAAATACAGATGTAACTCTGTGAGATGAATTAACAGAACACTAAGTAGTTTCTCAGAAAGATTCTTTCCAGATTTCATCTGAGGATATTTCCTTTTTCACCATAGCCCTCTATGGGCTTCCAAATATCACTTTGCTTATTCCACAAGAACTGTCTTAGCGAAAGGCTTCTTGAGGGGAAAGCTGTAACTCTGTGACATGATTTCACAGAACACACAGAAGTTTCTCAGAAAGCTTCTTTCTCTTTGTTATAGGAGGATATTTCCTTTGGCCCTATTGTCTTCAAAGGGATCCGAAATATCTGTACACAGATTCCACAGAAATAAGGCTAGCAAAGAGATCCACGAAATACAGATGTAACTCTGTGAGATGAATTAACAGAACACTAAGCAGTTTCTCAGAAAGCTTCTTTCTAGATTTCATCTGAGGATATTTCCTTTTTCACCATAGCCCTCCATGGTCTTCCAAATATCACTTTGCCAATTCCACAAGAACTGTCTTAGCGAAAGGCTTCTTGAGGGGAAAGCTGTAACTCTGTGAGATGATTTCACAGAACACGAAGAAGTTTCTCAGAAAGCTTCCTTCTCTTTGTTATCGGAGGATATTTCCTTTGGCCCTATAGTCTTCAAAGGGATCCGAAATATCTTTTCTCAGATTTCACAGAAATAAGGCTAGCTAAGAGATCCACGAAATACACATGTAACTCTGTGAGATGAATTAACAGAACACTAAGCCGTTTCTCAGAAAGCTTCTTTTCAGATTTCATCTGAGGATATTTCCTTTTTCACCATAGCCCTCTATGGGCTTCCAAATATCACTTTGCCAATTCCACAAAAACTGTCTTATCTAAAGGCTTCTTGAGAGGAAAGCTGTAACTCTGTGAGATGATTTCACAGAACACAAAGAAGTTTCTCAGAAAGCTTCTTTCTGTTTGTTTTGGCATGATATTTCCTTTGGCCCTATAGTCTTCAAAGGGTTCCGAAATATCTGTTCTCAGATTCTACAGAAATAAGGCGAGCAAAGAGATCCACGAAATACACATGTAACTCTGTGAGGTGAATTAACAGAACACTAAGCAGTTTCTCAGAAAGCTCTTTCCAGATTTCATCTGAGGATATTTCCTTTTTCACCATAGCCCTCTATGGGCTTCCAAATATCACTTTGCTTATTCCACAAGAACTGTGTTAGCGAAAGGCTTCTTGAGGAGAAAGCTGTAACTCTGTGAGATGATTTCACAGAACACAAAGAAGTTTCTCAGAAAGCTTCTTTCTTTTTGTTTGGCATGATGTTTCCTTTGGCCCTATAGTCTTCAAAGGGTTCCGAAATATCTGTTCTCAGATTCCACAGAAATAAGGCTAGCAAAGAGATCCACGAAATACACATGTAACTCTGTGAGATGAATTAACAGATCACTAAGCAGTTTCTCAGAAAGCTTCTTTGCAGATTTCATCTGAGGATATTTCCTTTTTCACCATAGCCCACTATGGTCTTCCAAATATCACTTTGCCTATTCCACAAGAACTGTCTTAGCGAAAGGCTTCTTGAGGGGAAAGCTGTAACTCTGTGAGATGATTTCACAGAACACAAAGAAGTTTCTCAGAAAGCTTCTTTCTCTTTGTTATAGGAGGATTTTTCCTTTGGCCCTATTGTCTTCAATGGGATCCGAAATATCTGTACTCAGATTCCACAGAAATAAGGCTAGCAAAGAGATCCACGAAATACAGATGTAACTCTGTGAGATGAATTAACAGAACACTAAGCAGTTTCTCAGAAAGCTTCTTTCCAGATTTCATCTGAGGATATTTCCTTTTTCACCATAGCCCTCTATGGGCTTCCAAATATCACTTTGCCTATTCCACAAAAACTGTCTTATCTAAAGGCTTCTTGAGAGGAAAGCTGTAACTCTGTGAGATGATTTCACAGAACACAAAGAAGTTTCTCAGAAAGCTTCTTTCTCTTTGTTTTGGCATGATATTTCCTTTGGCCCTATAGTCTTCAAAGGGTTCCGAAATATCTGTTCTCAGATTCTACAGAAATAAGGCTAGCAAAGAGATCCACGAAATACACATGTAACTCTGTGAGGTGAATTAAGAGAACACTAAGCAGTTTCTCTGAAAGCTTCTTTCCAGATTTCATCTGAGGATATTTCCTTTTTCACCATAGCCCTCTATGGGCTTCCAAATATCACTTTGCTTATTCCACAAGAACTGTCTTAGCGAAAGGCTTCTTGAGGAGAAAGATGTAACTCTGTGAGATGATTTCACAGAACACAAAGAAGTTTCTCAGAAAGCTTCTTTCTCTTTGTTATAGGAGGATATTTCCTTTGGCCCTATTTTCTTCAATGGGATCCGAAATATCTGTACTCAGATTCCACAGAAATAAGGCTAGCGAAGAGATCCACGAAATACAGATGTAACTCTGTGAGATGAATTAACAGAACACTAAGCAGTTTCTCAGAAAGCTTCTTTCCAGATTTCATCTGAGGATATTTCCTTTTTCACCATAGCCCTCTATGGGCTTCGAAATATCACTTTGCCTATTCCACAAGAACTGTCTTAGCGAAAAGCTTCTTGAGGGGAAAGCTGTAACGCTGTGAGATGATTTCACAGAACACAAAGAAGTTTCTCAGAAAGCTTCCTTCTCTTTGTTATCGGAGGATATTTCCTTTGGCCCTATAGTCTTCAAAGGGTTCCGAAATATCTGTTCTCAGATTCTACAGAAATAAGGCCAGCAAAGAGATCCACGAAATACACATGTAACTCTGTGAGGTGAATTAACAGAACACTAAGCAGTTTCTCAGAAAGCTTCTTTCCAGATTTCATCTGAGGATATTTCCTTTTTCACCATAGCCCTCTATGGGCTTCCAAATATCACTTTGCCAATTCCACAAGAACTGTCTTAGCGAAAGGCTTCTTGAGGAGAAAGCTGTAACTCTGTGAGTTGATTTCACAGAACACAAAGAAGTTTCTCAGAAAGCTTCTTTCTCTTTGTTAAGGAAGATATTTCCTTTGGCCCTATTTTCTTCAATGGGATCCGAAATATCTGTACTCAGATTCCACAGAAATAAGGCTAGCGAAGAGATCCACGAAATACAGATGTAACTCTGTGAGATGAATTAACAGAACACTAAGTAGTTTCTCAGAAAGCTTCTTTCCAGATTTCATCTGAGGATATTTCCTTTTTCACCATAGCCCTCTATGGGCTTCCAAATATCACTTTGCTTATTCCACAAGAACTGTCTTAGCGAAAGGCTTCTTGAGGGGAAAGCTGTAACTCTGTGACATGATTTCACAGAACACACAGAAGTTTCTCAGAAAGCTTCTTTCTCTTTGTTATAGGAGGATATTTCCTTTGGCCCTATTGTCTTCAAAGGGATCCGAAATATCTGTACACAGATTCCACAGAAATAAGGCTAGCAAAGAGATCCACGAAATACAGATGTAACTCTGTGAGATGAATTAACAGAACACTAAGCAGTTTCTCAGAAAGCTTCTTTCTAGATTTCATCTGAGGATATTTCCTTTTTCACCATAGCCCTCCATGGTCTTCCAAATATCACTTTGCCAATTCCACAAGAACTGTCTTAGCGAAAGGCTTCTTGAGGGGAAAGCTGTAACTCTGTGAGATGATTTCACAGAACACGAAGAAGTTTCTCAGAAAGCTTCCTTCTCTTTGTTATCGGAGGATATTTCCTTTGGCCCTATAGTCTTCAAAGGGATCCGAAATATCTTTTCTCAGATTCCACAGAAATAAGGCTAGCTAAGAGATCCACGAAATACACATGTAACTCTGTGAGATGAATTAACAGAACACTAAGCAGTTTCTCAGAAAGCTTCTTTTCAGATTTCATCTGAGGATATTTCCTTTTTCACCATAGCCCTCTATGGGCTTCCAAATATCACTTTGCCAATTCCACAAGAACTGTCTTAGCGAAAGGCTTCTTGAGGGGAAAGCTGTTACTCTGTGAGATGATTTCAGAGAACACAAAGTAGTTTCTCAGAAAGATTCTTTCTCTATGTTTTGGCATGATATTTCCTTTGGCCCTGTATTCTTCAAAGGGTTCCGAAATACTGTTCTCAGATTCCACAGAAATAAGGCTAGCAAAGAGATCCACGAAATACACATGTAACTCTGTGAGATGAATTAACAGAACACTAAGCAGTTTCTCAGAAAGCTTCTATGCAGATATCATCTGAGGATATTTCCTTTTTCACCATAGCCCTCTATGGGCTTCCAAATATCACTTTGCCTATTCCACAAGAACTGTCTTAGCGAAAGGCTTCTTGAGGGGAAAGCTGTAACTCTGTGAGATGATTTCACAGAACACAAAGAAGTTTCTCAGAAAGCTTCTTTCTCTTTGTTATCGGAGGATATTTCCTTTGGCCCTAAAGTTTTCAAAGGAATCCGAAATATCTGTTCTCAGATTCCACAGACATAAGGCTGGCAAAGAGATCCACGAAATACACATGTAACTCTGTGAGATGAATTAACAGAACACTAAGCAGTTTCTCAGAAAGCTTCTTTCCAGATTTCATCTGAGGATATTTCCTTTTTCACCATAGCCCTCTATGGGCTTCCAAATATCACTTTGCTTATTCCACAACAACTGTCTTAGCGAAAGGCTTCTGGAGGGGAAAGCTGTAACTCTGTGACATGATTTCACAGAACACAAAGAAGTTTCTCAGTAAGCTTCTTTCTCTTTGATTTGGCATGATATTTCCTTTGGCCCTATAGTCTTCAAAGGGTTCCGAAATATCTGTTCTCAGATTCCACAGAAATAAGGCTAGCAAAGAGATCCACGAAATACACATGTAACTCTGTGAGATGAATTAACAGAACACTAAGCAGTTTCTCAGAAAGCTTCTTTCCAGATTTCATCGGAGGATATTTCCTTTTTCACCATAGCCCTCTATGGGCTTCCAAATATCACTTTGCCAATTCCACAAGAACTGTCTTAGCGAAAGGCTTCTTGAGGGGAAAGCTGTAACTCTGTGAGATGATTTCACAGAACACAAAGATGTTTCTCAGAAAGCTTCTTTCTCTTTGTTATCGGAGGATATTTCCTTTGGCCCTATAGTCATCAATGGGATCCGAAATATCTGTTCTCAGATTCCACAGAAATAAGGCTAGCAAAGAGATCCACGAAATACAGATGTAACTCTGTGAGATGAATTAACAGAACACTAAGCAGTTTCTCAGAAAGCGTCTTTCCAGATTTCCTGTGAGGATATTTCCTTTTTGACCATAGCCCTCTATGGGCTTCAAAATATCACTTTTCCAATTCCACAAGAACTGTCTTAGCGAATGTCTTCTGGAGGAGAAAGCTGTAAATCTGTGAGATGATTTCACAGAACACAAAGAAGTTTCTCAGAAAGCTTCTTTCTCTTTGTTTGGCATGATGTTTCCTTTGGCCCTATAGTCTTCAAAGGGTTCCGAAATATCTGTTCTCAGATTCCACAGAGATAAGGCTAGCAAAGAGATCCACGAAATACAGATGTAACTCTGTGAGATGAATTAACAGAACACTAAGCAGTTTCTCAGAAAGCTTCTTTCCAGATTTCATCTGAGGATATTTCCTTTTTCACCGTAGCCCACTATGGGCTTCCAAATATCACTTTGCCTATTTCACAAGAACTGTCTTAACGAATGGCTTCTTGAGGGGAAAGCTGTAACTCTGTGAGATGATTTCACAGAACAGAAAGAAGTTTCTCAGAAACCTTCTTTCTCTTTGTTATCAGAGGATATTTCCTTTGGCCCTATAATTTTCAAAGGGATCCGAAATATCTGTTCTCAGATTCCACAGAAATAATGCTAGCAAAGAGATCCACGAAATACACATGTAACTCTGTGAGATAAATTAACAGAACACTAAGCAGTTTTTCAGAAAGCTTCTTTCCAGATTTCATCTGAGGATATTTCCTTTTTCACCATAGCCCTCTATGTGCTTCCAAATATCACTTTGCTTATTCCACAAGAACTGTCTTAGCGAAAGGCTTCTGGAGGGGAAAGCTGTAACTCTGTGAGATGATTTCACAGAACAGAAAGAAGTTTCTCAGAAAGCTTCTTTCTCTTTGTTATCGGAGGATATTTCCTTTGGCCCTATACTCTTCAAAAGGATCCGAAATATCTGTTCTCAGATTCCACAGAAATAAGGCTTGCAAAGAGATCCACGAAATACACATTTAACTCTGTGAGATGAATTAACAGAACACTAAGCAGTTTCTCAGAAAGCTTCTTTCCAGATTTCATCTGAGGATATTTCCTTTTTCACCATAGCCCTCTATGGGCTTCCAAATATCACTTTGCTTATTCCACAACAACTGTCTTAGCGAAAGGCTTCTTGAGGGGAAAGCTGTAACTCTGTGACATGATTTCACAGAACACACAGAAGTTTCTCAGTAAGCTTCTTTCTCTTTGATTTGGCATGATATTTCCTTTGGCCCTATAGTCTTCAAGGGGTTCCGAAATATCTGTTCTCAGATTCCACAGAAATAAGGCTTGCAAAGAGATCCACGAGATACACGTGTAACTCTGTGAGATGAATTAACAGAACACTAAGCAGTTTCTCAGAAAGCTTCTTTCCAGATTTCATCTGAGGATATTTCCTTTTTCACCATAGCCCACTATGGGCTTCCAAATATCACTTTGCCTCTTCCACAAGAACTGTCTTAGCGAAAGGCTTCTTGAGGGGAAAGCTGTAACTCTGTGAGATGATTTCACAGAACACAAGGAAGTTTCTCATAAAGCTTCTTTCTCTTTGTTATAGGAGGATTTTTCCTTTGGCACTATTGTCTTCAATGGGATCCGAAATATCTGTACTCAGATTCCACAGAAATAAGGCTAGCAAAGAGATCCACGAAATACAGATGTAACTCTGTGAGATGAATTAACAGAACACTAAGCAGTTTCTCAGAAAGCTTCTTTCCAGATTTCATCTGAGGATATTTCCTTTTTCACCATAGCCCTCTATGGGCTTCCAAATATCACTTTGCCTATTCCACAAAAACTGTCTTATCTAAAGGCTTCTTGAGAGGAAAGCTGTATCTCTGGGAGATGATTTCACAGAACACAAAGAAGTTTCTCAGAAAGCTTCTTTCTCTTTGTTTTGGCATGATATTTCCTTTGGCCCTATAGTCTTCAAAGGGTTCCGAAATATCTGTTCTCAGATTCTACAGAAATAAGGCCAGCAAAGAGATCCACGAAATACACATGTAACTCTGTGAGGTGAATTAACAGAACACTAAGCAGTTTTTCAGAAAGCTTCTTTCCAGATTTCATCTGAGGATATTTCCTTTTTCACCATAGCCCTCTATGGGCTTCCAAATATCACTTTGCTTATTCCACAAGAACTGTCTTAGCGAAAGGCTTTTGGAGGGGAAAGCTGTAACTCTGTGAGATGATTTCACAGAACACAAAGAAGATTCTCAGAAAGCTTCTTTCTCTTTGTTATCGGAGGATATTTCCTTTGGCCCTATACTCTTCAAAAGGATCCGAAATATCTGTTCTCAGATTCCACAGAAATAAGGCTTGCAAAGAGATCCACGAGATACACATGTAACTCTGTGAGATGAATTAACAGAACACTAAGCAGTTTCTCAGAAAGCTTCTTTATGGATTTCATCGGAGGATATTACCTTTTTCACCATAGCCCTCTATGGGCTTCCAAATATCACTTTGCCAATTCCACAAGAACTGTCTTAGCGAAAGGCTTCTTGAGGGGAAAGCTGTAACTCTGTGAGATGATTTCACAGAACACAAAGAAGTTTCTCAGAAAGCTTCTTTCTCTTTGTTTGGCATGATGTTTCCTTTGGCCCTATAGTCTTCAAAGGGTTCCGAAATATCTGTTCTCAGATTCCACAGAAATAAGGCTAGCAAAGAGATCCACGAAATACACATGTAAGTCTGTGAGATGAATTAACAGAACACTAAGCAGTTTCTCAGAAAGCTTCTTTCCAGATTTCATCTGAGGATATTTCCTTTTTCACCATAGCCCACTATGGGCTTCCAAATATCACTTTGCCTATTCCACAAGAACTGTCTTAGCGAAAGGCTTCTTGAGGGGAAAGCTGTAACTCTGTGAGATGATTTCACAGAACACAAAGAAGTTTCTCAGAAAGCTTCTTTCTCTTTGTTATAGGAGGATTTTTCCTTTGGCCCTATTGTCTTCAATGGGATCCGAAATATCTGTACTCAGATTCCACAGAAATAAGGCTAGCAAAGAGATCCACGAAATACAGATGTAACTCTGTGAGATGAATTAACAGAACACTAAGCAGTTTCTCAGAAAGCTTCTTTCCAGATTTCATCTGAGGATATTTCCTTTTTCACCATAGCCCTCTATGGGCTTCCAAATATCACTTTGCCTATTCCACAAAAACTGTCTTATCTAAAGGCTTCTTGAGAGGAAAGCTGTAACTCTGTGAGACGATTTCACAGAACACAAAGAAGTTTCTCAGAAAGCTTCCTTCTCTTTGTTATCGGAGGATATTTCCTTTGGCCCTATAGTCTTCAAAGGGATCCGAAATATCTGTTCTCAGATTCCACAGAAATAAGGCTAGCAAAGAGATCCACGAAATACACATGTAACTCTGTGAGATGAATTAACAGAACACTAAGCACTTTCTCAGAAATCTTCTTTCCAGATTTCATCGGAGGATATTTCCTTTTTCACCATAGCCCTCTATGGGCTTCCTAATATCACTTTGCCTATTCCACAAGAACTGTCTTAGCGAAAGGCTTCCTGAGGGGAAAGCTGTAACTCTGTGAGATGATTTCACAGAACACAAAGCAGTTTCTCAGAAAGCTTCTTTCTCTTTGTTATAGGAGGATATTTCCTTTGGCCCTATTGTCTTCAAAGGGATCCGAAATATCTGTACACAGATTCCACAGAAATAAGGCTAGCAAAGAGATCCACGAAATACAGATGTAACTCTGTGAGATGAATTAACAGAACACTAAGCAGTTTCTCAGAAAGCTTCTTTATAGATTTCATCTGAGGATATTTCCTTTTTCACCATAGCCCTCTATGGGCTTCCAAATATCACTTTGCCAATTCCACAAGACCTGTCTTAGCGAAAGGCTTCTTGAGGGGAAAGCTGTTACTCTGTGAGATGATTTCAGAGAACACAAAGTAGTTTCTCAGAAAGCTTCTTTCTCTTTGTTTTGGCATGATATTTCCTTTGGCCCTGTAGTCTTCAAAGGGTTCCGAAATACTGTTCTCAGATTCCACAGAAATAAGGCTAGCAAAGAGATCCACGAAATACACATGTAACTCTGTGAGATGAATTAACAGAACACTAAGCAGTTTCTGAGAAAGCTTCTTTCCAGATTTCATCTGAGGATATTTCCTTTTTCACCATAGCCCTCTATGGGCTTCCAAATATCCCTTTGCCTATTCCACAAAAACTGTCTTATCTAAAGGCTTCTTGAGAGGAAAGCTGTATCTCTGGGAGATGATTTCACAGAACACAAAGAAGTTTCTCAGAAAGCTTCTTTCTCTTTGTTTTGGCATGATATTTCCTTTGGCCCTATAGTCTTCAAAGGCTTCCGAAATATCTGTTCTCAGATTCTACAGAAATAAGGCCAGCAAAGAGATCCACGAAATACACATGTAACTCTGTGAGGTGAATTAACAGAACACTAAGCAGTTTCTCAGAAAGCTTCTTTCCAGATTTCATCTGAGGATATTTCCTTTTTCACCATAGCCCTCTATGGGCTTCCAAATATCACTTTGCCTATTCCACAAGAACTGTCTTAGCGAAAGGCTTCTTGAGGAGAAAGCTGTAACTCTGTGAGTTGATTTCACACAACACAAAGAAGTTTCTCAGAAAGCTTCTTTCTCTTTGTTATAGGAGGATATTTCCTTTGGCCCTATTTTCTTCAATGGGATCCGAAATATCTGTTCTCAGATTCCACAGAAATAAGGCTAGCGAAGAGATCCACGAAATACAGATGTAACTCTGTGAGATGAATTAACAGAACACTAAGCAGTTTCTCAGAAAGCTTCTTTCCAGATTTCATCTGAGGATATTTCCTTTTTCACCATAGCCCTCTATGGGCTTCCAAATATCACTTTGCTTATTCCACAAGAACTGTCTTAGCGAAAGGCTTCTTGAGGGGAAAGCTGTAACTCTGTGACATGATTTCACAGAACACACAGAAGTTTCTCAGTAAGCTTCTTTCTCTTTGATTTGGCATGATATTTCCTTTGGCCCTATAGTCTTCAAAGGGTTCCGAAATATCTGTTCTCAGATTCCACAGAAATAAGGCTTGCAAAGAGATCGCGAGATACACATGTAACTCTGTGAGATGAATTAACAGAACACTAAGCAGTTTCTCAGAAAGCTTCTTTATGGATTTCATCGGAGGATATTACCTTTTTCACCATAGCCCTCTATGGGCTTCCAAATATCACTTTGCCAATTCCACAAGAACTGTCTTAGCGAAAGGCTTCTTGAGGGGAAAGCTGTAACTCTGTGAGATGATTTCACAGAACACAAAGAAGTTTCTCAGAAAGCTTCTTTCTCTTTGTTTGGCATGATGTTTCCTTTGGCCCTATAGTCTTCAAAGGGTTCCGAAATATCTGTTCTCAGATTCCACAGAAAAAAGGCTAGCAAAGAGATCCACGAAATACACATGTAACTCTGTGAGATGAATTAACAGAACACTAAGCAGTTTCTCAGAAAGCTTCTTTCCAGATTTCATCTGAGGATATTTCCTTTTTCACCATAGCCCACTATGGGCTTCCAAATATCACTTTGCCTATTCCACAAGAACTGTCTTAGCGAAAGGCTTCTTGAGGGGAAAGCTGTAACTCTGTGAGATGATTTCACAGAACACAAAGAAGTTTCTCAGAAAGCTTCTTTCTCTTTGTTATAGGAGGATTTTTCCTTTGGCCCTATTGTCTTCAATGGGATCCGAAATATCTGTACTCAGATTCCACAGAAATAAGGCTAGCAAAGAGATCCACGAAATACAGATGTAACTCTGTGAGATGAATTAACAGAACACTAAGCAGTTTCTCAGAAAGCTTCTTTTCAGATTTCATCTGAGGATATTTCCTTTTTCACCATAGCCCTCTATGGGCTTCCAAATATCACTTTGCCAATTCCACAAGAACTGTCTTAGCGAAAGGCTTCTTGAGGGGAAAGCTGTTACTCTGTGAGATGATTTCAGAGAACACAAAGTAGTTTCTCAGAAAGATTCTTTCTCTTTGTTTTGGCATGATATTTCCTTTGGCCCTGTAGTCTTCAAAGGGTTCCGAAATACTGTTCTCAGATTCCACAGAAATAAGGCTAGCAAAGAGATCCACGAAATACACATGTAACTCTGTGAGATGAATTAACAGAACACTAAGCAGTTTCTCAGAAAGCTTCTATGCAGATATCATCTGAGGATATTTCCTTTTTCACCATAGCCCTCTATGGGCTTCCAAATATCACTTTGCCTATTCCACAAGAACTGTCTTAGCGAAAGGCTTCTTGAGGGGAAAGCTGTAACTCTGTGAGATGATTTCACAGAACACAAAGAAGTTTCTCAGAAAGCTTCTTTCTCTTTGTTATCGGAGGATATTTCCTTTGGCCCTAAAGTTTTCAAAGGGATCCGAAATATCTGTTCTCAGATTCCACAGACATAAGGCTAGCAAAGAGATCCACGAAATACACATGTAAATCTGTGAGATGAATTAACAGAACACTAAGCAGTTTCTCAGAAAGCTTCTTTCCAGATTTCATCTGAGGATATTTCCTTTTTCACCATAGCCCTCTATGGGCTTCCAAATATCACTTTGCTTATTCCACAACAACTGTCTTAGCGAAAGGCTTCTGGAGGGGAAAGCTGTAACTCTGTGACATGATTTCACAGAACACAAAGAAGTTTCTCAGTAAGCTTCTTTCTCTTTGATTTGGCATGATATTTCCTTTGGCCCTATAGTCTTCAAAGGGTTCCGAAATATCTGTTCTCAGATTCCACAGAAATAAGGCTAGCAAAGAGATCCACGAAATACACATGTAACTCTGTGAGATGAATTAACAGAACACTAAGCAGTTTCTCAGAAAGCTTCTTTCCAGATTTCATCGGAGGATATTTCCTTTTTCACCATAGCCCTCTATGGGCTTCCAAATATCACTTTGCCAATTCCACAAGAACTGTCTTAGCGAAAGGCTTCATGAGGGGAAAGCTGTAACTCTGTGAGATGATTTCACAGAACACAAAGAAGTTTCTCAGAAAGCTTCTTTCTCTTTGTTATCGGAGGATATTTCCTTTGGCCCTATAGTCATCAATGGGATCCGAAATATCTGTCCTCAGATTCCACAGAAATAAGGCTAGCAAAGAGATCCACGAAATACAGATGTAACTCTGTGAGATGAATTAACAGAACACTAAGCAGTTTCTCAGAAAGCTTCTTTCCAGATTTCCTGTGAGGATATTTCCTTTTTGACCATAGCCCTCTATGGGCTTCAAAATATCACTTTTCCAATTCCACAAGAACTGTCTTAGCGAAAGTCTTCTGGAGGAGAAAGCTGTAAATCTGTGAGATGATTTCACAGAACACAAAGAAGTTTCTCAGAAAGCTTCTTTCTCTTTGTTTGGCATGATGTTTCCTTTGGCCCTATAGTCTTCAAAGGGTTCCGAAATATCTGTTCTCAGATTCCACAGAGATAAGGCTAGCAAAGAGATCCACGAAATACACATGTAACTCTGTGAGATGAATTAACAGAACACTAAGCAGTTTCTCAGAAAGCTTCTTTCCAGATTTCATCTGAGGATATTTCCTTTTTCACCATAGCCCACTATGGGCTTCCAAATATCACTTTGCCTATTTCACAAGAACTGTCTTAACGAATGGCTTCTTGAGGGGAAAGCTGTAACTCTGTGAGATGATTTCACAGAACAGAAAGAAGTTTCTCAGAAACCTTCTTTCTCTTTGTTATCAGAGGATATTTCCTTTGGCCCTATAGTTTTCAAAGGGATCCGAAATATCTGTTCTCAGATTCCACAGAAATAATGCTAGCAAAGAGATCCACGAAATACACATGTAACTCTGTGAGATAAATTAACAGAACACTAAGCAGTTTTTCAGAAAGCTTCTTTCCAGATTTCATCTGAGGATATTTCCTTTTTCACCATAGCCCTCTATGTGCTTCCAAATATCACTTTGCTTATTCCACAAGAACTGTCTTAGCGAAAGGCTTCTGGAGGGGAAAGCTGTAACTCTGTGAGATGATTTCACAGAACACAAAGAAGTTTCTCAGAAAGCTTCTTTCTCTTTGTTATGGGAGGATATTTCCTTTGGCCCTATACTCTTCAAAAGGATCCGAAATATCTGTTCTCAGATTCCACAGAAATAAGGCTTGCAAAGAGATCCACGAAATACACATTTAACTCTGTGAGATGAATTAACAGAACACTAAGCAGTTTCTCAGAAAGCTTCTTTCCAGATTTCATCTGAGGATATTTCCTTTTTCACCATAGCCCTCTATGGGCTTCCAAATATCACTTTGCTTATTCCACAAGAACTGTCTTAGCGAAAGGCTTCTTGAGGGGAAAGCTGTAACTCTGTGACATGATTTCACAGAACACACAGAAGTTTCTCAGTAAGCTTCTTTCTCTTTGATTTGGCATGATATTTCCTTTGGCCCTATCGTCTTCAAGGGGTTCCGAAATATCTGTTCTCAGATTCCACAGAAATAAGGCTTGCAAAGAGATCCACGAGATACACGTGTAACTCTGTGAGATGAATTAACAGAACACTAAGCAGTTTCTCAGAAAGCTTCTTTCCAGATTTCATCTGAGGATATTTCCTTTTTCACCATAGCCCACTATGGGCTTCCAAATATCACTTTGCCTCTTCCACAAGAACTGTCTTAGCGAAAGGCTTCTTGAGGGGAAAGCTGTAACTCTGTGAGATGATTTCACAGAACACAAAGAAGTTTCTCATAAAGCTTCTTTCTCTTTGTTATAGGAGGATTTTTCCTTTGGCACTATTGTCTTCAATGGGATCCGAAATATCTGTACTCAGATTCCACAGAAATAAGGCTAGCAAAGAGATCCACGAAATACAGATGTAACTCTGTGAGATGAATTAACAGAACACTAAGCAGTTTCTCAGAAAGCTTCTTTCCAGATTTCATCTGAGGATATTTCCTTTTTCACCATAGCCCTCTATGGGCTTCCAAATATCACTTTGCCTATTCCACAAAAACTGTCTTATCTAAAGGCTTCTTGAGAGGAAAGCTGTATCTCTGGGAGATGATTTCACAGTACACAAAGAAGTTTCTCAGAAAGCTTCTTTCTCTTTGTTTTGGCATGATATTTCCTTTGGCCCTATAGTCTTCAAAGGGTTCCGAAATATCTGTTCTCAGATTCTACAGAAATAAGGCCAGCAAAGAGATCCACGAAATACACATGTAACTCTGTGAGGTGAATTAACAGAACACTAAGCAGTTTTTCAGAAAGCTTCTTTCCAGATTTCATCTGAGGATATTTCCTTTTTCACCATAGCCCTCTATGGGCTTCCAAATATCACTTTGCTTATTCCACAAGAACTGTCTTAGCGAAAGGCTTTTGGAGGGGAAACCTGTAACTCTGTGAGATGATTTCACAGAACACAAAGAAGATTCTCAGAAAGCTTCTTTCTCTTTTTATCGGAGGATATTTCCTTTGGCCCTATACTCTTCAAAAGGATCCGAAATATCTGTTCTCAGATTCCACAGAAATAAGGCTTGCAAAGAGATCCACGAAATACACATTTAACTCTGTGAGATGAATTAACAGAACACTAAGCAGTTTCTCAGAAAGCTTCTTTCCAGATTTCATCTGAGGATATTTCCTTTTTCACCATAGCCCTCTATGGGCTTCCAAATATCACTTTGCTTATTCCACAAGAACTGTCTTAGCGAAAGGCTTCTTGAGGGGAAAGCTGTAACTCTGTGAGATGATTTCACAGGACACAAAGAAGTTTCTCAGAAAGCTTCTTTCTCTTTGTTATAGGAGGATTTTTCCTTTGGCCCTATTGTCTTCAATGGGATCCGAAATATCTGTACTCAGATTCCACAGAAATAAGGCTAGCAAAGTGATCCACGAAATACAGACGTAACTCTGTGAGATGAATTAACAGAACACTAAGCAGTTTCTCAGAAAGCTTCTTTCCAGATTTCATCTGAGGATATTTCCTTTTTCACCATAGCCCTCTATGGGCTTCCAAATATCACTTTGCCTATTCCACAAAAACTGTCTTATCTAAAGGCTTCTTGAGAGGAAAGCTGTATCTCTGGGAGATGATTTCACAGAACACAAAGAAGTTTCTCAGAAAGCTTCTTTCTCTTTGTTTTGGCATGATATTTCCTTTGGCCCTATAGTCTTCAAAGGGTTCCGAAATATCTGTTCTCAGATTCTACAGAAATAAGGCCAGCAAAGAGATCCACGAAATACACATGTAACTCTGTGAGGTGAATTAACAGAACACTTAGCAGTTTCTCAGAAAGCTTCTTTCCAGATTTCATCTGAGGATATTTCCTTTTTCACCATAGCCCTCTATGGGCTTCCAAATATCACTTTGCCTATTCCACAAGAACTGTCTTAGCGAAAGGCTTCTTGAGGAGAAAGCTCTAACTCTGTGAGTTGATTTCACAGAACACAAAGAAGTTTCTCAGAAAGCTTCTTTCTCTTTGTTATAGGAGGATATTTCCTTTGGCCCTATTTTCTTCAATGGGATCCGAAATATCTGTTCTCAGATTCCACAGAAATAAGGCTAGCGAAGAGATCCACGAAATACAGATGTAACTCTGTGAGATGAATTAACAGAACACTAAGCAGTTTCTCAGAAAGCTTCTTTCCAGATTTCATCTGAGGATATTTCCTTTTTCACCATAGCCCTCTATGGGCTTCCAAATATCACTTTGCTTATTCCACAAGAACTGTCTTAGCGAAAGGCCTCTTGAGGGGAAAGCTGTAACTCTGTGACATGATTTCACAGAACACACAGAAGTTTCTCAGTAAGCTTCTTTCTCTTTGATTTGGCATGATATTTCCTTTGGCCCTATAGTCTTCAAATGGTTCCGAAATATCTGTTCTCAGATTCCACAGAAATAAGGCTTGCAAAGAGATCCACGAGATACACATGTAACTCTGTGAGATGAATTAACAGAACACTAAGCAGTTTCTCAGAAAGCTTCTTTATGGATTTCATCGGAGGATATTACCTTTTTCACCATAGCCCTCTATGGGCTTCCAAATATCACTTTGCCAATTCCACAAGAACTGTCTTAGCGAAAGGCTTCTTGAGGGGAAAGCTGTAACTCTGTGAGATGATTTCACAGAACACAAAGAAGTTTCTCAGAAAGCTTCTTTCTCTTTGTTATAGGAGGATTTTTCCTTTGGCCCTATTGTCTTCAATGGGATCCGAAATATCTGTACTCAGATTCCACAGAAATAAGGCTAGCAAAGAGATCCACGAAATACAGATGTAACTCTGTGAGATGAATTAACAGAACACTAAGCAGTTTCTCAGAAAGCTTCTTTCCAGATTTCATCTGAGGATATTTCCTTTTTCACCATAGCCCTCTATGGGCTTCCAAATATCACTTTGCCTATTCCACAAAAACTGTCTTATCTAAAGGCTTCTTGAGAGGAAAGCTGTATCTCTGGGAGATGATTTCACAGAACACAAAGAAGTTTCTCAGAAAGCTTCTTTCTCTTTGTTTTGGCATGATATTTCCTTTGGCCCTATAGTCTTCAAAGGGTTCCGAAATATCTGTTCTCAGATTCTACAGAAATAAGGCCAGCAAAGAGATCCACGAAATACACATGTAACTCTGTGAGATGAATTAACAGAACACTAAGCAGTTTCTCAGAAAGCTTCTTTCCAGATTTCATCGGAGGATATTTCCTTTTTCACCATAGCCCTCTATGGGCTTCCAAATATCACTTTGCCTATTCCACAGGAACTGCCTTAACGAATGGCTTCTTGAGGGGAAAGCTGTAACTCTGTGAGATGATTTCACAGATCACAAAGAAGTTTCTCAGAAACCTTCTTTCTCTTTGTTATCGGAGGATATTTCCTTTGGCCCTATAGTATTCAAAGGGATCCGAAATATCTGTTCTCAGATTCCACAGAAATAAGGCTAGCAAAGAGATCCACGAAATACACATGTAACTCTGTGAGATAAATTAACAGAACACTAAGCAGTTTTTCAGAAAGCTTCTTTTCAGATTTCCTGTGAGGATATTTCCTTTTTGACCATAGCCCTCTATGGGCTTCAAAATATCGCTTTGCCAATTCCACAAGAACTGTCTTAGCGAAAGTCTTCTGGAGGAGAAAGCTGTAACTCTGTGAGATGATTTCACAGAACACAAAGAAGTTTCTCAGAAAGCTTCTTTCTCTTTGTTTGGCATGATGTTTCCTTCGGCCCTATAGTCTTCAAAGGGTTCCGAAATATCTGTTCTCAGATTCTACAGAAATAAGGCTAGCAAAGAGATCCACGAAATACATATGTAACTCTGTGAGGTGAATTAACAGAACACTAAGCAGTTTCTCAGAAAGCTTCTTTCCAGATTTCATCTGAGGATATTTCCTTTTTCACCATAGCCCTCTATGGGCTTCCAAATATCACTTTGCCTATTCCACAAGAACTGTCTTAGCGAAAGGCTTCTTGAGGAGAAAGCTATAACTCTGTGAGATGATTTCACAGAACACAAAGAAGTTTCTCAGAAAGCTTCTTTCTCTCTGTTATAGGAGGATATTTCCTTTGGCCCTATTGTCTTCAATGGGATCCGAAATATCTGTACTCAGATTCCACAGAAATAAGGCTAGCAAAGAGATCCACGAAATACACATGTAACTCTGTGAGATGAATTAACAGAACACTAAGCAGTTTCTCAGAAAGCTTCTTTCCAGATTTCATCTGAGGATATTTCCTTTTTCACCATAGCCCTCTATGGGCTTCGAAATATCACTTTGCCTATTCCACAAGAACTGTCTTAGCGAAAGGCTTCTTGAGGGGAAAGCTGTAACGCTGTGAGATGATTTCACAGAACACAAAGAAATTTCTCAGAAAGCTTCCTTCTCTTTGTTATCGGAGGATATTTCCTTTGGCCCTATAGTCTTCAAAGGGATCCGAAATACCTGTTCTCAGATTCCACAGAAATAAGGCTAGCAAAGAAATCCACGAAATACACATGTAACTCTGTGAGATGAATTAACAGAACACTAAGCAGTTTCTCAGAAAGCTTCATTCCAGATTTCATCTGAGGATATTTCCTTTTTCACCATAGCCCTATATGGGCTTCCAAGTATCACTTTGCCAATTCCACAAGAACTGTCTTAGCGAAAGGCTTCTTGAGGGGAAAGCAGTAACTCTGTGAGATGATATCACAGAACACAAAGAAGTTTCTCAGAAAGCTTCTTTCTCTTTGTTATCGGAGGATCTGTCCTTTGGCCCTATACTCTTCAATGGGATCCGAAATATCTGTTCTCAGATTCCACAGAAATAAGGCTAGCAAAGTGATCCACGAAACACAGATGTAACTCTGTGAGATGAATTAACAGAACACTAAGCAGTTTCTCAGAAAGCTTCTTTCCAGATTTCATCTGAGGATATTTCCTTTTTCACCATAGCCCTCTATGGGCTTCCAAATATCACTTTGCCAATTCCAGAAGAACTGTCTTAGCGAAAGGCTTCTTGAGGGGAAAGCTGTAACTCTGTGAGATGATTTCACAGAACACAAAGAAGTTTCTCAGAAAGCTTCTTTCTCTTTGTTTTGGCATGATATTTCCTTTGTCCCTATAGTCTTCAAAGGGTTCCGAAATATCTGTTCTCAGATTCTACAGAAATAAGGCTAGCAAAGAGATTCACGATATACACATGTAACTCTGTGAGATGAATTAACAGAACACTAAGCAGTTTCTCAGAAAGCTTCTTTCCAGATTTCATCTGAGGATATTTCCTTTTTCACCATAGCCCTCTATGGGATTCCAAATATCACTTTGCCTATTCCACAAGAACTGTCTTAGCGAAAGGCTTCTTGAGGGGAAAGCTGTAACTCTGTGAGATGATTTCACAGAACACAAAGAAGTTTCTCAGAAAGCTTCTTTCTCTTTGTTATAGGAGGATATTTCCTTTGGCCCTATTGTCTTCAATGGGATCCGAAATATCTGTACTCAGATTCCACAGAAATAAGGCTAGCAAAGAGATCCACGAAATACACATGTAACTCTGTGAGATGAATTAACAGAAGACTAAGCAGTTTCTCAGAAAGCTTCTTTCCAGATTTCATCTGAGGATATTTCCTTTTTCTCCATAGCCCTCTAGGGGCTTCGAAATATCACTTTGCCTATTCCACAAGAACTGTCTTAGCGAAAGGCTTCTTGAGGGGAAAGCTGTAACTCTGTGAGATGATTTCACAGAACACAAAGAAGTTTCTCAGAAAGCTTCCTTCTCTTTGTTATCGGAGGATATTTCCTTTGGCCCTATAGTCTTCAAAGGGATCCGAAATATCTGTTCTCAGATTCCACAGA